>NC_086449.1:830166070-830501564 GCF_028390025.1 Pseudophryne corroboree | reverse complement strand
TCACTGTCACTCACACACACTGATTCCAGGTCACATCACTGTCACTCACACACACTGATACCAGGTCACATCACTGTCACTCACACACACTGATACCAGGTCACATCACTGTCACTCACACACACTGATACCAGGTCACATCACTGTCACTCACACACACTGATACCAGGTCACATCACTGTCACTCACACACACTGATACCAGGTCACATCACTGTCACTCACACACTCTGATACCAGGTCACATCACTGTCACTCACACACTCTGATACCAGGTCACATCACTGTCACTTACACACACTGATACCAGGTCACATCACTGTCACACACGCTGATACCAGGTCACATCACTGTCACACACACACGCTGATACCAGGTCACATCACTGTCACACACGCTGATACCAGGTCACATCACTGTCACTCACACACACTGATACCAGGTCACATCACTGTCACTCACACACGTTGATACCAGGTCACATCACTGTCACTCACACACGCTGATACCAGGTCACATCACTGTCACTCACACACACTGATACCAGGTCACATCACTGTCACTCACACACGCTGATACCAGGTCACATCACTGTCACTCACACACTGATACCAGGTCACATCACTGTCACTCACACACACTGATACCAGGTCACATCACTGTCACACACTCACTGCTACCAGGTCACATCACTGTCACTCACACACGCTGATACCAGGTCACATCACTGTCACACACACACGCTGATACCAGGTCACATCACTGTCACTCACACACGCTGATACCAGGTCACATCACTGTCACTCACACACTGATACCAGGTCACATCACTGTCACTCACACACACTGATACCAGGTCACATCACTGTCACACACTCACTGCTACCAGGTCACATCACTGTCACTCACACACGCTGATACCAGGTCACATCACTGTCACACACACACGCTGATACCAGGTCACATCACTGTCACTCACACACGCTGATACCAGATCACATCACTGTCACTCACACACACTGATACCAGGTCACATCACTGTCACTCACACACGCTGATACCAGATCACATCACTGTCACTCACACACACTGATACCAGGTCACATCACTGTCACTCTCACACGCTGATACCAGGTCACATCACTGTCACTCTCACACGCTGATACCAGGTCACATCACTGTCACTCTCACACACTGATACCAGGTCACATCACTGTCACTCACACACTCTGATACCAGGTCACATCACTGTCACTCACACACACTGATACCAGGTCACATCACTGTCACTCACACACGCTGATACCAGGTCACATCACTGTCACACACGCTGATACCAGGTCACATCACTGTCACTCACACACACTGATACCAGGTCACATCACTGTCACTCACACACGCTGATACCAGGTCACATCACTGTCACACACACACACTGATACCAGGTCACATCACTGTCACTCACACACGCTGATACCAGGTCACATCACTGTCACTCACACACACTGATACCAGGTCACATCACTGTCACTCACACACGCTGATACCAGGTCACATCACTGTCACACACGCTGATACCAGGTCACATCACTGTCACTCACACACACTGATACCAGGTCACATCACTGTCACTCACACACGCTAATACCAGGTCACATCACTGTCACACACACTGATACCAGGTCACATCACTGTCACTCACACACGCTGATACCAGGTCACATCACTGTCACACACGCTGATACCAGATCACATCACTGTCACTCACACACACTGATACCAGGTCACATCACTGTCACTCTCACACGCTGATACCAGGTCACATCACTGTCACTCTCACACGCTGATACCAGGTCACATCACTGTCACTCTCACACACTGATACCAGGTCACATCACTGTCACTCACACACTCTGATACCAGGTCACATCACTGTCACTCACACACTCTGATACCAGGTCACATCACTGTCACACACGCTGATACCAGGTCACATCACTGTCACACACACACACTGATACCAGGTCACATCACTGTCACTCACACACTCTGATACCAGGTCACATCACTGTCACTCACACGCTGATACCAGGTCACATCACTGTCACTCACACACACTGATACCAGGTCACATCACTGTCACTCACACACGCTGATACCAGGTCACATCACTGTCACTCACACACGCTGATACCAGGTCACATCACTGTCACTCACACACGCTGATACCAGGTCACATCACTGTCACTCACACACGCTGATACCAGGTCACATCACTGTCACTCACACACTGATACCAGGTCACATCACTGTCACTCACACACACTGATACCAGGTCACATCACTGTCACACACTCACTGCTACCAGGTCACATCACTGTCACTCACACACGCTGATACCATGTCACATCACTGTCACACACACACGCTGATACCAGGTCACATCACTGTCACTCACACACGCTGATACCAGGTCACATCACTGTCACTCACACACTCTGATACCAGGTCACATCACTGTCACTCACACACACTGATACCAGGTCACATCACTGTCACACACACACACTGATACCAGGTCACATCACTGTCACACACACTGATACCAGATCACATCACTGTCACACACACTGATACCAGGTCACATCACTGTCACACACACACGCTGATACCAGGTCACATCACTGTCACACACACTGATACCAGATCACATCACTGTCACACACACTGATACCAGGTCACATCACTGTCACTCACACACATTGATACCAGGTCACATCACTGTCACTCACACACACTGATACCAGGTCACATCACTGTCACTCACACACACTGATACCAGGTCACATCACTGTCACTCACACACACTGATACCAGGTCACATCACTGTCACTCACACACACTGATACCAGGTCACATCACTGTCACTCACACACACTGATACCAGGTCACATCACTGTCACTCACACACACTGATACCAGGTCACATCACTGTCACTCACACACACTGATACCAGGTCACATCACTGTCACTCACACACACTGATACCAGGTCACATCACTGTCACTTACACACGCTGAAACCAGGTCACATCACTGTCACTCACACACGCTGAAACCAGGTCACATCACTGTCACTCACACACTCTGATACCAGGTCACATCACTGTCACTCACACACTCTGATACCAGGTCACATCACTGTCACTTACACACACTGATACCAGGTCACATCACTGTCACTCACGCTGATACCAGGTCACATCACTGTCACACACGCTGATACCAGGTCACATCACTGTCACTCACACACGATGATACCAGGTCACATCACTGTCACTCACACACGCTGAAACCAGGTCACATCACTGTCACTCACACACGCTGATACCAGGTCACATCACTGTCACTCACACACTCTGATACCAGGTCACATCACTGTCACTCTCACACACTGATACCAGGTCACATCACTGTCACTCACACACACTGATACCAGGTCACATCACTGTCACTCACACACGCTGATACCAGGTCACATCACTGTCACTCACACACTCTGATACCAGGTCACATCACTGTCACTCACACACGCTGATACCAGGTCACATCACTGTCACTCACACACTCTGATACCAGGTCACATCACTGTCACTCACACACTCTGATACCAGGTCACATCACTGTCACTTACACACACTGATACCAGGTCACATCACTGTCACACACGCTGATACCAGGTCACATCACTGTCACACACACACGCTGATACCAGGTCACATCACTGTCACACACGCTGATACCAGGTCACATCACTGTCACTCACACACGCTGATACCAGGTCACATCACTGTCACACACACTGATACCAGGTCACATCACTGTCACTCACACACGCTGATACCAGATCACATCACTGTCACACACACACAATGATACCAGGTCACATCACTGTCACACACGCTGATACCAGGTCACATCACTGTCACTCACACACACTGATACCAGATCACATCACTGTCACACACACACACTGATACCAGGTCACATCACTGTCACACACGCTGATACCAGGTCACATCACTGTCACTCACACACACTGATACCAGGTCACATCACTGTCACTCACACACGCTGATACCAGGTCACATCACTGTCACACACACTGATACCAGGTCACATCACTGTCACTCACACACGCTGATACCAGGTCACATCACTGTCACTCACACACACTGATACCAGGTCACATCACTGTCACACACACACGCTGATACCAGGTCACATCACTGTCACACACACTGATACCAGGTCACATCACTGTCACTCACACACGCTGATACCAGGTCACATCACTGTCACTCACACACATTGATACCAGGTCACATCACTGTCACTCACACACGCTGATACCAGGTCACATCACTGTCACTCACACACTGATACCAGGTCACATCACTGTCACTCACACACTGATACCAGGTCACATCACTGTCACACACACACACTGATACCAGGTCACATCACTGTCACACACACACTCTGATACCAGGTCACATCACTGTCACTCACACACTGATACCAGGTCACATCACTGTCACTCACACACACTGATACCAGGTCACATCACTGTCACTCACACACACTGATTCCAGGTCACATCACTGTCACTCACACACACTGATACCAGGTCACATCACTGTCACTCACACACACTGATACCAGGTCACATCACTGTCACTCACACACACTGATACCAGGTCACATCACTGTCACTCACACCCTGATACCAGGTCACATCACTGTCATTCACACACACTGATACCAGGTCACATCACTGTCACACACACGCTGATACCAGGTCACATCACTGTCACTCACACACTGATACCAGGTCACATCACTGTCACTCACACACACTGATACCAGGTCACATCACTGTCACACACTCACTGCTACCAGGTCACAAAACTGTCACTCACACACGCTGATACCAGGTCACATCACTGTCACACACACACGCTGATACCAGGTCACATCACTGTCACTCACACACGCTGATACCAGGTCACATCACTGTCACACACACTGATACCAGGTCACATCACTGTCACTCACACACGTTGATACCAGGTCACATCACTGTCACTCACACACGCTGATACCAGGTCACATCACTGTCACTCACACACACTGATACCAGGTCACATCACTGTCACTCACACACGCTGATACCAGGTCACATCACTGTCACTCACACACTGATACCAGGTTACATCACTGTCACTCACACACACTGATACCAGGTCACATCACTGTCACACACTCACTGCTACCAGGTCACATCACTGTCACTCACACACGCTGATACCAGGTCACATCACTGTCACACACACACGCTGATACCAGGTCACATCACTGTCACTCACACACGCTGATACCAGGTCACATCACTGTCACTCACACACTGATACCAGGTCACATCACTGTCACTCACACACTGATACCAGGTCACATCACTGTCACACACACACGCTGATACCAGGTCACATCACTGTCACACACACTGATACCAGATCACATCACTGTCACACACACTGATACCAGGTCACATCACTGTCACTCACACACATTGATACCAGGTCACATCACTGTCACTCACACACACTGATACCAGGTCACATCACTGTCACTCACACACACTGATACCAGGTCACATCACTGTCACTCACACACACTGATACCAGGTCACATCACTGTCACTCACACACACTGATACCAGGTCACATCACTGTCACTCACACACACTGATACCAGGTCACATCACTGTCACTCACACACACTGATACCAGGTCACATCACTGTCACTCACACACGCTGACACCAGGTCACATCACTGTCACTCACACACACTGATACCAGGTCACATCACTGTCACTCACACACGCTAATACCAGGTCACATCACTGTCACTCAAACACACTGATACCAGGTCACATCACTGTCACTCACACACGCTAATACCAGGTCACATCACTGTCACTCACACACGCTGAAACCAGGTCACATCACTGTCACTCACACACGCTGAAACCAGGTCACATCACTGTCACTCACACACTCTGATACCAGGTCACATCACTGTCACTCACACACTCTGATACCAGGTCACATCACTGTCACTTACACACACTAATACCAGGTCACATCACTGTCACTCACGCCGATACCATGTCACATCACTGTCACACACGCTGATACCAGGTCACATCACTGTCACTCACACACGCTGATACCAGGTCACATCACTGTCACTCACACACGCTGAAACCAGGTCACATCACTGTCACTCACACACGCTGATACCAGGTCACATCACTGTCACTCACACACTCTGATACCAGGTCACATCACTGTCACTCACACACACTGATACCAGGTCACATCACTGTCACTCACACACACTGATACCAGGTCACATCACTGTCACTCACACACGCTGATACCAGGTCACATCACTGTCACTCACACACTGATACCAGGTCACATCACTGTCACTCACACACACTGATACCAGGTCACATCACTGTCACACACTCACTGCTACCAGGTCACATCACTGTCACTCACACACGCTGATACCAGGTCACATCACTGTCACACACACACGCTGATACCAGGTCACATCACTGTCACTCACACACGCTGATACCAGGTCACATCACTGTCACTCACACACTGATACCAGGTCACATCACTGTCACTCACACACTCTGATACCAGGTCACATCACTGTCACACACACACACTGATACCAGGTCACATCACTGTCACACACACTGATACCTGATCACATCACTGTCACACACACTGATACCAGGTCACATCACTGTCACACACACACGCTGATACCAGGTCACATCACTGTCACACACACTGATACCAGGTCACATCACTGTCACTCACACACGCTGATACCAGGTCACATCACTGTCACTCACACACATTGATACCAGGTCACATCACTGTCACTCACACACTGATACCAGGTCACATCACTGTCACTCACACACACTGATACCAGGTCACATCACTGTCACTCACACACACTGATTCCAGGTCACATCACTGTCACTCACACACACTGATACCAGGTCACATCACTGTCACTCACACACACTGATACCAGGTCACATCACTGTCACTCACACACACTGATACCAGGTCACATCACTGTCACTCACACACACTGATACCAGGTCACATCACTGTCACTCACACACACTGATACCAGGTCACATCACTGTCACTTACACACACTGATACCAGGTCACATCACTGTCACACACGCTGATACCAGGTCACATCACTGTCACACACACACGCTGATACCAGGTCACATCACTGTCACACACGCTGATACCAGGTCACATCACTGTCACTCACACACGCTGATACCAGGTCACATCACTGTCACACACACTGATACCAGGTCACATCACTGTCACTCACACACGTTGATACCAGGTCACATCACTGTCACTCACACACGCTGATACCAGGTCACATCACTGTCACTCACACACACTGATACCAGGTCACATCACTGTCACTCACACACGCTGATACCAGGTCACATCACTGTCACTCACACACTGATACCAGGTCACATCACTGTCACTCACACACACTGATACCAGGTCACATCACTGTCACACACTCACTGCTACCAGGTCACATCACTGTCACTCACACACGCTGATACCAGGTCACATCACTGTCACACACACACGCTGATACCAGGTCACATCACTGTCACTCACACACGCTGATACCAGGTCACATCACTGTCCCTCACACACTGATACCAGGTCACATCACTGTCACTCACACACTGATACCAGGTCACATCACTGTCACACACACACGCTGATACCAGGTCACATCACTGTCACTCACACCCTGATACCAGGTCACATCACTGTCATTCACACACACTGATACCAGGTCACATCACTGTCACACACACGCTGATACCAGGTCACATCACTGTCACTCACACACTGATACCAGGTCACATCACTGTCACTCACACACACTGATACCAGGTCACATCACTGTCACACACTCACTGCTACCAGGTCACAAAACTGTCACTCACACACGCTGATACCAGGTCACATCACTGTCACACACACACGCTGATACCAGGTCACATCACTGTCACTCACACACGCTGATACCAGGTCACATCACTGTCACACACACTGATACCAGGTCACATCACTGTCACTCACACACGTTGATACCAGGTCACATCACTGTCACTCACACACGCTGATACCAGGTCACATCACTGTCACTCACACACACTGATACCAGGTCACATCACTGTCACTCACACACGCTGATACCAGGTCACATCACTGTCACTCACACACTGATACCAGGTTACATCACTGTCACTCACACACACTGATACCAGGTCACATCACTGTCACACACTCACTGCTACCAGGTCACATCACTGTCACTCACACACGCTGATACCAGGTCACATCACTGTCACACACACACGCTGATACCAGGTCACATCACTGTCACTCACACACGCTGATACCAGGTCACATCACTGTCACTCACACACTGATACCAGGTCACATCACTGTCACTCACACACTGATACCAGGTCACATCACTGTCACACACACACGCTGATACCAGGTCACATCACTGTCACACACACTGATACCAGATCACATCACTGTCACACACACTGATACCAGGTCACATCACTGTCACTCACACACATTGATACCAGGTCACATCACTGTCACTCACACACACTGATACCAGGTCACATCACTGTCACTCACACACACTGATACCAGGTCACATCACTGTCACTCACACACACTGATACCAGGTCACATCACTGTCACTCACACACACTGATACCAGGTCACATCACTGTCACTCACACACACTGATACCAGGTCACATCACTGTCACTCACACACACTGATACCAGGTCACATCACTGTCACTCACACACGCTGACACCAGGTCACATCACTGTCACTCACACACACTGATACCAGGTCACATCACTGTCACTCACACACGCTAATACCAGGTCACATCACTGTCACTCAAACACACTGATACCAGGTCACATCACTGTCACTCACACACGCTAATACCAGGTCACATCACTGTCACTCACACACGCTGAAACCAGGTCACATCACTGTCACTCACACACGCTGAAACCAGGTCACATCACTGTCACTCACACACTCTGATACCAGGTCACATCACTGTCACTCACACACTCTGATACCAGGTCACATCACTGTCACTTACACACACTAATACCAGGTCACATCACTGTCACTCACGCCGATACCATGTCACATCACTGTCACACACGCTGATACCAGGTCACATCACTGTCACTCACACACGCTGATACCAGGTCACATCACTGTCACTCACACACGCTGAAACCAGGTCACATCACTGTCACTCACACACGCTGATACCAGGTCACATCACTGTCACTCACACACTCTGATACCAGGTCACATCACTGTCACTCACACACACTGATACCAGGTCACATCACTGTCACTCACACACACTGATACCAGGTCACATCACTGTCACTCACACACGCTGATACCAGGTCACATCACTGTCACTCACACACTGATACCAGGTCACATCACTGTCACTCACACACACTGATACCAGGTCACATCACTGTCACACACTCACTGCTACCAGGTCACATCACTGTCACTCACACACGCTGATACCAGGTCACATCACTGTCACACACACACGCTGATACCAGGTCACATCACTGTCACTCACACACGCTGATACCAGGTCACATCACTGTCACTCACACACTGATACCAGGTCACATCACTGTCACTCACACACTCTGATACCAGGTCACATCACTGTCACACACACACACTGATACCAGGTCACATCACTGTCACACACACTGATACCTGATCACATCACTGTCACACACACTGATACCAGGTCACATCACTGTCACACACACACGCTGATACCAGGTCACATCACTGTCACACACACTGATACCAGGTCACATCACTGTCACTCACACACGCTGATACCAGGTCACATCACTGTCACTCACACACATTGATACCAGGTCACATCACTGTCACTCACACACTGATACCAGGTCACATCACTGTCACTCACACACACTGATACCAGGTCACATCACTGTCACTCACACACACTGATTCCAGGTCACATCACTGTCACTCACACACACTGATACCAGGTCACATCACTGTCACTCACACACACTGATACCAGGTCACATCACTGTCACTCACACACACTGATACCAGGTCACATCACTGTCACTCACACACACTGATACCAGGTCACATCACTGTCACTCACACACACTGATACCAGGTCACATCACTGTCACTTACACACACTGATACCAGGTCACATCACTGTCACACACGCTGATACCAGGTCACATCACTGTCACACACACACGCTGATACCAGGTCACATCACTGTCACACACGCTGATACCAGGTCACATCACTGTCACTCACACACGCTGATACCAGGTCACATCACTGTCACACACACTGATACCAGGTCACATCACTGTCACTCACACACGTTGATACCAGGTCACATCACTGTCACTCACACACGCTGATACCAGGTCACATCACTGTCACTCACACACACTGATACCAGGTCACATCACTGTCACTCACACACGCTGATACCAGGTCACATCACTGTCACTCACACACTGATACCAGGTCACATCACTGTCACTCACACACACTGATACCAGGTCACATCACTGTCACACACTCACTGCTACCAGGTCACATCACTGTCACTCACACACGCTGATACCAGGTCACATCACTGTCACACACACACGCTGATACCAGGTCACATCACTGTCACTCACACACGCTGATACCAGGTCACATCACTGTCCCTCACACACTGATACCAGGTCACATCACTGTCACTCACACACTGATACCAGGTCACATCACTGTCACACACACACGCTGATACCAGGTCACATCACTGTCACACACACTGATACCAGATCACATCACTGTCCCACACACTGATACCAGGTCACATCACTGTCACTCACACACATTGATACCAGGTCACATCACTATCACTCACACACACTGATACCAGGTCACATCACTGTCACTCACACACACTGATACCAGGTCACATCACTGTCACTCACACACACTGATACCAGGTCACATCACTGTCACTCACACACACTGATACCAGGTCACATCACTGTCACTCACACACACTGATACCAGGTCACATCACTGTCACTCACACACACTGATACCAGGTCACATCACTGTCACTCACACACGCTGATACCAGGTCACATCACTGTCACTCACACACACTGATACCAGGTCACATCACTGTCACTCACACACGCTAATACCAGGTCACATCACTGTCACTCAAACACACTGATACCAGGTCACATCACTGTCACTCACACACGCTAATACCAGGTCACATCACTGTCACTCACACACGCTGAAACCAGGTCACATCACTGTCACTCACACACGCTGAAACCAGGTCACATCACTGTCACTCACACACTCTGATACCAGGTCACATCACTGTCACTCACACACTCTGATACCAGGTCACATCACTGTCACTTACACACACTGATACCAGGTCACATCACTGTCACTCACGCTGATACCAGGTCACATAACTGTCACACACGCTGATACCAGGTCACATCACTGTCACTCACACACGCTGATACCAGGTCACATCACTGTCACTCACACACGCTGAAACCAGGTCACATCACTGTCACTCACACACGCTGATACCAGGTCACATCACTGTCACTCACACACACTGATACCAGGTCACATCACTGTCACTCACACACACTGATACCAGGTCACATCACTGTGTCAAAGTCAGAAAAATGTCTCTATGCACGTTGCCATATTTGCACCGCACACTGGTCCGCGCTGCGCATGCTTACACTCTCCCGTGAAGGCGCATACCCGCAATAGCGTGCACTCGCAGGCGCGGTATGCGTATTTACGGTAGAGTTTATGTAGTCGTAGCGTGCGACTCATTCGTTACATATTTTCACAATTAATGTAGTTTATAAATCATGATCCCTTTGATAGATTCTGAAAGTTTGGTTAATATAGAAGGTCCCTGTTTAAAGGAATCCCTCTTTGTATTGTACGAAGGGTCTAACAGGAATCATACAGCAGTGTTTGGTACCCATTGGAAGAGTATTTAATTAGCAATATTCCGGTGTTGATTTGGAACGTATTAATCGCTCGTGCGAATAGTTATGGACATAAGAAGTTTATGTCCATTTCTATTATTTACTCATACTCAGGTATGCGGCGGGAAACCCAGTTTCCCACCCACCTGAGCTGTTGGAAATCGTCACAGCCCACCTGTATGAATCAACCTATGACCTTTTGTTGTGATACAGGGTCGAATTCCTTCATCCAATGGACAATGGGATTGTAGGGACTATGAGATTGCATTGTGTGTGGGGCATAAATAGGCAGGCCGACCATATCCAACCTCACTCTCTCATCAACGGTTGTCTGCTGATAATCGGGAGCTGGATATCGAGGCGCATGCGATCGTTACCCTTTGTGCGTAAGTTTTCTCTCCGTAATCATTGTCTTACTGTGAGCCAATTTCTCTCATCTCTCTCCATTTCTCTCATCTCTCTCCTTTCTCTTTTCTATCATATCTCCCCTAGACTAGTATTGTATTGTATTAGATAGTATTGTATTTTGGTTAGGAAGTCTCTGTTATATTGTAGTGTATCATTTGTACTGTTATCCCCTTTTACAAGTATATTAGATATAATACAGTTAATAGGCTTTGGACCCTAAACCAGTATCTGTGTATTTCCTATAGTGTTAAGTGTTCACTTGAGCGTCGGTGACGCTCAAGCAGCTTTGTAGTTAGTCAGGTTACACAAGGTTGCACTTACACCCTGTATTCACATTAAGGTATTCTGTGTATTTCATTGGTAGAAGGTTCAAACATAAAGGTATAGCGTTGTGAGCGTCGGTGCCGCTGGTGACCTCCTCGTGGTCTCGAGCATATGCTACGCCATAGCGAATCATTACTCTAGTCATAACCAATAACGTGTTCTGTGATCACTGGGCCGTGAGCGAACGTGACGCTTGAGCGTCTCGCCTACGGCTGAGCGATCGTTACGCAACCAGCGTACCCATACGGTACTTCTTAAGTAAACAGCGTACAGTGTTCTTAGACTTCATAAAGGGTTGTTTATACGACAAAGGAATTTAGGATTGTCAATTGGGGGCTCGTCCGATCCTTCTCATATCTGCACTAGGTAGATCAGCAGACATTATCCCTCCAGCAAAGGGTGGGAGGTTGTCTCGCAGTGCTGACGGGATAAGCGTCTGCTTCGCTTAGATAAAGAGTGCTGAAGGAATCCGGGAACCGGAAGTAAGAACAAAACGCTTGTGTCTTTTAAAACTGTTTTATTTCTCTTCTGTCTTGCGTATACACGCACGCATACATATATATCTGCATTTCTTTTTCAATTTCGTATATCACTATTCCTGTTTGCCAATTTTTATAGTTGATAGAAAAGTGCTAAAAGAGATTTGCTGTTATTTCATAGTAGAGGTAATAGTTAAAATATAGACCAACACACGGCTTGTCTGGGAGATAAGGCAGTCAGTGTGGTGTGCGGTAGATGATCAGGGATCATCTACATTGATAAAGGTAGAAATTGTGTTACGGTGGATCTTTGTTTTGCGTACACGTGTCACTAACAAAGACTTGCGTACGAAATCCAAAAGGCAGACGCACGCAGCGTACATTACGCAACGTAGCGTCCGGTTACGCCCACGTAGCTCAAGTCACGAAAAGTTGAATTAGCGCAAAGCGATAATTAGCGCAAAGGCGATAAGTAACGCACAGCGGTAAATAACGCAAATCTATTTTTGGAAAATCTGAAATTTAGATTAACAGATCCTGCTCCTAATTGGTAACACAATTGGACTGAAGAACAATTTCTGCGCAGAAATAGATATAGAAACAAAGTGTACATGTGTTGAGTGAGTGTGTTTTTATCACATAAGTTTATATAACTTAGAGGTTGAACCAAAAAGGAAAGTCGGGTACTCGTCAAGGGACATACGTGTAAGTGACATATACGGTGGCTAGGGAGGCATCCCTGGTTAAATAATATTTGAGCATTAGAGTATAGCGGACCATAAGGTAACAGACCAGGAGGTCATAAGGTAACAGACCAGGAGGTCATTAACAGACGGTAACAGACCAGGAGGTCATAAGGTAACAGGTAAAATAGACAAAGAGGTCCGCTATAAAGGTACAAGAGGCACAACGCCTGGGGTGTTGGTGCAGAACCCATATAGGCCATAAGCTCTTGCTGAAGGAATCGCGGCCGGAAACATCGATTCCATTAAATCTCTCAGTACATAACAGGTAGTGCTTATGTACTGAACGATTGGACCGCACGTAATTGTGTGCAGTAGTTAGTAATCTGACCTAATACCATTAGAGTAAAGTGGTCACAAACGCTATTTGTACATTCTGACGTGATTTGTGTAATTTTTTATTTTTAAAGGGAAGTTCGCTGGTCACTCAGGAACTATCTAACAACCCCACCTTTACTGGAAAGAGTAAGTGTCCTGCGGGTAACCCTCATATGTTCCAGTAAACCGAAGGTTCTTTTGGTAGGGCCCTGTATCGAGTACGCCAGCACCACGTCGGTGTGATCAGGTCGTATTGGTCGAGGTGGGCGAGTGAGTGGGGTACTCGGTAAACCGCCACCGCCGGCCTATTTTTGGACAATTTGGTTTGCTGTAAGGGTTCGCTGAAAACCTTGATATAAAGATCCAAGGAGGAATAAGCAACACCTGCAGATTATGGGGGCCAGTTGTTCAGGTAGGGGGCGATCAACCTCGGTTCGGGTTGATTCAGAGAACCGACCAGTCGGGTCGGCAAGATACATCATGTGTGAAAAATACGGAAGTCACACAGAATCTTTATGTGATGAATGGGGGAGAATGACTGTACAAGACAGGGACAAATTCCCAAGAATAGGTAGCTTCAGTCCAGAAGTGTTACAAAATTTAAGGAGGAGGATATGTCTCATAAAATCAACAAAGAGACGAATTCAGCATCATGATTATTTACAGTTATGGCACCAGGAAGGCGAGATACAGAGAGGTTTGGCTCTGGCGGCGGGATCTGGGGCAGTAAGGAAACTGATAGCCACAGCTCCTCCTCCACCATACATTGCAGGAGAGAAGTTGATTGCGGAGAGAAACGCACTGGGTTGTAAAACACAAACACTTAGTAACCCTGTAAATGTAAATGATGTTAACCAAGCAACACATGCAATTATTAACCCGTGCAAGTTGTACCCTGTTTTGAACCTTCCTCAGGAGTGTGATCAAGAAGACGATTCAGCAACAATTTCAGCTCTCTCTCTTGCGGCCACCATAGCAGAGACCACAGTAGGCACAGCGACACCCACGAGATTAGCGAAAGCCCCTAGCGGAGGGATAGGTGAGGTCGTGTCAACGGGTAAGTACGGCACCATGCACTACACTGAAACAATTGTACCACAACAAGCTGTAGAATCTACACAGGAAGAGGCTGTTAGAATTGCTCCTGTAAGGGTAATAGCAGTTCCCAATGGAAAAACAGATGTGTCTGGAGCCACTCCCATAAGGAACATTGCCATGTACACTCCATTTTCCAGAATGGAATTAAGAACAATAGTGTCCGAATTTCCTGACCCCAGGAAGGATTTAGTTGCTAGCCAAAAATACATCAGGGATCTAGGTAACACTGTAGAACCCAACAACAAGGATTGGCAGATACTGCTAAGAGCTTGTTTACCTTCCAATGTCGACGCAACTCAATTCTTAGCTGACTGTGCATTGGATAAAGATGTACCGCTTACAGACGTGTACAACAAGGATAATGTAAAAAGGATAAATTTACAGCTAAAGGAGTATTTCCCAGCCGTTGTTAAATGGAACAAGATATTCTCCATTAAGCAAAAAGAGTCCGAAACGGCAACAGAATATTTTCACCGGGCACTATTAGAAATGGCAAAGTACACTGGTATAGAAGACATTAAGACCAACCCAAACCATCGAGAAGTAGCAGTATCTGTACTGATGGATGGTTTGAAAGAAACATTAAAAGCTAGGGTACAGACCACGCAACCATGCTGGCGAGGTCTGTCGGTGTCCACATTGAGAGAGGCTGCTATTGATCACGACAGAAACATCACTAGGCACAGGGAGTCACAAAGTGATAAGTTGATGTCAGTAAGTATACAGGCGCTGACCACAAGGCAGCCTGCGTATGTACCACCGAATCCTGTGGGTAAGGCAAGTGTAATAACATGTTTTTCTTGTAACAGACCGGGACACTATGCACGAGAATGTAGAACAAAGAGTGTACAAATATCTTTTCAACCCCCTAGACAACGACACGACACACGACATTGGGAGCAGGGTCCACAGAGGCGGAGTTTCGAGCCACATACAGGGGAAACAAAAAGATATCCCCCGAACAGAGATTGGCATGCCTCTGGTAGTTCCCAGCTAACCCCCTCACAAGTAGTTGCTGCCAGCGGGATTCAGGGAGGTCAGCATACCCACTAGGGGTGTGGCCATACCAGTAATCTGCAGCCAGTTAAGTTGATTGCCAGTCTTGGAAGTGAACCAGAGATTGCAATCAATGTAGCTGGTAAAACTTTAAACTTTCTTGTAGACACAGGGGCGGCCAAGTCAGTGATAAATTCGACAGTGGGCATGAGAACCACTGGTAGGACAATTCCAGCCATGGGAGTAACAGGAGTAGTCCAGCACTACCCTGTTAGCAAACCAGCCGAGATTACAATAGGGCCTTTGCATACCAAGCATTCCTTTTTGCTGGCTGCATCGGCACCAACTAATCTCCTGGGTAGAGACTTACTATGTAAAATGGGTTGCGTCATTTATTGTACTCCTGAAGGTGTATTCTTGGACATTCCTGAGAATCACGCTCAGGAAGTACGAGACATGTTAGACTCCCCATCAAAATTAATGTCACATTCCATTATGACAAATAGGAATCCATCCCAAGTAGAAGAGATGACATCTCAGATACCAGAGTCACTTTGGACAAAAGATGGACAGGACACTGGATTAATGGCAAACGTAGCTCCAGTAGTTGTACAAGTAAAAGATGGTAGGATAGCTCCAAAAATCCCACAGTATCCTCTGAAACCAGAGGTGGAGTTAGGAGTTTTCCCAGTAATAGAGCGCTTGCTACAACAGGGCATTCTAGTAAGAACGTCCAGCACAGCAAATAGTCCCATCTTCCCTGTTAAAAAGAGTGGGGGGAGGGGTTACAGGCTAGTGCAGGATCTAAGGGGGATTAACAAAATAGCTGAGAGTCAGTTCCCCGTAGTGCCTAATCCAGCTGTCATCCTAATGCAAATTCCTCCCACTGCCAAATTTTTCACTGTTATTGACCTCTGCTCCGCTTTCTTTTCGGTACCTCTGCACCCTGACAGCCAATATTTGTTTGCATTCACATACAGAGGAGTCCAATACACGTGGACTCGGTTACCCCAAGGTTTCATAGATAGTCCAAGTATATTTTCTCAGGCTTTGCATGATTGTTTACAGTCTTTCCAACCAGAGAGTGGATCAGTATTGATACAGTACGTAGACGATTTACTGCTGTGTTCAGATTCACTGGAAGCTTCTCTGAAGGATACGAAACAGCTCCTGTTTCATCTTTCAGACACAGGTCACAAGGTTTCCAAAGACAAGTTACAATTATGCCAGACTAAGGTAAAATATTTGGGACACTGTCTAACACAAGGACTGAGACACCTGACCGCTGATAGAATCCAAGCCATTAGAGACATGACACTGCCACAAACCCAGCAACAGATCAGGACGTTTTTAGGAATGTGTGGGTATTGCCGTAATTGGATCCCAGGGTTTTCCATATTGGCGCTACCTTTGCAGGAAATGGTCTCTTCAAACAAACCTGATCGGATTTCGCATACAGACGAATCCGAAACAGCATTTGAGAGACTCAAACAGTGCCTAACGCAGGCACCAGCACTAGGTATGCCAGACTATGGGAAACCCTTTGAACTATACGGAACAGAAAGTGCTGGGTGCGCAGCAGGTGTACTAACCCAAAAACACGGTGACGCCAGCAGGCCAGTCGCATACTACAGCGCTCAGCTAGACACGGTAGCGCGATCCCTCCCCACATGCTTGCGTAGCGTTGCGGCGATAGCATTGCTAGTGACAAAAAGCGAAGATGTCGTGCTAGGCCACAACCTCACAATCCATACACCGCATGCGGTATCTGCCTTATTGAATTCTGCCCAAACCAGACACGTCTCATCAGCAAGGTTTACAAGATGGGAATTGGCATTAATGGCCCCAGTAAACATCACCATAAGGAGATGCAGTGCATTAAACCCTGCAACATTTCTCCCAGGTGTGCCTGGTCAGACACAAAGGGTGGAAGGTGAGAGTGATGGGGAAGGAGGATTTAATGCAAAGGAAGATACACATGATTGTATGGAATATTTGACCCAAAATTTTACCGCAAGGCCTGACATCAGTGACAATCCACTGGAAGATGCAGAACTCACGTTCTACACTGACGGTAGTTGTCATAGACAGTCAGACTCGGGAGACTTGTGTACTGGATACGCAGTCGTAGATGACCAAGACACCATAGAAGCGGAACCGCTAGGCCCACCTCACTCAGCCCAGGTTGCTGAACTGGTCGCCCTAACCAGAGCATGTGAATTGGCTAAGGGTAAGTCAGCCAATATCTACACCGACTCTAGATACGCCTTCGGGGTAGTACATGATTTCGGAGCCCTATGGCGCCTCAGAAATTTCATGACGGCAGCTGGTACACCGATAGCGCATGCAGCATATATAAAAAGGCTTCTAACAGCGATACAGGAACCCGACAGAGTGGCTGTTATCAAATGTAAAGCACATACATATAGCCAAGACCCAGTATCCCTTGGTAACAGCCGAGCAGACGAAGCCGCAAAGCTTGCAGCTGCTACCCCCATACAGACAGACACCACACAACTGATGGTATTTAATACCATCAACACACAAAAGTTGTGTGAGATGCAGAATTTGTGTTCCACACAGGAAAGAGCAGTCTGGAAGGCAAAGGGATATGGCCAGGAGTCCTCAGGGCTCTGGACGGATGGACATGGTAAACCAGTGGCCCCCAGGGCATACCTTCCATGTCTGGCTGAAGCAGCTCACGGGCTGACTCATCTAGGCAAGGAGGGGATGTGCAAATTGGTAAGAGCATACTGGTGCGCCCCAGGATTCTCCTCTCATGCGAGTAAAAGAGCAATGTCATGCCTTACCTGTCTGAGAAAGAATATTGGAAAAGCAATACCTACAGAACCATCCCATATCCCACCTGCCGGCGGCCCTTTCCAGGTAATACAAATTGACTTCATTCAATTACCCCCATGTCGAAATTTGAAATATGTACTTGTCTGTATAGATGTTTTCTCGAATTGGGTCGAAGCTTTTCCAGCAGCTACAAATACCGCTATGTTTACAGCTAAGAAAATTGTGCAGGAATTTGTATGTAGATATGGTATCCCTAGAAACATTGAAAGTGATAGGGGTACCCATTTTACAGGTGATGTCTTTCAAGGAATGTGTAAATTAATGGGTATTGATAGCAAGCTGCACACTCCGTACCGTCCACAGGCGAGCGCGAAGGTCGAAAGAGTGAACAGCACTATTAAAAATAAATTGAGTAAAGTAATGGCAGAGACAGGATTGACGTGGCCAGAAGCTTTACCCATTGTTTTGTATAGCATCAGAACCACTCCCAGGTCCCCTCTTAATCTGTCTCCCTTTGAAATTCTGTTTGGTCGACAACCGCATGTCATGATTAACCCTCAGGATGATTTGAAATGTAACAATGAAGTAACTGTAAAATACTTGATTAATATGAGTAAGCAGTTGAGGAATCAAAATGATAATCTGAAGTTGGTGATTCCTGATTTACCAGATAGTAATTGTCATGACATTGAACCTGGGGATTATGTAATGATACGAAATTTTCTACGCTCAGGTTGTCTTATTGATAGATGGGAAGGACCATACCAGGTCTTATTGACTAGCACCACAGCATTGAAGGTTGCTGAGAGAGAGACTTGGGTCCATTCATCCCACTGCAAGAAGGTTGCTGACCCAGAGAAGTCCCGTGATAAGGAACAGACGGTAGAGGTTGTATCACTGGAGTGTCTGTTCCAGGAGGACTGAGGCGGCACCTGAGCCTTGAAGACCGGAAGCAGTTGTCGACTCCCCTCTCCCTTTTATTGTTTTTCTCCACTTCCCATCCCCTCTCCCTTGAAATTTCTTTTTCCCCCTTCTCATTCTTCTCTATTTTCCTCCTCAAAGATGGACTTGCCCCAAGAGACTGTGATCCGGATTTTGATGTTAACCATGATGTTGACCAGAGCAGTCTGTTCCGGCGAGAGTACCATAGAGGTCGAGAGAGGTTCTGGAATGGGTTCCGATTATGATGATGGAGGCGTAGTTTTCCAAGATCAACCAAACCAACGAGCAAAGGCGAGTATCAGAAAACGATCCGATAGAAGAAATTGTGATGGATTGTTAGCTGAAGAAAACTGTATCTGTAGGCTCTGTGATAATCTGGTTGAAGATGGATGCATAAAGAAATGCCAATCCAGTTTTAATATCCATATGGACCGGCATCCATTGAGTGACTATCACTCCTTAGTGGGTAACGTGTTAAACCAAACAGATTGTTGGGTATGCTCTCAAGTACCTCAGGGTCACAGCAAATCAGGGCTAGTACCATTTCCTTTAACGTTAGGGGAGGTACTTGAACTAAGTGGTGGGAGACCGGTGGACCGGAGGTTTAACATCTCCAGCCCTCCTAGTTTGAAGCTCCACCAATACCATGTGGATAGGTCCCTCTTATGTTTTAATATCTCCAATCCCCGTAAGCCGGGAAATTGGGAAGTGTCATGGAGCAACCTTACCATGACCTTTTCACACAGAGCAGATAGAATGCCTACAGATACAGAGCTGGTACGCCACATAGCCAGTAGAGGAAAATCTTTCCGGTATCGATATACCTTAGGAAATAGGATTACTAGAGTTGGAGAGGTATCACCAGGATACTGTGCACATATCGTACAAACTGATACGTGCATTAAGCAGATGGAAGAATTAGGGTCAGGAGATTTCACCTGGAAGGTTTGTAACATGGTCATGTCCTTCTCCGTCCCTTATGTTCTCCCCGATGATGCATATTTCATATGCGGGAGAAAGGCGTACAAGTGGCTTGCCCCAAACTCTGAAGGATTGTGTTATATTGGAAAAGTATTGCCTGAAGTGATGACTGTTACACATGACAAAATGAAGGACATACACCGTGGTGCCCAAGCTCCTTATACTCACACTCATTACGAGCACCGAGTTAAAAGACAACTGTCAGAAAGGTTAGAGCATCCGGCCTCCGATCTTATCCATGAATCCACCGGGATTCAGGTTCTGGTAGCGTTAGATTTCACTCGTACCGCTCGAGGAGTGATGAATTATAGATACATTTCCGCACTCGCCAATTTGTTAGATAATATCACTGAAATGTATGATGACACGTTTAGATACACTGGAAGAGAACTTCAAGCTTACAAAACAGAACTAGTTCAGCATAGGATGGTTCTTAATTATCTTACAGCAGTAACAGGCGGATATTGTGTTACATTGGCAACACAGTACGGCATAAAGTGTTGCACGTATATCACAAATAGCACCGAGGATCCGGTAGAGGTCATAGACCAAAAGATGGACGATATTCTGCAATTAAAGTGGGAATTTCGTCGAAAACACAATCTCACCCTTGCTGCTGTAGGTAATGAGCTGACTGGTTGGGTGTCATGGTTGAACCCGCGAAATTGGTTCTCCGGTTTAGGAGACTGGGCTCAAGGAGTCATAATGGATGTTGGAAAGTTTCTACTATGTATCTTGGGTGTCGTTATATCGATTGGATTGATATTTAGATGCGGGCAGGCTTTAATGAGGTGTAAACAAAGTACAAAAGTGATGAGCTTGAGGAGTGAGGAAACCGTAATTAACCTGGATTTGATTTATGACCCAATGATAGAAACCAGGATGTGATGAAAATGCGATTATACGGTCCGTTTCTTTCACCTGTTTTTCTGTTTTTCCCCAAGATACAAAGACCCCCTTGGACGAGGAAGTTGATGAGACGCTATGCAGACAACAGACAAGCACCAAAGATGAAGTTTTGACAACCTATGATATGGACACTTGATGAACTTTGCCATGGATCCCCAGTTTCCCTAGTATTTTTAAACTCACGCTAGCCCAACATTTTTGTAAATCCGATGGCTCTGACAAAGCTATTTGCTCATGCCCAAGGAGCAATACAGCGCAAAGAAGACGACTCTCAACAGATACCGAACACAACTTCAACGACAGATGTACATTTCCCTGACATAGAATATCATTGCATTTTTTTTGTAAGTGTTCTTTATTTTCATCTCTACAACCCTCAGGTAATGACACACATAGACGATAGGGAATACAGGCACAGATATCAGCAACCACATACCTCCCCCATTCATGTATCATCAACTAAAATGTGCATCCCCATTTTGTTACAACTGAAAGCCGAAATGAGCTCGGTAGAGTTTGACAGCCCATCCACAGACCCTTAGTACGGGATAAGAAGGAATTCAAATGTATACTTCGCAATACCTCGAAGCTTGATTTACCACACGTACGGCACGATGATACATGACCCTCCAAACATGGACTCATACACACATGCTTCAGCTTTCTCACTAGGTCATACCCTCTTCACACCTACTCCACTCTTCTTCCTTTCCCCACCATGGAAATCAATTAACCCCTGACTTACATCTTTCTCCTTTTGAAATGTTTTAGAAGGTGGCAGTTATTATTGACTGCCAAAGGGTGGACTGTCAAAGTCAGAAAAATGTCTCTATGCACGTTGCCATATTTGCACCGCACACTGGTCCGCGCTGCGCATGCGTACACTCTCCCGTGAAGGCGCATACCCGCAATAGCGTGCACTCGCAGGCGCGGTATGCGTATTTACGGTAGAGTTTATGTAGTCGTAGCGTGCGACTCATTCGTTACATATTTTCACAATTAATGTAGTTTATAAATCATGGGCCCTCATTCCGAGTTGTTCGCACGCAAGGCGATTTCAGCAGAGTTACACACGCTAAGCCGCCGCCTACTGGGAGTGAATCTAAACTTCTTAAATGTGCGACCGATGTATGCGCAATATTGCGATCAAAACCGAGTTAGCAGTTTTAGAGTAACTCCAGACTTACTCTGCCTGTGCGATCAATTCAGTGCTTTTCGGTCCCGGCTGACGTCATAAACACACCCAGCGTTCGCCCAAGCACTCCCACCGTTTCTCCAGACACGCCTGCGTTTTTTCCGGAAACGGTAGCGTTTTCAGCCACACGCCCCTAAAACGCCGTGTTTCCGCCCAGTAACACCCATTTCCTGTCAATCACAATGCGATCGCCGGAGCGAGGAAAAAGCCGTGAGTAAAAATACTATCTTCTTAGTAAAGTTACTTGGCGCATGCGCTGTGCGAACATTACGCATGCGCACTAAGAGAATTCTCACTGCGATGCGATGAAAAATACCGAGCGAACAACTCGGAATGAGGGCCATGATCCCTTTGATAGATTCTGAAAGTTTGGTTAATATAGAAGGTCCCTGTTTAAAGGAATCCCTCTTTGTATTGTACGAAGGGTCTAACAGGAATCATACAGCAGTGTTTGGTACCCATCGGAAGAGTATTTAATTAGCAATATTCCGGTGTTGGTTTGGAGCGTATTAATCGCTCGTGCGAATAGTTATGGACATAAGAAGTTTATGTCCATTTCTATTATTTACTCATACTCAGGTATGCGGCGGGAAACCCAGTTTCCCACCCACCTGAGCTGTTGGAAATCGTCACAGCCCACCTGTATGAATCAACCTATGACCTTTTGTTGTGATACAGGGTCGAATTCCTTCATCCAATGGACAATGGGATTGTAGGGACTATGAGATTGCATTGTGTGTGGGGCATAAATAGGCAGGCCGACCATATCCAACCTCACTCTCTCATCAACGGTTGTCTGCTGATAATCGGGAGCTGGATATCGAGGCGCATGCGATCGTTACCCTTTGTGCGTAAGTTTTCTCTCCGTAATCATTGTCTTACTGTGAGCCAATTTCTCTCATCTCTCTCCATTTCTCTCATCTCTCTCCTTTCTCTTTTCTATCATATCTCCCCTAGACTAGTATTGTATTGTATTAGATAGTATTGTATTTTGGTTAGGAAGTCTCTGTTATATTGTAGTGTATCATTTGTACTGTTATCCCCTTTTACAAGTATATTAGATATAATACAGTTAATAGGCTTTGGACCCTAAACCAGTATCTGTGTATTTCCTATAGTGTTAAGTGTTCACTTGAGCGTCGGTGACGCTCAAGCAGCTTTGTAGTTAGTCAGGTTACACAAGGTTGCACTTACACCCTGTATTCACATTAAGGTATTCTGTGTATTTCATTGGTAGAAGGTTCAAACATAAAGGTATAGCGTTGTGAGCGTCGGTGCCGCTGGTGACCTCCTCGTGGTCTCGAGCATATGCTACGCCATAGCGAATCATTACTCTAGTCATAACCAATAACGTGTTCTGTGATCACTGGGCCGTGAGCGAACGTGACGCTTGAGCGTCTCGCCTACGGCTGAGCGATCGTTACGCAACCAGCGTACCCATACGGTACTTCTTAAGTAAACAGCGTACAGTGTTCTTAGACTTCATAAAGGGTTGTTTATACGACAAAGGAATTTAGGATTGTCAACTGTCACTCACACACGCTGATACCAGGTCACATCACTGTCACTCACACACTCTGATACCAGGTCACATCACTGTCACTCACACACGCTGATACCAGGTCACATCACTGTCACTCACACACTCTGATACCAGGTCACATCACTGTCACTCACACACACTGATACCAGGTCACATCACTGTCACTCACACACTCTGATACCAGGTCACATCACTGTCACTTACACACACTGATACCAGGTCACATCACTGTCACACACGCTGATACCAGGTCACATCACTGTCACACACACACGCTGATACCAGGTCACATCACTGTCACACACGCTGATACCAGGTCACATCACTGTCACTCACACACGCTGATACCAGGTCACATCACTGTCACACACACTGATACCAGGTCACATCACTGTCACTCACACACGCTGATACCAGATCACATCACTGTCACACACTGATACCAGGTCACATCACTGTCACACACGCTGATACCAGGTCACATCACTGTCACTCACACACGCTGATACCAGATCACATCACTGTCACACACACACACTGATACCAGGTCACATCACTGTCACACACGCTGATACCAGGTCACATCACTGTCACTCACACACACTGATACCAGGTCACATCACTGTCACTCACACACGCTGATACCAGGTCACATCACTGTCACTCACACACTCTGATACCAGGTCACATCACTGTCACTCACACACGCTGATACCAGGTCACATCACTGTCACTCACACACTCTGATACCAGGTCACATCACTGTCACTCACACACTCTGATACCAGGTCACATCACTGTCACTTACACACACTGATACCAGGTCACATCACTGTCACACACGCTGATACCAGGTCACATCACTGTCACACACACACGCTGATACCAGGTCACATCACTGTCACACACGCTGATACCAGGTCACATCACTGTCACTCACACACGCTGATACCAGGTCACATCACTGTCACACACACTGATACCAGGTCACATCACTGTCACTCACACACGCTGATACCAGATCACATCACTGTCACACACTGATACCAGGTCACATCACTGTCACACACGCTGATACCAGGTCACATCACTGTCACTCACACACGCTGATACCAGATCACATCACTGTCACACACACACACTGATACCAGGTCACATCACTGTCACACACGCTGATACCAGGTCACATCACTGTCACTCACACACACTGATACCAGGTCACATCACTGTCACTCACACACGCTGATACCAGGTCACATCACTGTCACACACACTGATACCAGGTCACATCACTGTCACTCACACACACTGATACCAGGTCACATCACTGTCACTCACACACACTGATACCAGGTCACATCACTGTCACTCACACACGCTGATACCAGGTCATATCACTGTCACTCACACACACTGATACCAGGTCACATCACTGTCACTCACACACGCTAATACCAGGTCACATCACTGTCACTCACACACACTGATACCAGGTCACATCACGGTCACTCACACACGCTGATACCAGGTCACATCACTGTCACTCACACACACTGATACCAGGTCACATCACTGTCACTCACACACGCTGATACCAGGTCACATCACTGTCACTCACACACACTGATACCAGGTCACATCACTGTCACTCACACACGCTGATACCAGGTCACATCACTGTCACTCACACACGCTGATACCAGGTCACATCACTGTCACTCACACACGCTGATACCAGATCACATCACTGTCACTCACACACACTGATACCAGGTCACATCACTGTCACTCTCACACGCTGATACCAGGTCACATCACTGTCACTCTCACACGCTGATACCAGGTCACATCACTGTCACTCACACACGCTGATACCAGGTCACATCACTGTCACTCACACACGCTGATACCAGGTCACATCACTGTCGCTCACACACGCTGATACCAGGTCACATCACTGTCACACACACGCTGATACCAGGTCACATCACTGTCACTCACACACTGATACCAGGTCACATCACTGTCACTCACACACACTGATACCAGGTCACATCACTGTCACACACTCACTGCTACCAGGTCACATCACTGTCACTCACACACGCTGATACCAGGTCACATCACTGTCACACACACACGCTGATACCAGGTCACATCACTGTCACTCACACACTCTGATACCAGGTCACATCACTGTCACACACACACACACTGATACCAGGTCACATCACTGTCACACACACTGATACCAGATCACATCACTGTCACACACACTGATACCAGGTCACATCACTGTCACACACACACGCTGATACCAGGTCACATCACTGTCACACACACTGATACCAGATCACATCACTGTCACACACACTGATACCAGGTCACATCACTGTCACTCACACACATTGATACCAGGTCACATCACTGTCACTCACACACACTGATACTAGGTCACATCACTGTCACTCACACACACTGATACCAGGTCACATCACTGTCACTCACACACACTGATACCAGGTCACATCACTGTCACTCACGCACACTGATACCAGGTCACATCACTGTCACTCACACACACTGATACCAGGTCACATCACTGTCACTCACACACACTGCTACCAGGTCACATCACTGTCACTCACACACGCTGATACCAGGTCACATCACTGTCACACACACACGCTGATACCAGGTCACATCACTGTCACTCACACACGCTGATACCAGGTCACATCACTGTCACTCACACACGCTGATACCAGGTCACATCACTGTCACTCACACACTGATACCAGGTCACATCACTGTCACTCACACACTCTGATACCAGGTCACATCACTGTCACACACACACACTGATACCAGGTCACATCACTGTCACACACACTGATACCAGATCACATCACTGTCACACACACTGATACCAGGTCACATCACTGTCACACACACACGCTGATACCAGGTCACATCACTGTCACACACACTGATACCAGGTCACATCACTGTCACTCACACACGCTGATACCAGGTCACATCACTGTCACTCACACACATTGATACCAGGTCACATCACTGTCACTCACACACACTGATACCAGGTCACATCACTGTCACTCACACACATTGATACCAGGTCATATCACTGTCACTCACACACTGATACCAGGTCACATCACTGTCACTCACACACACTGATACCAGGTCACATCACTGTCACTCACACACACTGATACCAGGTCACATCACTGTCACTCACACACACTGATACCAGGTCACAACACTGTCACTCACACACACTGATACCAGGTCACATCACTGTCACTCACACACACTGATACCAGGTCACATCACTGTCACTCACACACTCTGATACCAGGTCACATCACTGTCACTCACACACTCTGATACCAGGTCACATCACTGTCACTTACACACACTGATACCAGGTCACATCACTGTCACACACGCTGATACCAGGTCACATCACTGTCACACACACACGCTGATACCAGGTCACATCACTGTCACACACGCTGATACCAGGTCACATCACTGTCACTCACACACGCTGATACCAGGTCACATCACTGTCACACACACTGATACCAGGTCACATCACTGTCACTCACACACGTTGATACCAGGTCACATCACTGTCACTCACACACGCTGATACCAGGTCACATCACTGTCACTCACACACACTGATACCAGGTCACATCACTGTCACTCACACACGCTGATACCAGGTCACATCACTGTCACTCACACACTGATACCAGGTCACATCACTGTCACTCACACACACTGATACCAGGTCACATCACTGTCACACACTCACTGCTACCAGGTCACATCACTGTCACTCACACACGCTGATACCAGGTCACATCACTGTCACACACACACGCTGATACCAGGTCACATCACTGTCACTCACACACGCTGATACCAGGTCACATCACTGTCACTCACACACTGATACCAGGTCACATCACTGTCACTCACACACTGATACCAGGTCACATCACTGTCACACACACACGCTGATACCAGGTCACATCACTGTCACACACACTGATACCAGATCACATCACTGTCACACACACTGATACCAGGTCACATCACTGTCACTCACACACATTGATACCAGGTCACATCACTATCACTCACACACACTGATACCAGGTCACATCACTGTCACTCACACACACTGATACCAGGTCACATCACTGTCACTCACACACACTGATACCAGGTCACATCACTGTCACTCACACACACTGATACCAGGTCACATCACTGTCACTCACACACACTGATACCAGGTCACATCACTGTCACTCACACACGCTGATACCAGGTCACATCACTGTCACTCACACACACTGATACCAGGTCACATCACTGTCACTCACACACGCTAATATCAGGTCACATCACTGTCACTCAAACACACTGATACCAGGTCACATCACTGTCACTCACACACGCTAATACCAGGTCACATCACTGTCACTCACACACGCTGAAACCAGGTCACATCACTGTCACTCACACAGGCTGAAACCAGGTCACATCACTGTCACTCACACACTCTGATACCAGGTCACATCACTGTCACTTACACACTCTGATACCAGGTCACATCACTGTCACTTACACACACTGATACCAGGTCACATCACTGTCACTCACGCTGATACCAGGTCACATCACTGTCACACAGGCTGATACCAGGTCACATCACTGTCACTCACACACGCTGATACCAGGTCACATCACTGTCACTCACACACGCTGAAACCAGGTCACATCACTGTCACTCACACACTGATACCAGGTCACATCACTGTCACTCACACACTGATACCAGGTCACATCACTGTCACACACACACGCTGATACCAGGTCACATCACTGTCACACACACTGATACCAGATCACATCACTGTCACACACACTGATACCAGGTCACATCACTGTCACTCACACACATTGATACCAGGTCACATCACTATCACTCACACACACTGATACCAGGTCACATCACTGTCACTCACACACACTGATACCAGGTCACATCACTGTCACTCACACACACTGATACCAGGTCACATCACTGTCACTCACACACACTGATACCAGGTCACATCACTGTCACTCACACACACTGATACCAGGTCACATCACTGTCACTCACACACACTGATACCAGGTCACATCACTGTCACTCACACACGCTGATACCAGGTCACATCACTGTCACTCACACACACTGATACCAGGTCACATCACTGTCACTCACACACGCTAATACCAGGTCACATCACTGTCACTCAAACACACTGATACCAGGTCACATCACTGTCACTCACACACGCTAATACCAGGTCACATCACTGTCACTCACACACGCTGAAACCAGGTCACATCACTGTCACTCACACAGGCTGAAACCAGGTCACATCACTGTCACTCACACTCTCTGATACCAGGTCACATCACTGTCACTCACACACTCTGATACCAGGTCACATCACTGTCACTTACACACACTGATACCAGGTCACATCACTGTCACTCACGCTGATACCAGGTCACATCACTGTCACACAGGCTGATACTAGGTCACATCACTGTCACTCACACACGCTGATACCAGGTCACATCACTGTCACTCACACACGCTGAAACCAGGTCACATCACTGTCACTCACACACGCTGATACCAGGTCACATCACTGTCACTCACACACTCTGATACCAGGTCACATCACTGTCACTCACACACACTGATACCAGGTCACATCACTGTCACTCACACACACTGATACCAGGTCACATCACTGTCACTCACACACGCTGATACCAGGTCACATCACTGTCACTCACACACTCTGATACCAGGTCACATCACTGTCACTCACACACGCTGATACCAGGTCACATCACTGTCACTCACACACTCTGATACCAGGTCACATCACTGTCACTCACACACTCTGATACCAGGTCACATCACTGTCACTTACACACACTGATACCAGGTCACATCACTGTCACACACGCTGATACCAGGTCACATCACTGTCACACACACACGCTGATACCAGGTCACATCACTGTCACACACGCTGATACCAGGTCACATCACTGTCACTCACACACGCTGATACCAGGTCACATCACTGTCACACACACTGATACCAGGTCACATCACTGTCACTCACACACGCTGATACCAGATCACATCACTGTCACACACACACACACACTGATACCAGGTCACATCACTGTCACACACGCTGATACCAGGTCACATCACTGTCACTCACACACGCTGATACCAGATCACATCACTGTCACACACACACACTGATACCAGGTCACATCACTGTCACACACGCTGATACCAGGTCACATCACTGTCACTCACACACACTGATACCAGGTCACATCACTGTCACTCACACACGCTGATACCAGGTCACATCACTGTCACACACACTGATACCAGGTCACATCACTGTCACTCACACACACTGATACCAGGTCACATCACTGTCACTCACACACACTGATACCAGGTCACATCACTGTCACTCACACACGCTGATACCAGGTCACATCACTGTCACTCACACACACTGATACCAGGTCACATCACTGTCACTCACACACGCTAATACCAGGTCACATCACTGTCACTCACACACACTGATACCAGGTCACATCACTGTCACTCACACACGCTGATACCAGGTCACATCACTGTCACTCACACACGCTAATACCAGGTCACATCACTGTCACTCACACACACTGATACCAGGTCACATCACTGTCACTCACACACGCTGATACCAGGTCACATCACTGTCACTCACACACACTGATACCAGGTCACATCACTGTCACTCACACACGCTGATACCAGGTCACATCACTGTCACTCACACACACTGATACCAGGTCACATCACTGTCACTCACACACGCTGATACCAGGTCACATCACTGTCACTCACACACGCTGATACCAGGTCACATCACTGTCACTCACACACGCTGATACCAGGTCACATCACTGTCACTCACACACGCTGATACCAGATCACATCACTGTCACTCACACACACTGATACCAGGTCACATCACTGTCACTCTCACACGCTGATACCAGGTCACATCACTGTCACTCTCACACGCTGATACCAGGTCACATCACTGTCACTCTCACACGCTGATACCAGGTCACATCACTGTCACTCACACCCGCTGATACAAGGTCACATCACTGTCACTCACACACGCTGATACCAGGTCACATCACTGTCACACACACGCTGATACCAGGTCACATCACTGTCACTCACACACTGATACCAGGTCACATCACTGTCACTCACACACACTGATACCAGGTCACATCACTGTCACACACTCACTGCTACCAGGTCACATCACTGTCACTCACACACGCTGATACCAGGTCACATCACTGTCACACACACACGCTGATACCAGGTCACATCACTGTCACTCACACACTCTGATACCAGGTCACATCACTGTCACACACACTGATACCAGGTCACATCACTGTCACACACACTGATACCAGATCACATCACTGTCACACACACTGATACCAGGTCACATCACTGTCACACACACGCTGATACCAGGTCACATCACTGTCACACACACTGATACCAGATCACATCACTGGCACACACACTGATACCAGGTCACATCACTGTCACTCACACACATTGATACCAGGTCACATCACTGTCACTCACACACACTGATACCAGGTCACATCACTGTCACTCCCACACACTGATACCAGGTCACATCACTGTCACTCACACACACTGATACCAGGTCACATCACTGTCACTCACACACACTGATACCAGGTCACATCACTGTCACTCACACACACTGATACCAGGTCACATCACTGTCACTCACACACACTGATACCAGGTCACATCACTGTCACTCACACACACTGATACCAGGTCACATCACTGTCACTCACACACACTGATACCAGGTCACATCACTGTCACTCACACACACTGATACCAGGTCACATCACTGTCACTCACACACACTGATACCAGGTCACATCACTGTCACTCACACACGCTAATACCAGGTCACATCACTGTCACTCAAACACACTGATACCAGGTCACATCACTGTCACTCACACACACTGATACCAGGTCACATCACTGTCACTCTCACACGCTAATACCAGGTCACATCACTGTCACTCACACACGCTGATACCAGGTCACATCACTGTCACTCACACACACTGATACCAGGTCACATCACTGTCACTCACACACGCTGATACCAGGTCACATTACTGTCACTCACACACGCTGATACCAGGTCACATCACTGTCACACACACGCTGATACCAGGTCACATCACTGTCACTCACACACTCTGATACCAGGTCACATCACTGTCACTCACACACGCTGATACCAGGTCACATCACTGTCACTCACACACGCTGATACCAGGTCACATCACTGTCACTCACACACGCTGATACCAGGTCACATCACTGTCACTCACACACGCTGAAACCAGGTCACATCACTGTCACTCACACACTCTGATACCAGGTCACATCACTGTCACTCACACACTCTGATACCAGGTCACATCACTGTCACTTACACACACTGATACCAGGTCACATCACTGTCACTCACGCTGATACCAGGTCACATCACTGTCACACACGCTGATACCAGGTCACATCACTGTCACTCACACACGCTGATACCAGGTCACATCACTGTCGCTCACACACGCTGATACCAGGTCACATCACTGTCACACACACGCTGATACCAGGTCACATCACTGTCACTCACACACTGATACCAGGTCACATCACTGTCACTCACACACACTGATACCAGGTCACATCACTGTCACACACTCACTGCTACCAGGTCACATCACTGTCACTCACACACGCTGATACCAGGTCACATCACTGTCACACACACACGCTGATACCAGGTCACATCACTGTCACTCACACACTCTGATACCAGGTCACATCACTGTCACACACACACACACTGATACCAGGTCACATCACTGTCACACACACTGATACCAGATCACATCACTGTCACACACACTGATACCAGGTCACATCACTGTCACACACACACGCTGATACCAGGTCACATCACTGTCACACACACTGATACCAGATCACATCACTGTCACACACACTGATACCAGGTCACATCACTGTCACTCACACACATTGATACCAGGTCACATCACTGTCACTCACACACACTGATACTAGGTCACATCACTGTCACTCACACACACTGATACCAGGTCACATCACTGTCACTCACACACACTGATACCAGGTCACATCACTGTCACTCACGCACACTGATACCAGGTCACATCACTGTCACTCACACACACTGATACCAGGTCACATCACTGTCACTCACACACACTGCTACCAGGTCACATCACTGTCACTCACACACGCTGATACCAGGTCACATCACTGTCACACACACACGCTGATACCAGGTCACATCACTGTCACTCACACACGCTGATACCAGGTCACATCACTGTCACTCACACACGCTGATACCAGGTCACATCACTGTCACTCACACACTGATACCAGGTCACATCACTGTCACTCACACACTCTGATACCAGGTCACATCACTGTCACACACACACACTGATACCAGGTCACATCACTGTCACACACACTGATACCAGATCACATCACTGTCACACACACTGATACCAGGTCACATCACTGTCACACACACACGCTGATACCAGGTCACATCACTGTCACACACACTGATACCAGGTCACATCACTGTCACTCACACACGCTGATACCAGGTCACATCACTGTCACTCACACACATTGATACCAGGTCACATCACTGTCACTCACACACACTGATACCAGGTCACATCACTGTCACTCACACACATTGATACCAGGTCATATCACTGTCACTCACACACTGATACCAGGTCACATCACTGTCACTCACACACACTGATACCAGGTCACATCACTGTCACTCACACACACTGATACCAGGTCACATCACTGTCACTCACACACACTGATACCAGGTCACAACACTGTCACTCACACACACTGATACCAGGTCACATCACTGTCACTCACACACACTGATACCAGGTCACATCACTGTCACTCACACACTCTGATACCAGGTCACATCACTGTCACTCACACACTCTGATACCAGGTCACATCACTGTCACTTACACACACTGATACCAGGTCACATCACTGTCACACACGCTGATACCAGGTCACATCACTGTCACACACACACGCTGATACCAGGTCACATCACTGTCACACACGCTGATACCAGGTCACATCACTGTCACTCACACACGCTGATACCAGGTCACATCACTGTCACACACACTGATACCAGGTCACATCACTGTCACTCACACACGTTGATACCAGGTCACATCACTGTCACTCACACACGCTGATACCAGGTCACATCACTGTCACTCACACACACTGATACCAGGTCACATCACTGTCACTCACACACGCTGATACCAGGTCACATCACTGTCACTCACACACTGATACCAGGTCACATCACTGTCACTCACACACACTGATACCAGGTCACATCACTGTCACACACTCACTGCTACCAGGTCACATCACTGTCACTCACACACGCTGATACCAGGTCACATCACTGTCACACACACACGCTGATACCAGGTCACATCACTGTCACTCACACACGCTGATACCAGGTCACATCACTGTCACTCACACACTGATACCAGGTCACATCACTGTCACTCACACACTGATACCAGATCACATCACTGTCACACACACACGCTGATACCAGGTCACATCACTGTCACACACACTGATACCAGATCACATCACTGTCACACACACTGATACCAGGTCACATCACTGTCACTCACACACATTGATACCAGGTCACATCACTATCACTCACACACACTGATACCAGGTCACATCACTGTCACTCACACACACTGATACCAGGTCACATCACTGTCACTCACACACACTGATACCAGGTCACATCACTGTCACTCACACACACTGATACCAGGTCACATCACTGTCACTCACACACACTGATACCAGGTCACATCACTGTCACTCACACACGCTGATACCAGGTCACATCACTGTCACTCACACACACTGATACCAGGTCACATCACTGTCACTCACACACGCTAATATCAGGTCACATCACTGTCACTCAAACACACTGATACCAGGTCACATCACTGTCACTCACACACGCTAATACCAGGTCACATCACTGTCACTCACACACGCTGAAACCAGGTCACATCACTGTCACTCACACAGGCTGAAACCAGGTCACATCACTGTCACTCACACACTCTGATACCAGGTCACATCACTGTCACTTACACACTCTGATACCAGGTCACATCACTGTCACTTACACACACTGATACCAGGTCACATCACTGTCACTCACGCTGATACCAGGTCACATCACTGTCACACAGGCTGATACCAGGTCACATCACTGTCACTCACACACGCTGATACCAGGTCACATCACTGTCACTCACACACGCTGAAACCAGGTCACATCACTGTCACTCACACACTGATACCAGGTCACATCACTGTCACTCACACACTGATACCAGGTCACATCACTGTCACACACACACGCTGATACCAGGTCACATCACTGTCACACACACTGATACCAGATCACATCACTGTCACACACACTGATACCAGGTCACATCACTGTCACTCACACACATTGATACCAGGTCACATCACTATCACTCACACACACTGATACCAGGTCACATCACTGTCACTCACACACACTGATACCAGGTCACATCACTGTCACTCACACACACTGATACCAGGTCACATCACTGTCACTCACACACACTGATACCAGGTCACATCACTGTCACTCACACACACTGATACCAGGTCACATCACTGTCACTCACACACACTGATACCAGGTCACATCACTGTCACTCACACACGCTGATACCAGGTCACATCACTGTCACTCACACACACTGATACCAGGTCACATCACTGTCACTCACACACGCTAATACCAGGTCACATCACTGTCACTCAAACACACTGATACCAGGTCACATCACTGTCACTCACACACGCTAATACCAGGTCACATCACTGTCACTCACACACGCTGAAACCAGGTCACATCACTGTCACTCACACAGGCTGAAACCAGGTCACATCACTGTCACTCACACTCTCTGATACCAGGTCACATCACTGTCACTCACACACTCTGATACCAGGTCACATCACTGTCACTTACACACACTGATACCAGGTCACATCACTGTCACTCACGCTGATACCAGGTCACATCACTGTCACACAGGCTGATACTAGGTCACATCACTGTCACTCACACACGCTGATACCAGGTCACATCACTGTCACTCACACACGCTGAAACCAGGTCACATCACTGTCACTCACACACGCTGATACCAGGTCACATCACTGTCACTCACACACTCTGATACCAGGTCACATCACTGTCACTCACACACACTGATACCAGGTCACATCACTGTCACTCACACACACTGATACCAGGTCACATCACTGTCACTCACACACGCTGATACCAGGTCACATCACTGTCACTCACACACTCTGATACCAGGTCACATCACTGTCACTCACACACTCTGATACCAGGTCACATCACTGTCACTCACACACTCTGATACCAGGTCACATCACTGTCACTTACACACACTGATACCAGGTCACATCACTGTCACACACGCTGATACCAGGTCACATCACTGTCACACACACACGCTGATACCAGGTCACATCACTGTCACACACGCTGATACCAGGTCACATCACTGTCACTCACACACGCTGATACCAGGTCACATCACTGTCACACACACTGATACCAGGTCACATCACTGTCACTCACACACGCTGATACCAGATCACATCACTGTCACACACACACACACACTGATACCAGGTCACATCACTGTCACACACGCTGATACCAGGTCACATCACTGTCACTCACACACGCTGATACCAGATCACATCACTGTCACACACACACACTGATACCAGGTCACATCACTGTCACACACGCTGATACCAGGTCACATCACTGTCACTCACACACACTGATACCAGGTCACATCACTGTCACTCACACACGCTGATACCAGGTCACATCACTGTCACACACACTGATACCAGGTCACATCACTGTCACTCACACACACTGATACCAGGTCACATCACTGTCACTCACACACACTGATACCAGGTCACATCACTGTCACTCACACACGCTGATACCAGGTCACATCACTGTCACTCACACACACTGATACCAGGTCACATCACTGTCACTCACACACGCTAATACCAGGTCACATCACTGTCACTCACACACACTGATACCAGGTCACATCACTGTCACTCACACACGCTGATACCAGGTCACATCACTGTCACTCACACACGCTAATACCAGGTCACATCACTGTCACTCACACACACTGATACCAGGTCACATCACTGTCACTCACACACGCTGATACCAGGTCACATCACTGTCACTCACACACACTGATACCAGGTCACATCACTGTCACTCACACACGCTGATACCAGGTCACATCACTGTCACTCACACACACTGATACCAGGTCACATCACTGTCACTCACACACGCTGATACCAGGTCACATCACTGTCACTCACACACGCTGATACCAGGTCACATCACTGTCACTCACACACGCTGATACCAGGTCACATCACTGTCACTCACACACGCTGATACCAGATCACATCACTGTCACTCACACACACTGATACCAGGTCACATCACTGTCACTCTCACACGCTGATACCAGGTCACATCACTGTCACTCTCACACGCTGATACCAGGTCACATCACTGTCACTCTCACACGCTGATACCAGGTCACATCACTGTCACTCACACCCGCTGATACAAGGTCACATCACTGTCACTCACACACGCTGATACCAGGTCACATCACTGTCACACACACGCTGATACCAGGTCACATCACTGTCACTCACACACTGATACCAGGTCACATCACTGTCACTCACACACGCTGATACCAGGTCACATCACTGTCACTCACACACACTGATACCAGGTCACATCACTGTCACACACTCACTGCTACCAGGTCACATCACTGTCACTCACACACGCTGATACCAGGTCACATCACTGTCACACACACACGCTGATACCAGGTCACATCACTGTCACTCACACACTCTGATACCAGGTCACATCACTGTCACACACACTGATACCAGGTCACATCACTGTCACACACACTGATACCAGATCACATCACTGTCACACACACTGATACCAGGTCACATCACTGTCACACACACGCTGATACCAGGTCACATCACTGTCACACACACTGATACCAGATCACATCACTGGCACACACACTGATACCAGGTCACATCACTGTCACTCACACACATTGATACCAGGTCACATCACTGTCACTCACACACACTGATACCAGGTCACATCACTGTCACTCCCACACACTGATACCAGGTCACATCACTGTCACTCACACACACTGATACCAGGTCACATCACTGTCACTCACACACACTGATACCAGGTCACATCACTGTCACTCACACACACTGATACCAGGTCACATCACTGTCACTCACACACACTGATACCAGGTCACATCACTGTCACTCACACACACTGATACCAGGTCACATCACTGTCACTCACACACACTGATACCAGGTCACATCACTGTCACTCACACACACTGATACCAGGTCACATCACTGTCACTCACACACACTGATACCAGGTCACATCACTGTCACTCACACACGCTAATACCAGGTCACATCACTGTCACTCAAACACACTGATACCAGGTCACATCACTGTCACTCACACACACTGATACCAGGTCACATCACTGTCACTCTCACACGCTAATACCAGGTCACATCACTGTCACTCACACACGCTGATACCAGGTCACATCACTGTCACTCACACACACTGATACCAGGTCACATCACTGTCACTCACACACGCTGATACCAGGTCACATTACTGTCACTCACACACGCTGATACCAGGTCACATCACTGTCACACACACGCTGATACCAGGTCACATCACTGTCACTCACACACTCTGATACCAGGTCACATCACTGTCACTCACACACGCTGATACCAGGTCACATCACTGTCACTCACACACGCTGATACCAGGTCACATCACTGTCACTCACACACGCTGATACCAGGTCACATCACTGTCACTCACACACGCTGAAACCAGGTCACATCACTGTCACTCACACACTCTGATACCAGGTCACATCACTGTCACTCACACACTCTGATACCAGGTCACATCACTGTCACTTACACACACTGATACCAGGTCACATCACTGTCACTCACGCTGATACCAGGTCACATCACTGTCACACACGCTGATACCAGGTCACATCACTGTCACTCACACACGCTGAAACCAGGTCACATCACTGTCACTCACACACGCTGAAACCAGGTCACATTACTGTCACTCACACACTCTGATACCAGGTCACATCACTGTCACTCACACACTCTGATACTTAACCCCAATTTAACTGAGTGGCAGTCCACCTTATATAGCTTTGGGAGTGCCTCCGATAATTACTGCTATGTAGTCCCTACCTGTGTGATCCCAGATCAAATTCAACTGAGATATACACCTCAATACATCAGACCAATTTGGGTTCGTTGCCTAAGCCATTGAAGGAATACTCCCTATTAGCATGGCTCGGGAGGGGTGGTCTTCAGTATGCCGCCTGTCGGGATCCCGGCGCACAGTATACCGGCACCAGAATCCCGACAGCTGGCATACCAGTACTTAGTCTCCCTCATGGGGGTCCACGACCCCCCTGGAGGGAGAATAAAATAGTATGGCGCGCGTAGCGTGCCACCGTGCCCGCAAGGGGCTCATTTGCGCTCGCCACACTGTCGGTAAGCCAGTGGTCGGGCTCCCGGCGCTGGTATGCTGGACGCTGGGAGCCTGACCGCCGGCAGACCGTACTACACCCCTGGGGAGCATGGACAGGAAGCTGTGCAGTGTGAAGGGTATAAGGCGACCTGGCACCCGTTCTCTGCATAGGAGGAGGCGGTGCTTGGAGAAGATTATCTCCAAGCACCGCCTCCGGTAGCATCAGCGGTGACGTCACCGATCCGGCAATATGCCGGGTCGGGCCGCGAATGAAAAAAGGGTCATTCCCGGGAATGTGTCCCAGCAAATATACCGGGACACATTCCCGGGAATGACCCGCCCCTGTGAGTGTAAAAGGGGAATAATTGGTATAGCCTCCCACGTCCACCCCAGTCCTCAGTAATCTCAATTCAACTAACTGATAATATGAGACAGATTCAGGGCCGGTTCTAGACCTTGTGGCGCCCAGGGCAAAAGTTTCCTTTTGGCCCCCCCCCCCCCCGACGGCAAAATAGGGTTAGTGCGCGCCAAAGGCGCTCGTAAAAACTTGGGGCCGTGGCTTCATAGGAAAGGGGCGTGGTCAGTTTTGCTCCCTGTAGTTTTGCCCCCTGCAGCTGTGCTTCCTACAGCTGTGCCCCCATTATTTGTGTCCCCTGCAGCTGTGCCCCCATTAGTTGTATAAAAAATACTTACCAGCTCCGTTCCTGTTCGTGACCACTGCACTGTCTCCACCGCTGGCGCCGCTCCTCTGATCTAGGGGAGAGACGTCATGGCGTCCCTCCCATAGCGCTGCACAGAAAGGTCCTCTCCGCGAAGGGAAACTAGATGCTACCCCTCAATGCGCGTCTAGATTCCCTTCGTGGAGAGGACCTTTTCAAACCCGCCGCCGCCGCCAACCTAGTTAGTAGCGGCTCTTGCCACGGCAGCAGCGCCCCTGGGACAGCGGCGCCCCGGGCAAAAGTACTGCTTGCCCGTGGCAAGAGCCGCTACTGGACAGATTGCTTATCTATGCAGGAATACCAATTCCATTTTACAGCGGGACAAGCAACATATGAGGAGACTTAAATATTATTCCACCCCACTTGTATCACAAAAATGGGAAATAAATTGGAGTATATATATACCCAAAACTATCAATCAATGGGATACACAGAAATAGATTTATTATTGTGGTTGAAGTTCAGCAATAGGCCTATATGGATATTTTGTATCTCTCTCTCTCTCTCTCTCTCTCTCTCTCTCTATCTATATATGATTTTTATCATTCCTAGATTACTGGGATGTGGGATAGGTTTAAACAACAAAAATTCAAAAAATTGATATCAATATAGTGTATGAAGCATAATCTATAATTCAGCAGTGAACTGTTGGTCATATATTTATTTACTTTAGTAATGCTTCTATATATTCAATATGTCAAACATTTGACTAGTACACTATATTCTCTGCCAACACTGCCTTTATAGTGATATCCGGAATCCAATGAACGGTATTGTCTGTATCTCCCACTGTGTGGTGTGTTTATTACACCCTGGGAAAATTAAATAGAATTCCCACATTAAACAAACATATTCCTGTGTGTTCTAGCCCTTGCAGATGTTGATAAACGTAGCATTCTATGTGTATACATATACTCTCTCAAAAAAGGCTGTTGCTGCGTCCTGTTATATCATGCAGCTGCTAATTGGCTTTTTGTTGTTGCCAATTTGTGCTACAGTGTGCTCGATTTCATGCTGTTCCTATCAAGGTTACTTCGTATCCAAAAAGAGTTACAGTGTATTAATATTGTGTGGACACTGAAAAGTAAACAGCCCTGTTAATATTTACAGGGATAGCTGCTTCACTAGTCTGTGGAATCCTGCAGCTGCCTTATGACCCATGGATGTTAACAGTTAGTACACGGTTGATTCTATATCGGAGTGGGAGAAGGGACCTTCTGACGTACCTGGGGGAGGAGACACGTCACCAGGGGGAGGAGCTACGGCCGAACAGGGTACCCGAAAAGTACCCTCGCGGGTTTTGCTTCGCTCGCCACGCTTCGCTCGCCACCTAATTACTAAAGGTAATAGTTGGTGGCGTGCAGAGCCGGCCATAGGCATAGGCAAACTAGGCAATTGCCTAGGGCATTTGATATGCCTAGGGGCATCATCAGCTTCTGCTGATTAAAATGATATGCGGCATGCCTATATTCTGTGTGTAGCATTTCATATGCAGATACAGCCACAGTCTCACACAGTATATAGGCATGCCGCATATCAGTTTAATCAGCAGAAGCTGCTTGTGCATCCTAGCCACATAGCAATGCAAATAAGATGCATTTTCATTAAAAAAGGTGCCCGACATTAGCATTGAGGCAAGATTTATGAGGACACATCTGTATCCAAGCAGAGGCAGAGGTCACAGTGTTCGTGGCAGTGGGAGTGCTGTGTGCATGTGAGTGGGTTGGTTGTGAAGTAGTGTTCGGAATATGTGTAAGGAGCATTATGTGTGTCATGTAAAAATGCATTAATAATGTGCAACATATGTGTAAAGGGCCACTATGTGTGTCATTATGTGTATAAGGGCATTAATAATGTGCGGCATATGTGTAACAGGGTAGTACTGTATGTGTGTCATTATGTGTATAGGGGCACTAATAATGTGCAGCAAATGTGTAGGGGGCACTATGTGTGTCATTATGTGTATAAGGGCATTAATAAAGGTTGTCATAATGTGTAAGGTACATTATGTTTATAAGGACATTAATGTGTCTCATGTGTAAGGGGCATTACTGTGTGGAATTGTGTATAAATGCATTACTAATGTGTGGGATTATGTGTATAAGGTGCTCTACTATGTGGCGTTGCATATAGAAAGGGCACTACTGGGTCATCTAATGTGAATAAAGAGCAATAGGGTGTGGTGTAATGTGAATTAGGAGCAATTCAGTGTGATGTAATGTGAATAAGGGGCTCTACTGTGAGGAGTAACGTTTATAAGGTAAAGTGATACTACTGTGGGATGTAATATGATTTATGGACACTATCGCATGATCAAATGTGAATAAAGTTGCAGTACTGTGTGGCGTAATTGGCATTGGGGTTACTATTGTGTGGCCATGCCCCTTGCCAGCAAGAAGATGCCCCTTTTTGGGCTGTACGTCAAATGTGCGAACTGTTCCTATTTAAAATATAGGGGGTACAAGGACTGCTATGGGTGAGGGGTGATGGTGCTGGGAAAGAGGTGGAAGGTCAGAGGCAGAACCAGCGGTGGTGCTAGGGGGCACCAGCCAAAATCTGGCCTAGGGCATCATATTGGTTAGGGCCGGCTCTGGTGGCGTGGATAGGAGAGCAACTGTCCCGCTGGCCTAGCTCCTCCTCCTTGTGTCATGGCTCCTCCCCCTTACGGAAAAGGTCCCTTAGGCCACTTGGATCTAGCATCAACCGTTAGTACTGTATGTTACAATGTAGCTAGACTTGTGTTGTTGCTGTCTCAGCCACATAGTTTCCTGAGAGGATCACCATCTACCACTCCTGTGTGGGCATAGTAGGATGTATACAGCTCTGTTGGTAGCTGTGACAACTGACACAATGTGTCAAATTTATATAGACACAGTGGATTTACACAGCCCTAATGTTGTCTGTACTAGTTGTATATCGGTGTTGTGTGGGCATAATAACACATATACAGTACTAATGAGACTAATGATAATTAGCACAGGATCTAATTTTCTAATCAGGCTCTGACTATTATTGTTAGTAGTAGCCCAGTCAGCTTAGATTCAATGACATCATTGGGGATGACATACAGTTACTCATGTAAACATCTCATAATCAATTGGATTTTTAACGTTTTTTTAAAGTTGCCACCGCCTGAATAAGAGTTCCCTGTATATATGACTTAAACGCATCCCAGAGTACTGACAGCGAAGCCGTACCTTCATTACATTCCATAAACTCTGCCCACATACCCTCCAATTCCGCACCAGTTCCCATTCGGGTGAGCCGAAATTGATTTTTTTCCCAAAAATGCCTGACCCCTCAACTCCCCATATTCAGAACCAGTGATATCAGGATTGATCTGAGATTCCCCTTGTTTCAAACTGTACAGATTGGTACAAAAATTATTTCTTATATGATGGTCAGTTTTATCTGCAGACGAGGGGGTGTGCAATGGGCAGTAGCGCCGCCCCCTCGTATGCAGATATTGTTATGTTTGCCATAGAACAGGAGTTATTTTTTTCCAATGTGGAGGTGAGTAGGAACATCATACTATTCACCTATTTCATTGACGATCTATTTGTTGTGTGGAAGGGCAGCAAAACTCTATTTAGAGAAATAATGGATTAATACAATCAGCGCGAGGCCCTAAAAAATGTACATATATAATTGATCCTAATGAAATAAATATCTTGGATGTAAAGATTTGCATCCACAATCATCAGATAAGCACTACAGTCTATTCAAAACCCACAGATAAGAATAATCTGTTACAAGCAAATAGCGGTCATCTAAAACCATGTTTAGTAGTCTCCCTTCCTCGCAAATGGATAGGATATGGGGGATAAATAGTGATCCTTTAATTGCTGAACAACAGATAGATGCACTAATAGAAAAGCTGAGAGATCGTGGTTACGCATTAAAATCCTTATTAGAATCCAAACAAAAGTTCTCACTCTAGATAGAGAATGTACATTGCAGTGGCAAACGCAGGATTTGCATGGGGGGGGTTTCCAGAACTGGGTGGAGCCAAGCACGGGGGCGGGGACTGAGGTGACCCAATATATGCTGGGTCCGTAAAACTAGTGTGTCTGTGTGTATATATAATTATATATATATATATATATATATATATATATATATAAAATTATATATACATATCTACACATATATATACTGTATATACACCTCTATACATACATACATATACTGTATATACACATACATACATATACACATAGCATATTAAACATGCATACATAAATATATATATATATATACATACAGTACACGTATATATACGCATGTATATATATCATGTGTGTTTGTGATTATATATATGTATATACATGTGTATATATGTATGCACATGGATATATATGTACTATAATTAAAATAAAGTAAACTTTTATTAAACACTTACAAGTGCCACCAGGAAGACAGCAGGCTGCAGAGGACGCTAGACAGTCATTAATTATACTGATGCAGCAAAAAAGAAAAAAAAGAAAATATTATTTTGGGTTTTTTTTGGTGGAGGGGGGTTTCTGGGTACTCGGAAACCCCCCCCCCTGGGTGCGCCACTGCATCGAGAGAAAAAATTGAAGACTGGGGATTCAGAAAAAAAGAATGCCCTGGGTAAATAAGTACAATACATTGTCACCAGCAATTAATAATATTGCCAAAAAAACATTGGCCACTGGTAAACACAGATAAAATCCTGGGATTATCAAAAACGAGATTGATGCTCGTTATTCACGGAGCCGCAATCCTCGTGATTTCTTGGTAAAAGCTGACATATCTAAAAAACAAAATGTTCAGAGAACATTATTCTCTCAAAACAGGAAAGTGTTCTTGTGTTCCATGCCAATTCCTGATTCCGGGAGATACATTCCCACATCCCCAGACAGGGAGAAAGAGCCAAATACGACACTTGTTAGATTGTAACACAAATGATGTAGTGTACCAGATTATATGCCCATGTGGGCTATCATACGTCGGAAAGACGGAAAGAAAATGTAAAGAGAGGATGGCAGCCCATCGCTCATCAATCCGCAATGCCTTGATTAGTGGTTCTAGTGACCAACCGGGCGCAAAACACTTTGTGACTCATAAAACATCCCCTTTCCTCATTAAGGTATAGGATGATAGATCACGTCCCCCCCTCTTTAAGAGGAGGTAATAGATCTCTCAAATTAATACAATGTGAGACACGTTGGATCGCAAGATTGGGGGTAATATACCCCAAGGGTCTCAATGGAAACATAACATTTGGTAGTTTCTTATAGGTCGGGTGTGGATTTTGCAGGACATGGTGATATTCATGAGAATAAGTATATAAGGCTGACAAAATATTTAGAAACATAGTTTACTTTTGCTGCTTACCATTTATTGGAGGAATACTGTATTTATTATGAGAAATATAGTTTTAAAACTACGATGTTTTTATTCATTATAAAATGACATTAAATTCCAGATCAAATATCCTTGTATTTGTGGTTATGGGTGTTTACTATTGCTATGGTGATGTCAGGACAGGCGGAGTTTGTGGGTCCTTTGGACTCAGTCCAACCAGAGGAGCAGATGCCCCTGAATGCTGGAAACAATGAGGACGAAGATAATTCCTTCTCATATATTTATTTAAGACAACAGATATGAATGAGACTGTAGGAAAGCTGAGGCAAACGTTCTGGATTGGGGAACTGCAGGGAATGAAGTCACTGAATGATACAAGACGTGGATGAAGTACTGTGAAGACTGGTTTGCTGGATGATATGGAGACGTGGATGAAGAACTGTGAAGACTGGATGCTGGTTGATATGAAGACGTGGATGAGGAACTGTGAAGACTGGTTTGCTGGATGATATGAGGATGAGGATGAAGAACTATGAAGACTGGTTTGCTGGATGATATGAGGACGTGGATGAGGAACTGTGAAGACTGGTTTGCTGGATGATATGAGGATGAGGATGAAGAACTGTGAAGACTGGTTTGCTGGATGATATGAGGACGAGGATGAAGAACTGTGAAGACTGGTTTGCTAGATGATATGAGGAGGAGGATGAAGAACTGTAAAGACTGGATTGCTGGATGATATGAGGACGAGGATGAAGAACTGTGAAGACTGGTTTGCTGGATGATATGAGGACGAGGATGAAGAACTGTGAAGACTGGATTTCTGGATGATATGAGGACGAGGATGAAGAGCACGGCTGAAGCTAGCGAACCGCCGTGAGAATCCTGTGGAATCCGAAGGCACTGGTGGGAGAGCGGACGACCGTGACTGCACACTGGAGAGCTGGCGGGTGTTGTGCAGCGAGAGTCAGCTGAGAACTCGGAGATCGTAACAGGAACCAATTATAAGAGATGCACAGATCAAACTGCGGGAGCACATAGCTAGGTACAGAGTAACCACAACAAAGCACTGGCACAGAATGCAATAATCCTAGCCTATTTATAGGCAGCAGGATAACAGGATTGGCTGGCACTCACCCTTCACGCTAATTGGTGCTGCCCTTGGTCTCCAACATGGCCGCTCCCAGCACTGCAGACACGCCAGGGAGCCACTGGCCACTATGTCCTGCCTCTAGCCTCTAGGAAGCCATTACTCACGCCGCCAACCCAGCCGCGTCCCTGTGCGGCCACAGAACGCCGCAGGCAGCTCATCGGCAACGTATGGACCGCGGGACCCACAGCGGTAAGCACACACTGTGTGACAGTACCCCTCCCTCTGAGGGTGGTCTCCGAACACCTTCGAGCCTTGTTAGGATTTTTGGAGTGAAAGTCCTGAATTAATCTTGGAGCATGGACATGCTCAGCGAAAACCCAAGACCTTTGCTCAGGTCCATACCCTTTCCAGTCAAGGAGATATTGAAGACATCCGTAACGATGATGAGAGTCCAAAATTTCTATAACTTCAAATTCCTCATCTTGTAAACTGCGAACTTTAGGAGGTTTGGGCAAGGCTGAGCAAAATTTGTTGAGAATCAAAGGCTTTAGAAGTGATATGTGATAGGCATTAGGGATCTTGAAAAAAAACGTCAGTTTGACTTTAAAAGATACAGGGTTAAGCACTCTTTCTATAGGAAAAGGACCAATGTACCTGGGCGTAAATTTCATGGAGGGTACTTTGAACATGAGATTGCGAGTAGATACCCAGACTTGGTCCCCCACTGCCTTTCGTTTTCTCTCAGCGAAGGATTTATAACGTAAGGAAGTTTTAACTAAAGACTTGCGTACTTGAGTCCACATTTTGGAAAGTTACTTAAGAACTAAATCAGCCGCTGGTACTTCTTGAGTTGGGAGAGGTTGGAATACTGGTACTCGCGGATGGAAACCATAGTTGACATAGAATGGCGTGGATTCTGAAGATGAGTGGAAGAGATTGTTATGAGCGAACTACGCCAGCGGAAGATAGTCCGACCAATCATCTTGTGATGAGGAAATATATAAACGAAGGAAGGTTTTCAGATCTTGATTTACTCGTTCTGTTTGTCCATCCGACTGGGGGTGATATGCTGAAGAATGACACAGTTTGATGCCTAGGGAGCAACAAAGTGCTTTCCAAAACTTGGCCACAAATTGCGTGCCCCAATCTGAAACAATTTCTAAAGGGAGACCATGCAATTTAAAAATCTCAGAGATTAATAATTTGGCAAGTACTGGGGCCGAGGGCAGTCCAGCCAGAGGAATAAAATGCGCCATTTTTGAAAATCGATCCACCACTACCCAGATGGTGTTTCGTCCCTTCGACAGGGGTAACTCAGTTATAAAATCCATCGAGATATGGGTCCAAGGCTTTTCGGGTATGGATAGCGGATGTAGCAAACCAGGTGATGGGCCCTTGGGGTTCTTGTGTTGGGCGCATTTAGATCAAGCGGATACAAATTCTTGAACGTCAGTTCTTAGGCATGGCTACCAGTAGGACCGTCGAATGAATTCAAGAGTCTTGCGGACACCGGGGTGTCCCATAAAAGATGAAGCATGGGCCCAAGTCAATAGCCGTTTCCGGAGATTTGGGGCAACAAATGTTTTTCCAGGCGCGGGTACAGGAGCTGAAGAAATTTCAGTTGTTGAGAAAGAAGTTGGACTTACAATAGCTTGTTCATCTTTTAGATATTTAGATTCAGAAGATTTGAAGGAGCAGAAGAGGACATCAGCTTTCTTATTCAAGGATCCTGGGGGATAAGTGAACTTGAAATTAAACCGGGTGAAAAAGAGAGCCCATCTTGCTGTCTGCCGTAATGTGTAAAAAGGGGACGCTGTCTGCCATAATGTGTAAAAAGGGGGATGCTGTCTGCCGTAATGTGTAAAAAAGGGGGACTGTCTGCTGTAATGTGTAAAAAGAGGACGCTGTCTGCCATAATGTATAAAAAGGGGGATGCTGTCTGCTGTAATGTGTAAAAAGGGGACGCTGTCTGCCGTAATGTGTAAAAAGGGGGACGCTGTCTGCCGTAATGTGTAAAAAGGGGCACACTGTCGTAATCTGTAAAAAAGGGGACTCTGCCGTAATGTGTAAAAAGGGGACGCGCTCTGCCGTAATGTGTAAAAAGGGGATGCTGTCTGCCGTAATGTGTAAAAAGGGGGTGCTTTCTGCTGTAATGTGTAAAAAGGGGATGCTGTCTGCCGTAATGTGTAAAAGGGGCAAGCTGTGTGCCGTAATATGTAAAAAAAGGGGGATTGTCTGCCATAATGTGTAAAAAAGGGGGACTGTCTGCCGTAATGTGTAAAAAGGGGATGCTGTCTGCAGTAATCTGTAAAAAAGGGGGACTGTCTGCCGTAATGTGTAAAAAGGGGACGGTGTCTGCCGTAATGTGTAAAAAGGGGATGCTGTCTGCCGTAATGTGTAAAAAGGAGCATGCTGTCTGCCGTAATGTGTAAAAAAGGGGGACTGTCTGCCGTAATGTGTAAAAAGGGGCACGCTGTCTGCGTAATGTGTAAAAAGGGGCACGCTGTCTGCCATAATGTGTAAAAAAGGGGGACTGTCTACCATAATGTGCATCCCAAACTCTTAGACTGGCATCTGTCATTAACAGGACCCAGTTGGATATCCAGAAGGGACGGCCCCTGCTCAACTGTTGGTCCTGGAGCCACCAGAGCAGTGACAGATGGACCTATGGAGTCAACGAGATCATGTGAGACTTGATCCGGTGAGGCAGGCCCTCCCATTTGGCTAGAATAAGCCTCTGGAGAGGGCGAGAATGGAATTGAGCATACTCCACCATGTCGAATGCTGACACCATGAGGCCCAGCACCTGCATCATCAAATGTATCGACACTTGCGGACGAGAAAGGAAGCAACGAATCCTGTCCAGAAGCTTCAGGACTTTCTCCTAAGACAAGAACAACCGCTGGTTGTGAGTGTCCAATAGCACTCCCAGGTGCACCATGCTCTGAGCAGGGACCAGGGAGGATTTCTGCCAGTTGATGAGCCACCCGTGGGCTTGTAGAAACTGGACAGTCAGGATTAACAAGTCGTCCAGATACGGCAGTATCCTGACCCCTTGACGGCGGAGTACCACCGTCATCACCGCCATGACTTTGCTAAAGACTCGCGTAGCTGTTGTTAAACCAAAAGGTAACGCCCAAAACTGGTAATGGAGGTTGCCAATCGCGAACCTCAAGTATTGCTGATGTGACTCTGCTATAGGAATATGCAGGTAAGCATCCTGTATGTCCAGGGAGACCATGTAGTCCCCAGGTTCCAAGGCCAGAGCTATAGAGCGAAGGGTTTCCATACGGAACTTGGAAACCTTCACAAACTTGTTCAATGCCTTGAGATTAAGAATGGGCTGGGAGGACCCATTCGGTTTCGGGACTAGAAACAACGGAGAATAGTACCCCCGGCCCCTCTGAGCAAGAGGCACCTGTACTACGATTCCTGAATCCAGGAGGGTCTGTACCACCGATTGCAGAGTGTTTGCCTTTGTCTGGTCCAACGATGAGGGGGACAGTTTTTGAAGGCTATGGCGTAACCTGGAGTGATGACTTCCCGTACCCAGGCATCTGAAGTGGTCTTCAACCATTCCTGGGTATACCCTAGAAGCCGGCCCCCCACCCTGGGATCCCCCAGGGGGAGGTCCGCCCCGTCATGCGGCAGGCTTATCGGTCTTGGAAGCTGGCTGACGGGCCGCCCAGGCTCTTTTGGGCTTTGGCTTACCAGGTTTAGAAGTGCAGGCTTGCTTGTTGTACGCCTGACCTTTTGCTTTACCTGAAGGACGAAAGGGGCGATAGGATGTACCTTTAGCCTTCGACACAGAAGGAGCGGTACTTGGCAGACAGGCAGTCTTGGCAGTAGCCAAGTCAGCCACGATCTTATTCAAGTCTTCCCCAAACAGAATATCTCCCTTAAAAGACAGTACCTCCAGGGTTTTTCTGGAATCCAGATCCACAGACCAGGATCTCAGCCACAATATCCGACGAGCCAAGACTGACGTAGTGGAGGCCTTGACTGCTAGGATACCGGCATCAGAAGCCGCCTCTTTAATATAGTGAGAAGCTGGGACAATATATGGCAAGCATTGTCTAGCATGGTCAGAGGAGATTTCAGTTTCCAACTCCAAGGCCCATGCTTCAATAGCCTCAGCAGCCCATGTTGCTGCAATAGTGGGCCTTTGTGCAGCACCCGTGAGGGTGTAAATCGCTTTCAGACAACCCTCCACCCGCTTATCCGTAGGTTCTTTTAGAGATGTAACGGTAGTGACAGGGAGAGCTGAGGAAACCACCATCCTAGCCACATGTGAGTCCACTGGAGGAGGTGTTTCCCAATTTGTAGACAGCTCTGGTGCGAGTGGATAGCGAGACAGCATCTTCTTTGGAGGCACAAACTTCGTACCCGGGTTTTCCCAGGGTTCCTGACGTATATCCACTAGGTGGTCAGAGTGAGGTAAAACTTGTTTAACCACCTTCTGACGCTTAAACCTATCTGGTTTCTTAGGAGGTACGGATGGCTCGGGATCATCCGCAATCTGTAGAATTAACTTAATAGCCTCCACGAGGTCAGGAACATCCACATATGAACTACCCTCCCCATCAGCCATATCCGAGTCAGAACCTGTGGGGTCAGTGTAAGTGCTGTCTTCATCCAACGAGGTGTCAGTGACAGCAGTGGATTGTGAGGAGACAAGCGCTCGCTTAGAGGACCCCTTGGACTTAGGCGAGCGGTGGTCAGACTTTTTAGTAGTCAGGGACTGGTTCAACTTCTTCAATTCAGCAGACAAATTATCTGCCCACGGCAGGTTAGCTGCTGCAGGGACCACAACAGTTGTACCGACAGGGGGTCCCATAGGGGGTGTTAGTTTATTAACTAGCGTATGAAGAACCGTGGAAAAAGCGGCCCACGGCGGGTCATTATGTACCTCCGTTGCCACAATCCCACTGGGGGGGCAAGGAGCCCCCAGAACCAGAGCCCACAGCTGCTATATTTTCCTCATATCTGCCTGTGGCTTCAGCAACACCGGCAGTGTGTTCCGCCCCAGAACCGTTACCCTCAGAAGCAGACATGATATAACTTGCAGTATCAGGTAACACGGTACAATTTTTCAGCAGCACAATACCTCTAGCCCAAACCCCTGCGCAGTGTAGTCAGCACCAGCAGAGATAAAGGAGAGATATGGTGACTAAAATCACACAGAGAAATACGTTTAAAATATACCTTTGTGAAAATCCTATATCAATATAAAACCTGACGCACCAAGCCCCCTCAGGTTATAGAATATAGGGATAGCAAGTTGAGTGAAAGACACGAAATGGACACCACTCAGCTATCTAATGCACACACAGGTAGTCACAGTTTGTACAATGCAGAGGTTATTACTAACAATAATACTGCACTGGACTAGCTTTATATATACAGCTATATAGATATAACAGTACACAGTAAAAACTGGATGTATATCACAGGATAATTGTACTATAAAACCCTGACTAAATGCACTCTTTCTTAACTAACACTGACTAAAAAGGCAGGTAGAATACTTAAGTGTCATGTAAAGTCACAGCACTGACAACCAGGCGGCTTTACATAGGAGGATTTGCCCAAGCATTCCCAGGAACAGTGAGCTGAGGGATAATGGCGCCGCAGACACTGACAGGGAGTGAGGGAGAGACAGATATGCAGCTCCAGGGTGGGAACATTTGCGGGAAATGGTGCCCTGGGGCTGGGGGAGGGGCTTCAGGTCTAAGCCTTATCCTCTCTGCTGGCAAAACCACCGGGTACTGTGGGCTACTAATAAACGTTTTTTGAGAAAAAACCTGACCTGCACCCATGCCCTGGTGATCTAGTGGGATTGCCTGTACTGCCACAGTGTCCACCGCCAGCGCACGCGGCCCGCCTCCTGCCGACCGTGCTGGATCACGATAAAGTACGGGGCCCGCAAGCGGGGCCTACTCATTACTCCCGAAGCACGGCCACGCGATCCTGTAGAGCCCCCGTTGTGTGTGCCTGACCATGAAGAAAATCGGAGCCTCCGCTGTAGGTACCCGGCAACCAGGGCTCGGGAGTGTACAGCGCCGCTGGGGAGAGCTGGAGCTGCAGCAGTGAATGTCACAAGACATTTATCACCGCTGCAGCCCTTGTAGTCTTCACTTTTTATCTCAAAAAAGCTCTTCTTAGGGCTGCCTGGAGCAGCCCCTCTGTTATGTGCCTGCTTACTGCAGCACCAACTCTAAAACTGAGTTCCTGTGCAGGGAGGCGGGGTTATAGAGGAGGCGGCGCTGTGCATTCTGGGAACAGTCAAAGCTTCGAGCCTGTTGATGCCTCGGATCAAGATCCTACTCTACACCCCAATGTCTATCCTTGTGGAGCCCAGTGTACCCCGCAGCAGAAAAGGGTACGCTGCCTGCTGTAATGCGTAAAAGGTGGACTCTGTCTGCCGTAAAGAGAACACTGTCTGCCGTAATGTGTAATAAGAGGAATCCGTCCACCGTAATGTGTAAAAGGGGCTCTACCTGGTGTAGTGGCGCTACTGTGCGGTGTAATTTGAATAATGGAGACTACTGTGCACTGTAATATGAATTGGTATTATTTTGTGGCCACACCCCTTCCCCATAAAGCCACGCCACTATATTTTTTGCGCGCTTACGACATGTACTACCTCTATTTTATATTAAGGGGGGGCGCCGATGCCGTTTCTTGCACACAGCACTAAAATGTCTAGTTACGGCACTGTTGCTAGGTATCCATTTCCCTGGCCCTGAGCAGGTCCCCCTCACCAGATTCTCTCCAGGGGTCCGGGGGGGGGGGGACTTGAACGGGATGAGGGGTGGCCCAAAGCATTTTGTTGCACCTGGGCCCACCGCTCGCTAGTTCCGCCACTGCTGCACATGTTACATCTGCCCCCCCTGCACTGCACATGGTTTTGCCCAACTGCTAACAAATTTGCTGCTGCGATCAGGTCTGAATTACCCCCATAGATCATGGCAATGACTCCAGTTCATATATCCCATTAAACAGTGCTAATAATCTGGGTGCATAGAAATCACCATGTTTTTTAGACAATTCAAGAGGGTTGCCGCCTAATCCCGGCGCTTTACTACCGGGGAATGATTTTATGGCGTTTCTTTTTCATCTGGTAAGAGTGGAGAGTCAAGAAAATCATGTGCTTCAGAAGTCAATGTCGGCAAGGAGACAGCAGCGAGGAACGTCCGCAGGTCACTATCATCACAAGTCAACCTAGTACTATACAGTAATAATCCAGACATTGTCTAGCTATATCAGGGGTTTGACTATACACAATTCCACCTCGTACATGTATTTCAATAATAGTGTTAGATGGTTGCTCAGAGCGTGCCAATCTAGCTAAGAAGCTGCCCGGTCTATGGCTGTCATTCCGAGTTGATCGCTCGCTAGCTACTTTTAGCAGCCGTGCAAACGCATAGTCGCCACCCACGGGGGAATGTATTTTAGCATAGCAGGAGTGCGAACGCCTGTGCAGCAGGGCGGCTGCAAACACATTTTGTGCGGAACAAGACCAGCCCTGTAGTTGGTTACTTATTCTGTGCGATGCTTGCTGCGACGAGTGACGCGGTAATGACGTCAGATACCCGCCCTGCAAACGGCCGGCCACGCCTGCATTTTTCCAAACACTGCCAGAAACGGTCAGTTGCCACCCAGAAACTCCCACTTCCTGTCAATCTCCTTGCGTTCGGCTGTGCGACTGAAAGCATCGCTAGAACCTGTGCAAAACTACGATGCTCTTTGTACCCATATGCCGCGCATGCGCATTGCGGTGCATACGCAGTTTTACCATTTTTTTTAAATGATCGCTACGCAGCGAACAACGGCAGCTAGCGATCAACTCAGAATGAGGGCCACTCCCCAGTTGCGTACGGTGAGTGTTTAGTGAAAAGCACCATATATTATGCCTTATCAGTCAGACACTAGTTCCATCATTCCCTCTGAGCACGTACCCAGGCTTCCTTAGAGGAATCTAAATGATCAGATAAATAAGTTCAAGAGATCTGCAAGAAGCCTCTAATTCAAGTTCCACCTTCCTGTGTGACCTCTTTAAAGTTGCCACCGCCTGAATAGTTCCCCGTATATATGACTTAAACGCAGAGCCGGCCCTAATCAACTTGATGCCCTAGGCAAGATTTTGGCTGGTGCCCCCTAGCACCGTCGCTAGTTCTGCAGGAGATGCCTGGCATAAGTCAGCTGGCAGCTCTGCTAACGTCGGGCGCCTTTTGTTTATGAACATGCATATTATTATTTGCATTACTATGTGGCTAGGATGCACAAGCAGCTTCTGCTGATTAAAATGATATGCAGCATGCCTATATTCTGTGTGCGACTGCGGCTGTATCTGCATATGAATTGCTACATTACAGTGATTTCCAGGAATACATTGCAATGTAGCATTTCGTATGCAGATACAGCCGCAGTCACACACACAATATAGGCATGCCACATATCATTTTAATCAGCAGAAGCTGCTGGTGCCCCTAACCATACCAAATGCCCTAGGCATTTGCCTAGTTTGCCTATGCATAAGGCCGGCTCTGCTTAAACGCGTCCCAGAGTACTGACAGGGAAGCCGTACCTTCATTACGTTCCATAAACTCTGCCCACATACCCTCCAATTCCGTACCAGTTCCCATCCGGGTGAGCCAAAATTGATTTTGTTTCCAAAATGCCTGACCCCTCAAACCCCCCCCCCCCCCCATATCCAAAACCAGTGATACCAGGGAATGATCTGAGATTCCCCTTGTTTCAAACTGTACAGATTGAACTCGTGGCAATAGCTCAGGGGACACCAAGGCCAGATCTATGTTAGAAAAAACAGAGTGTGTAAGTGAAAAATAGGAATACTGTCGGACATCCGGGTATTTCTGACGCCATACATCTATCCCATGCACTCCACAGGTGCTTTGAACGGGCCACTGCCCTGTTTGGGAGCCACCCTAGAACTAGTGAGTCTGTCAGGGCCCGGTTTAGGGTGTTATTGTAATCTCCCAGACTAATCACCGGAATATTAGTGAATTTAGCAATAAACTCTGCAGCTCTTTTAATAACATCGTGGGAATATGGAGGCGGTATATAAACAGCTATTAATGTTAAGGATACGGAATGTATTTGACACTTGTCCTTGCTCCACTGTAAATGGGACTGTTTTCCTGACCAGGATCGACACACCCCTAGAAGAGGAGGAGTGGGTCACGTGGTATGCCCAACCCACCCAAGGCCTTTTCAGAGACGTTACTTTAGCCCCCACAAGAGGAGTCTCCAGCAGACATATAACATCCGCCTCGTAATGTTTGAGTTGTCTAAGGACTAACACCCTCTTTATCTTGTCATTGAGACCCCGCACGTTGCAAGAGGGAAACTCAACTGTATAAGTCGCCATACTGTCTCAGTAGCTCATATAATACCTGTCACAGGTATTCCCTGCGTCACAAAAAGTTGTATTCTTCAAACCATCCTACTTGACCAATTCAGTTCCCAGAAGATATTGCAGGGAAAATGAAACGTATCAAATAACATCAGTTGCAAGCAGTACAAATAGAGGCTAGGTAATACCTAACTGTGCTCAATCCCTGGGTGTTCTAAGCCTAAAGTTTCTAGGTCAGCTGTGCTCTTTGTATTTAGAAACCTGTGTACTAAAAGTAATAGTGACCAATGTTAATGATCAGATAAATGTATTGTGTGCCAATGAGGTGAGCTGTTTGTTAGCTCACCATGCAATGTCCGTTTCCCCAAAACGTCTGTTTAAAACGGTTTAAGCCTCCTGTGGCTACATAAATCCTTCTAGAACAACTGTAAACCTTTTAGGTAACGTCCTTAATCCTTGGGTGACGTTACAAAAGGCCCTCTAATTTCTAAACTAATGACAGAGACCGGCGTCCCGTATCACGGTGTGTGGTCTAATGGATGTCCGTATGCTTACTGTTGCGGCCGTGTTCGTGAGGAGACGGGTGCGGGTGAGCGCCAGGATTCTGCAGGGGCTCTGGACTGACCAGCTAACAGCAGTCACGCCTGCTTCCTCGGTGCGTCCTGGTTCAGACTTCCCGGGAGCCTGCTGTGTGCGCCGTGCTTGCCTTTAGTCTGTGGAGAGGGTGCTCCGTTGCAGAACCTGTCCGGGAATCTGCAGCGGGGCACACCAGTCCACTAACAGTGCCTCACCTGAATTCACCCTCCTCGCTGCCCGTCTGTCTCAGCTCACCTATCGATCTTGCTGTACGGCTGCTGCGCGCCCGTCGCCGGCGCTCCGGAGTTCTTCTAATATCCGCTGACCACTTTTGAATGGTGTAGTTCTCCTGAATGTCCTACAACGCGCTTCAGCCGAGTTTGGCCTTCCTCTGGGAGTTTGCAATCCCACCCACCCAATACCCCCCATCCTTTCTACCTCCCCAGACTTTGGCATAATTTATCACCCTTAACATAACAAATCCCTTATCAGTAACTGACACAAACTACCCCCAGCTTGTCCTGAGTAGGCGACAAAACATGTCGCAACGCTCTCCGTCCAGTAGCTGTAACTCTTAATGTGGGATCCGGTAATTAGGTCGACAGTAAGTAGATCGACATTGCCTAGGTCGACCACTATTGGTCAACAGTAAGTAGGTCAACACTGCCTAGGTCAACCACTATTGGTCGACAGTAAGTAGGTGGACACGGTTTCTAGGTCAACAGGGACTCTAGGTCGACATGTTCCAGTTCGACCTGACATAAGGTCGTCGAGTTTTTCTTTTTCATTTGCTTTACGTTCCACGTGGACTACAACTGGGAATGGTAACCTGGGCCGAGCGCTGCGAGGGGACACGGTGTACTAATTGGGGTTCCCGGTCACCGTACGGAGGAAACGACACCAAAAACAGTACAAAAAACTCATGTTGACCTTTTGTTATGTCAACCTAGTACGTCGGCCTAGAGTCCCTGTCAACTTAGAAACCATTGTCGACCGACTTACTGTTGACCAATAGTGGTCGACCTAGACACTGTCGACCTAAGTCTTATCTGCCTAACATACCACACCCCTTAATGTAACCGCCATTACTAGATGCGCTCACCTCACATTCAGACAAACATTCAGAGAACAATCCTTCCACAATATCCATGGCCGCAATCAGTGTCTGGAAGAGGGAGCCATAACAAACTTTGTTAAAAGGATACGTAAACACATGTAGAAGTAAATGTACCAACTATAGATCAGAAATAGGTCATGTCAAAACAAATACACCCTATTATGCAATAATACAAGTCTCAAAGAGTCGTTTCCGCTGGTTTAACACCCCCATAACTGCCATAGAGAATGGCAGAAAGCGGATTTATAAATGAGAATCCAAAGGATAGTCACTCGTTCTTATTCCGCAGCCGTAGCTCTCCGTGCCGGTCTTGCAGCATCGAGCCACATGGAAGTCTCTCTTTGAGTAGAGAAGAATTTTGTCTCCCCATCAACCAGCACTCTGCGTTTGGATGGAAACAGCATGGAACAGGGGTGTAGCTACACCTGGGCTCCATAGCACAATTTCACAGGGCGCCCAGCGCATCCCCCATCGCAGTGAACAGCAGAAGCGGCGCCAGCGGCCGGCACTTTCCCGCCAGCAACACTGCACACCAGAAAAGTGCCAAATGCACGCTCGGACGCCCCACGATGCGAGAGGAGATTGGGACTCGTGGAACGGTCAGCTGCTGCCTGCCCTGCTGAGACGTCATGTCTTTGCCCCCTCCCACAGACCTCTCTCAACAGAACAGCAGCACCGCATCAAGCAGTGACCAGTGTCTATTCCGCGACTTGGCTGCTTTGTGCTGTAGCATGACAGGGTGCAGGGGAGCTACGGGCCCTGCAGGCTTCTCGGGCCCCGTAGCAGCCGCATCCCCTGCACCTATGGTAGCTATGCCAGTGGCATGGAATACGAAATGTTCAGCTCACGCAGCAGTCTTTTGACGGGAGTAAACTGGGCCCTGTTTTTCTGTACCTCCTCAGAGAAGTCCGGGAATAATAAGATTTTACTTACCGGTAAATCTATTTCTCGTAGTCCGTAGAGGATGCTGGGACTCCGTAAGGACCATGGGGAATAGACGGACTCCGCAGGAGATAGGGCACTTTAAGAAAGCTTTGGATTCTGGGTGTGCACTGGCTTCTCCCTCCATGCCCCATTTCCAGACCCCAGCCAGGGAAACTGTGCCCAGAGGAGATGGACAGTACGAGGAAGGATTTTTGTAAATCTAAGGGCGAGATTCATACCAGCCACACCAATCACACCGTATAACTTAAGATAAACATACCCAGTTAACAGTATGAACCATAACATAGCCACGGTATCACAGAAAACTATAACATACCCCTTATGTAATCAATAACTATATACAAGTCATGCAGAAGAAGTCCGCACTTGGGATGGGTACCCAGCATCCTCTACGGACTACGAGAAAAAGAGAAAATAAGATTTTACTTACCGGTAAATCTAACGTCCTAGAGGATGCTGGGGACTCCGTAAGGGCCATGGAGATTATACCAAAGCTCCCAAACGGGCGGGAGAGTGCGGATGACTCTGCTGCACCGATTGAGCAAACAGGAGGTCCTCCTCAGCCAGGGTATCAAACTTAAAGAACTTTGCAAAGGTATTTGTCCCCGACCAAGTAGCTGCTCGGCACAACTGTAATGCCGAGACCCCTCGGGCAGCCGCCCATGAAGAGCCCACTTTCCTAGTGGAGTGGGCCTTAACCGATTTTGGTAACGGCAATCCTGCCGTAGAATGCGCCTGCTGAATCATGTTACAGATCCAGCGAGCAATAGTCTGCTTTGAAGCAGGGGCGCCAACCTTGTTGGCCGCATACAGAACAAACAAAGCTTCAGTCTTCCTGATCCGAGCCGTTCTGGTCACATAAACCTTGAAAGCCCTGACTACATCCAGGGACTCGGAATCCTCCAAGTCCCTTGTAGCCACAGGCACGACAATAGGTTGGTTCACATGAAAAGATGAGACCACTTTTGGTAGAAATTGAGGACGAGTGCTCAACTCTGCCCTATCCACGTGAAAAACCACCAATTCCGAAACACATCTTGCCGAAGCTAATGCCAACATGACCACTTTCCACGTGAGGTATTTAAACTCCACAGTTTTAAGTGGTACAAACCAAGGTGACTAGAGGAAACGTAACACCATGTTAAGATCCCAAGGCGCCACCGGAGGCACAAAGGGAGGCTGAATATGCAGCACCCCTTTCACAAAAGTCTGTACCTCAGGAAGAGAGGCTAACTCTCTTTGAAAGAAAATGGATAAGGTCGAAATCTGGACCTTTATGGACCCTAATTTTAGGCCCAAGGTCACTCCTGGTTGAAGGAAGTGAAGTAGACGGCCCAAATGGAACTCCTCCGTATGAGCAGCTCTGGCCTCACACCAAGAAACATATTTCCGCCATATTCGGTGATAATGTTTCAACGTCACGTCTTTCCTAGCCTTGATCAGGGTAGGAATGACTTCCTCCGGAATTCCTTTTTCTGCTATTATCCGGCGTTCAACCGCCATGCCGTCAAACGCAGCTGCGCTAAGTCTTGGAATAGACATGGCCCCTGCTGCAGCAGGTCCTGCCTTAGAGGAAGAGTCCACGGATCTTCTGTGAGCAACTCTTGTAGTTCCAGATACCAAGTCCTCCGTGGCCAATCTGGAATAATGAGGATTGTTCTGACCCTGCTTATTCTTACAATTCTCAACACCTTGGGTATGAGAGGAAGAGGAGGAAACACATAGACCGATCTGAACACCCAAGGTGTCACCAGAGCGTCTACCGCTACCGCCTGAGGGTCCTTTGACCTGGCGCAATACCGCTTTAGCTTTTTGTTGAGACGGGACGCCATCATGTCTATTTGAGGCAAGCCCCACCGATCCGCGATCTGTGCAAAGACTTCTTGATGAAGTCCCCACTCCCCGGGATGCAGGTCGTGCCTGCTGAGGAAGTCCGCCTCCCAGTTGTCCACCCCCGGGATGAACACCGCTGACAGCGCGCTTACATGGCCTTCCACCCAGCGTAAAATCCTGGTCGCTTCTGCCATGCCCACTCTGCTCCTTGTTCCGCCTTGGCGGTTTATATGAGCCACTGCCGTGACATTGTCTGACTGAATCAGAACCGGTCTTCTCTGAAGTAAGTTCTCCGCGTGACGCAGGGCGTTGTATATGGCCCTCAACTCCAGGACGTTGATGTGGAGACAAGTCTCCAGGCTTGACCAGAGACCTTGGAAATTTCTTCCCAGTGCCACTGCTCCCCAGCCTCGGAGGCTTGCGTCCGTGGTCACCAGGACCCAGTCCTGAATGCCGAACCTGCGACCATCTAGAAGGTGAGCACTGTTCAGCCACCACAGGAGAGATACCCTGGTCCTGGGAGACAGGGTGATCCTTTGATGCATTTGTAAATGGGACCCGGACCACTTGTCCAAGAGGTCCCATTGAAAAGTCCTCGCATGGAATCTGTCGAAGGGGATGGCCTCGTATGAAGCCACCATCTTCCCCAGGACCCGCGTGCACAGATGCACTGAAACTTTCTTTGGTTTCAATAGGTTCCTGACCATGGTCATGAGTTCCTGAACCTTTTCGATCGGAAGAAAAACCTTTTTCTGGTCTGTGTCTAGGATCAGGCCCAGAAAGGTCAGACGCGTTGTAGGAACTAGCTGGGACTTCGGTATATTGAGAATCCAGCCGTGTAGCTGCAACGTCTTCATGGACAGAGACACGCACCTTTGAAAAAGCTGCAGGACCTGCAGCGAAACGCGTCAGGGAACAAGCCTTTGGGGGTCACTATCTATTTGGGATCTGCTGCCAAGTGTTTCCGGACCAGGACTGGACATTGTGCTAAGTTCAAGATTGCATGAACTTTTCATCAACAGAAATACCACCACTCATTTCCAAATAAGGAGACACCGCGATGCAGTGAGGACCCGTAATAACATCTCTAAGGGACTCTTTCCTCCAGCGGCTAATTGTGGTAAATAACCAAAAACCCTTAGACTGCGCTGTCAGTCCAGGGACGACCATTCATCTGTGCACTATCCGGTCTATATTTATTAGGAACGGACTACACATAAAGCAAGCAGCTTATACTGTGACCCCTTAATTTTAGTAACTTTTTTTAGAAATTGTCATTTTTTATCCATATCTTGTTTTTGTGTTAGTGACTTATTATGTTTGATTAAATTATTGTGTACTAGCACTCAATCCTTCTTTTCCATTTTTATTAATATACATATCAGCGCTGCTAGCTGTTTTCTCTTTGTTGTGTGTATATTGGGGGTGACTTACCCAATTTTATAGCAGCTGCTTTTTGAGCAACAGTACATACAAGCGCCCGATCCTTTTATCTTATTGATAGAACAATTCCTTAGTCTTCGAATTCTAGCCTTTATCCCTGAGCAACAATCTCTACTGCTCAGGGATCCACCTGCGAATGAACCCAGACGTGGCTGAAAAACCGAAGACGAGCCCCTGCCAGATCTGCCTCCCCCCGGGAAGCCCCAGCGTCATGCGGTGGACTTTACAGACGCAGGGGAGGACTTCTGCTCTTGGGAACTAGCTGTGTGCAGCTTCTTTCCCCTGCCTTTTCCTCTGGTAACAAAGGACGATCCCCGTACCTTCTTGTTTTTATTGGAACGAAAGGACTGCATTTGATAATGAGGTGCCTTCTTAGTATGCTGCAGGGGGACATAAGGTAAGAAATTTGACTTACCAGACGTAGCGACAAGGTCTGAGAGGCCGTCTCCAAACAACTCCTCCTCCTTGTATGGCAAGGACTCCATGTGCCGCTTAGAATCGGCATCTCCCGTCCACTGCCGGGTCCACAGGAGTCGCCTAGCAGAAATAGACATAGCATTTATTCTGGAGCTTAATAAACAAATGTCTCTCTGAGCATCTCTCATATACAAGGCAGCATCTCTGATATGCTCTATGGTCATTTGAATGGCGTCCCTATCTAAGGTGTCAATCTTCGTAGATAAAGAATCTGCCCATGCCACAACCGCACTACAAACCCAGGCCAACGCCATAGCTGGTCTAGCAATAGTACCGGAGTGAGTGTAAATGTGCTTCAAGGTAATTTCCTGCCTGCGATCAGCCGGTTCCTTGAGGGAAGCCGTATTTTGAGAAGGCAGTGCCACCTTTTTTGGACAAGCAATCCTCAGTAATATGCAAAACCTCTTTAATGGCCATAATCATGTACCGAATACCTTTTGCCACCTTCGGCTATAATTTTACATCTTCATAGTCGACACTAGAGTCAGAATCTGTGTCAACGATCTGGGATATGGTGCGCTTCTGAGACCCCGACGGGCCTGGCGCCACAGGGACAAGCATGGACTGGGTACCTGACTGATCCCTAGCTTCTGCCTTGTCTAACCTTTTATGCAATAGATTGACATTTGCATTCAAGACATTCAGCATATCCACCCATTCCGGTGTCTGCGTTGCCGACGGCGACCTGACATTCAAACACTCCCCCTCCACAGTAAGAGAGCCTTCCTCGTCAAATATGTCGACACACGCATACCGACACACTTCACACACACAGGGAACCCCTTTTCTGAAGACAGTATCCCTGTCAAGGACCTTTGGAGAGACAGAGAGAGAGTATGCCAGCACACACCCCAGTACAATAACCCTGGAGACCAACACAAAATGTTTTTCCCCAGCAGCGCTGTGTAATATGTAAACCGCCAATTATGTGCCCCACCCCCCTCTCTTTTAAGCACCCTTTCACCGTGTGTAAGCAGGGGAGAGTCCGGGGAGCTTCCTCTCGGCAGTGCCTGTGGAGAGAAAATGTTGCTGATGAGTGCTGAGGGAGAAGCCCCGCCCCCTCGGTGGCAGGCTTCTATCCCGCTCAAACTTAGTAAAATATGGTGGGGGCTCTTTTATATACATGTACAGAGCTCACCTGTACATGTATATAGTCTTTTTGCCATGCAGAGGTTTATATTGCTGCCCAGGGCGCCCCCCCTGCGCCCTGCACCCTTACAGTGACCGGAGTATGTGAGGTGTATGGGAGCAATGACGCACAGCTGCAGTGCTGAGCGTTACCTCAGCGAAGCTGAATGCTTCTGCCGCCTGACGACTTCTGTCTTCTGTACTTCTGGCTCTGTGAGGAGAACGGCGGCGCGGCTCTGGGGGTGGACGCCCAGTAAGAACCTACGTTCACCCCCTCTGGAGCTTGTCAAAGTCAGAAAAATATCTCTATGCACACTGCCATATTTTGCACCTCATACAGGTCCGTGCTGCGCATGCGTACGCTCTCCCGTACGTGCGCATACTCACAGTCGCGGGCACCCGCAGGCGCACGGTATGCGTATTTACGGTAGAGTTTATGTGATCGTAGCGTGCGACTCAATCGTTACATATTTTCACTATATAATGTATTTTGTAGATCATGGTCCCTTTGATAGATTCTGAAAGTTTAGTTAATATAGCATGTTCCTGGACAGAGGGATCCCTCTTTGTATTGTACGAAGGGTCTAACAGGGGTCATACAGTGGTGTTTGGTACCCATCGGAAGAGTATTTAATTAGCAATATTCCGGTGTTGGTTTGGAGCGGATTAATCGCTCGTGCTAATAGTTATGGACATAAGAAGTTTATGTCCATTTACTATTATTTGCTCTTACTTAGCCATGCGGCGGGAAACCCAGTATCCCACCCACCTGAACAGTTGGAAGTAGCCACAGCCCACCTGTATGAATCAACCTATGACCTTTTGTTATAGTGCGAAGCCGAATTCCTGTGTCCAATGAACAATGAGATTGTAGGGACCATTGAATTGTATTGTGTGTGGGGCATAAATAGACAAGCCGACCATATCCAGTTCACTCTCTTCAACGGTTCTCATTGCTGATAATCGGGAGCTGGATATCGAGGCGCATGCGATCGTTTCCCCTTGTGCGTAAGTGTTTCTCCGCAATCATATTGATCTTCTTGTTATTGTGAGCCATCTCTCTCTCTCTCTCTCTTCTCCTCTTTCTCTCTTATTTTCCCTTAGAACGTAATTGTATTATATTGTATTTCCAGTGTAGTTATCTGGTTAGTTAGTCTATGTTATATTGTATTGTATGACTTGTATTGTATCAATTCTTTTGCAAGTATATCATTCATAATATATATATTAGGCGTTGGACCCTGAGCACGGTATCTGTGTATTTCTTATAGTGTTAAGTATTCTCAGAGCGTCGGTGACGCCCGAACATCTTTTGAGTTAATAAGGTTATACCGTGTTGCATTTACACTCTATCATTACACTAAGGTTTTACTACATAATACACTGGTTATGGTTTAGATATAAAGGTTTAACATTGTGAGCGTCTGCGCCGCTGGTGATCTCCTCGTGGTCCCGAGCGTCCGCTACGCTATAGCGAATCATTACGTTAGTCGGCAGCCAATAGCGTGCCTGCCTGTGATCTCTTGGCCGTGAGCGAACGTGACGCTTGAGCGTCTCGACTACGGCTAAGCGATTGTTACGCAACGTGCGTACCCTTACGGTACTTCATACGTAGATAGCGTACAGTGTTCTTAGACCTCATAAAGGGTATTATATACAATAAATATTTAGCTTTATCAAGCTAATGGTGTCCAGTAGCCGAGGAAGCAGAGCCTATCTTTGACAAGAAGGTCTGCTCCTCTCTCCTCAGTCCCACGATGCAGGGAGCCTGTTGCCAGCAGTGCTCCCTGTGAAAAGGTAGTAAAAAGTAGAAAGAAAAATCCTAACAAAAATGCTTTCAGGCAGAGAACTCTGGAGAGCTCTCTGCAGTGCACCCATCCTGCTCTGGGCACAGTGTAAAACTGAGGTCTGGAGGAGGGGCATAGAGGGAGGAGCCAGTGCACACCCAGAATCCAAAGCTTTCTTAAAGTGCCCTATCTCCTGCGGAGCCCGTCTATTCTCCATGGTCCTTACGGAGTCTCAGCATCCTAAAGGACGTTAGAGAAATAGAGACGCAGGAGCCATTCCACATGAGTGGGCCTTTAGGACGGTTCATCCTGAGAATAGCATCTCTGTCCCAGTAATTAAGAAGCTTGGCTATCGAGGTACCAGGTGGTGCCCCGGTGGGAGAGGTCTAGATGGAACCCGATGCGCTCTTTCCACTGAAAAGAAGGGCAAAAATGACTTAGGGGGACATTTACAAAGCAGTGATAAGAGCGGAGATGTGAGCAGTGGAGAAGTTGCCCATGGCAACCAATCAGCACTGCAGTAACATTTATAATTTGCATACTATAAAATCATACAGAGCTGCTGACTTCTCCACAGGCTCACTTCTCCGCTCTTATCACTGCTTAGTAAATGTCCCCCTTAGTACCATATGTATCACAGAGCCATTTTTCCAGGAATTTCTCTAGGAGCTTTACCCTCCTCCCGTTCAGGCAGGCTCACAAAACGGATGTTTCACTTTGCCGCAACCGACCTTCCATATCAAGCAACTTATTCTGTACATCCGTTAATTGGGCAGTGACAGAGAAAAGTTTGGTACATAACAGGGTCACCGAATCTTCCAATGTAGACATGCGGGTTTCCACTTCACTAACACGTTCCCTAACATTCTGCAGGTCGCGGTGTATAAAATAGATCAGATTGGACCTGACTTCTCCTCCAATCTATTCTCACAAGCAGATACAGCATCAGGCACCTTTTCAAGGGCCGCATCAGGGGGAGAGTCAGACGCTGTAGAGCCCTGAGGAGAGGGTGGCTGAGAAGTAGAGTCATGTTCAGGAGTCGCTTCCTTATGGTTAAGGGGGTACACACGGAGAGATCCATGCTCAATGCTAGAAGTTAAGCACGGATCTCTGCGTGTGTATGCCCCACAGCGATAGCGATGCGCGGTCCCCGCTTGTTGCTATCGCCAGTGCTAGATCGGCACAATCTAGCACATCGCTCATTTCACCGCTGGGTGAAATGAGCGCCCCCCCGTGCTCAGCACACATCGCGCTGTGCTGAGTGGGTGGAGAGATGTGTGCTGAGTGGGTGGAGAGATGTGTGCTGAGTGGGTGGAGAGATGTGTGCTGAGTGGTCACTGACAGATCGCTCAGCACACATCTCCCCCGTGTGTACTGGCCTTTAGGATTGAGTGACCTTGAACATTTCTCCAGCTTAGCAGCTGCAGACGCCTGCTGCGGTATCACCATCGTTCCAGAGTATACAGGGAGTTACTGAAATCAAGCGTTGAAGAGTAATACTTATCAGGAGAAATGTAGTCGTATAAATGTCTGACACCAGACAAATAAAGTAATCAAGTGACTGTTGTTGCTGCAAGCTAGATATTAAGATATATATATATATACACACAAGGGCAATGTCAGATGCAGACACAGTCTACCACAGGCGCTTTGAACAGTCCAGGGGGAGATATTGTCAATAAGAACTGGCAGCAGGCTGATATACACAGCAGGTGAGTAGTGTCTGGCTTCCCTGTGTATTTATGTATTATAAGCACAGTTCAGGTACACAATAGTCCCCAATAATAGAAAAGCCTAAAATCCCCCAGCGCTGACAAAGGAAGAACTGTAACCCATTAGAATTCTCCTTCAGACGTCCTGCCCTGTGATAAGCTCTGATGGTGCACACAAAATGACGGATCGTCCCGCGCTGTAGCCCCTTCAGTGGCGTATCTAGCAATTAGGTCTCCCCTACTCCATCCACCATGAATCTGTATCATACTTGCCTACCTGACCCTCTCCATGAGGGAGAAAATGCTCTGTTCCTGGACTTTCCATGTAATGTATGATTGCCATCACCTGTGGTGAAACACCTTTCTTATCAATTAACTAGCTCACCACAGGTGATGGCAATCGTACATTACCAGGAAAGTCCAGGAACAGAGCGTTTTCTCCCTCATGGAGAGGGTCAGGTAGGCAAGTATGATCTGTATGGTAACCCCGACAGCACCCTAGATACAGCGGGCAGTGCAGGAGCTGATGCAGACGGAGGCAGGGGCCCGCATAATGCAGGGGCCAAACTCCCGGAATAATACACAGAAAGGCAGAGACGGGTTCTCACTTGCATCTCCCGCCACTGGGCAGTCCGCCAGTAGCCGGTCCGTCTTGCTCCTGCTCCCCTCTGAGGTGTACCTGACCGTTGATGAAATCGAAGCACGTCTCAGCCAGCAATGGCGCCGGTGTCCTCCAGCCGCCCAGGCTGCCGTCTCTCTGCTCAGTCAATTTCGGAGAGCGGCAGTCACGGTCCGCCTCCGTGAACAGCCTCAAGGTGATGAGTGATGGGTAACCTATCCCACACCTCAGTAGCAATGTGTGGAGTGCCTAAGAGCCACAGGATAGGTGTGCAGGATAAGTAGGATAAAAAAAGCGCTGAGAGGGAGCTGCTACTCCATGTCCTGTGAAGCCCAGAAGCCATATCTTATGCTAAATCTATTGTGCTAAACCTTATGCTATATCTGACCATGGGGGTCATTCGAGTTGATCGCTAGCTGCCGTTGTTCGCAGCGCAGTGATCAGGCTAAAAATCGGCATTTCTGTGCATGCCCCGCAATGCGCATGCGCGATGTACGGGTACAATGAGCATTGTGGGTTTACACCGAGTCTAACAAACATTCCAGTCGCACGGCCGAGCGCAGGAAGATTGACATGAAGGGGGCGTTTCTAGGTGTCAACTGACCGTTTTCAGGGAATGCTTAGAAAAACACAGGCGTGGCAAAAAAAAAATGCAGGTGTGGCTGTGCGTTCTGTGGGCGGGTGTGTGATGTCAAAAGCCATCTCTCCGTCGTTAGAATCAACGCACAGGAAGAGTATGTACAGGGCTGGTCTTCTTTTGCACAAAATGTGTTTGCAGGCGTTCTGCTGCACAGGCGTTCACACTTCTGAAAAGCAAAAATATACACTGCCCGGTGGGCGGGGACTATGCGTTTGTACGGCTGCTAAAAGTAGCTAGCGAGCGACCAACTCCAAATGAGGGCCCATGTTTATGTACTATTTTGTTTGTTATGGAGCTCAGGGAATTTTCAGGGAAATGGTGTAGGACAGGGCTGGCCAAACCAGTCCTCGAGATCTACCAACAGTTCATGTTTTCCAGGCCTCCTGGAAATCTGTAGAATTGTCAGTTAGGAATGAATGCAGCACATCTTAATTAGTAATGAGTACACCTGTGCACCAGCTAGGTGGTCTGGAAAATGTGACCTGTTGGTAGATCTTGAGAACTGGTTTGGCCAGCCCTGGTGTAGGATATCTTAACATAGCCAATATCTTACCATGTGTATCCAGCCTTACAATTTTCAGCAGTTTAGAGATGGACGAAGGAACCCCCCCAGGCCTGGGCTTCATGCCAGGACTATGCCCTGCACCCCTGGTGGTGATGAATGCAAGTTCATGGTGTAAAATAATGAATATTGTATACAATCATGTTTTACCCAACTCGATTTCCCTGCAGGGCCCTCTACTGACCACCCCACATACAGCATCCGGTGCATCTAATCATGTGTTACCCAATCTGATTCCCAAGCAGCGCCCACACACAGCAACCAGTGATTCTCCTACGTCCTAGAGGATGCTGGGGACTCCAAAAGGACCATGGGGTATAGACGGATCCGCAGGAGCTTGGGCACACTTTAAAGACTTAAACTGGGTGTGAACTGGCTCCTCCCTCTATGCCCCTCCTCCAGACCTCAGTTAGACTTTGTGCCCAGGAGTGATGGGTCACACACTAGGGGAGCTCTACTGAGTTTCTCTGAAAGACTTTATGTTAGGTTTTTTATTTTCAGGGAGACCTGCTGGCTACAGGCTCCCTGCAGCGTGGGACTGAGGGGGGAGAAGCAGACCTACTTCTGTGAGTTTCAAGGCTCTGCTTCTCGGCTACTGCACACCATTAGCTGCAGAGGGTTCGATCACTTGGTGCGCCTAGCTGCTTGTTCCCGGAGCCACGCCGTCACCCCCTCACAGAAGCCAGAAGAAAGAAGCTGGGTGAGTATTAGAAGAACCGAAGACTTCAGGACGGCAGAAGACATCAGTAACAGAGGTACAGTGGTAGTGCTGCGCTCCCTGCTCCCGCACAACGGCACTCGCATGGTGCAGGGCGCTGGGGGGGGGGAGCGCCCTGGGCGGCAGGTTACTGTTGTTTCTTAATTAGGCTGGTTTTGAAAACGGATTCGGTGCCTGGGCACCGCAGCTCATTCCCCCGCCAGCATTGACACTCCCGCCGCCGGCGTCCACGGGTGCAGGGCGCTGGGGAGGGGAGCGCCCTGAAAAGCAAATTATATTTATTTAATGGGGCCGAGAGGTTGTATGTTAGCGCTCTCCCGCCGATGACTCGGGTAACGGGTGCGGAGCGCTGGAGAGGGAGCGCTCTGAGTGGCGTTTACATAGCTTGGCACTGACGGGGGCTCCGGGTCCCGGACCCCCGCCGGCGCGTGTTAACACGCTGCGCAAACTTCCTCCCCCGCTGACGCCTTCTGGGACCCCGGGCGCTGCACACAATACGGCGGTCCCGCGCCGATGCTCCCACACACCAACGTTGTACCTGGGTGCAGGGCGCGCGGGGGGGGGGGGGGGGGGCGCCCTGAACGGCAGTTTGAGAAAAATATATAGTGTTTTTACACCATATACAACGCCAGCCAGTATATTTATGATAATGGGCTGCAGAGTGCCGAGAAGGGGCGGAGCTTAATCTTTCAGTGGAGTCGGCGCCATTTTCTTCAAAATCCCCGCCAGGACTTGCTCTAGAGTAAGATGGTGGGGGGGGGGGACTGTGGTTTTAATGCTATAGGTGTCATATAGTATTAACTTTGATAATGGACGCTTATTTCTTGTGGTAAATACATAATTTCACTGTTTCCCTTTTTTGTTTACCCACTATCAGTTAGTCGACATATGTCGGCAGGTGTAAGGCCTTAGTCATGGGCTGCGGTGGGGATAACTGCCGGCTTCGGCTGTGCAGGGCGATACTTGATTCGAAAAAATTAAGTATTAGCAGATTGGTGTTTGTGTGCGTAAAACAGTAAACACGATAGGGAAGATACAGTCGGTTTGTGGATGCCCGCTCGACATCAGCGGTATTTCCTGGGTAAGTTTTATCAGGCTGTCATTGACTTGTACCTGTATATATAGGTATATGTGGGGGGAGGGTTATAAAAATTGTATTTATATGCCTCTCTAGGAACTCCCGGGGTTCCGTAGTTATTAGTTTTTTTGGCCCACTTACTTTTCCTTGGCTGTCGACATTTAATAAGTTTCTGTCGACCATAACGTTCCTGGTAGATTCAGATCGGGGGCATGTCAGTACATGGTCATACACAGTCGCAACGCATTACTGTCACTAGCGACTTGACTGGTCGGGACAAGCCACTTGCGTATAGGTTATATCTATATGTATATATATATATATATATATATATATGTAGATATGGGTTATATATGCATAGTTAGGATATGTGTTTTATTGTGTATTACATGATGTATATCCAGGAATGCTGAAATAATGGTATTCTTATCATGTGCTGATCACTCTATTGCTTAAGCTCTAGTTTGGCCGTGACGAGTTGGTTTCGATCCTCTCAAGGAGTCCAAATATTATTCTCTTCACAACGCGGAGAGAAAATCATGACAGTCAACTCCTGGTCGACGCAGAGCCGGTCGCAAGGGATCATACACAGGCAGCTAAGTGAAATTTTATTTCTATTCTTTGACCTTATTTGCAATGCATGCATTTGAGGGAGTGTTGTGTTTGGGTAGGCAACCCACAAGAGTACCCTACCCAGTGTGGGTAGGCTTGCCTATATTTATTTAGTCTACCGTATAACTTTACAGCAGGCTGCAAAGTGACAGCAGGAAGTGTGACCGGGAAAATGCGAAGGATGTCTCCGGGATATGCTGGTGGGAGGTGTACAGCTGTTTGGTGTGACCTCTGGTCAGTCAATCTCGGCGGATACCACTGCTGAGTCTAACGTCGTGGGTTAACCTCCTTAGCAACGTGGGTGACGCATTGTTTTCTGGAATGCAGTCGGTTTAACCGGTGCAATACCGTTCCTTTCTTTTAATTTTCTGTGCAGACAGTGGAAGGTGAAAAGGTAAGTGTTCTGCAGCCTTGTTAGGTTGCAGAAGTGGATGTCGTTTTTGTTGCGTCGACATACACCTCTTGTCGCTAAGTTTATCGGGCTGGTCCTCACTCCGGTGAGCGGTTGTCTACTAATTTTCAGTTAGTCCAGGAGTAGAATAGAACCAGTGAGTTATCTATAGAATCCACAGGGGAACATTCTGACTTACGGTTATTTCCCTTACTGTTGTTTCTAATAGATCTTGCCGTTCCCCTCTGGAAGGGGAGGTAGTACGCGATACCATACAAAAGGGCGTCAGGTTCAGGACATTGTCTAATTGTCCCTGTATCAGGGTGAAAATTGTTGTTTCTCTCTGTCTATTCTTTGGCACAGGGATTGCCTGTTGTTCCCAACGACGCAGAAGTCGAAAGGGGGTTTCAGAGTAGATACTGACCGGTTAAGGTCAGTGTTTTTTCCTGTGGAAAGAGGTCTGAGGATCCAGAGTTGGATCGGCTTTGAGGTGACATTTCATCAATATTTTTCTGTTTATAAAACAGATGGGTGTCGCATAAGAGGTCTTTTTCGGTAAGCAGGTCTAATACCAGAGTGGTGTTCAAGAGACCAGTTGGAAGGGTGATCCGGGTCTCACATGCGCATGCACCGGAATATACTCCTAACTGTCAGGACATCGCTCCTGTAGTGTCTGCTCGGTTCTCTCCTTCTAGTGGAAGGAGGGTACGGGGTCCAATTTTGGATCCTGGTGTCTGTGCATACAGATCTTCGAAGCTGGGGAGCAGTCCTTTGCAAGCGCCAGTTTCAGGAGGATAAGATCAAGTTGGGAAGCTTGTCTGTTATAAACTTTCTTGAATTAAGAGTTTTTTCAACTAAAGTATTCCTCGTGGTCTGCCCGTGTTGGCTTTGCCAGACGACTTGTCAGCAGTGGCGTAAGTAAGGCGCTAGGGCGCAACAAGGAAAGAGTGGAAATGGCATAAAATGCACAGTTTACTGTTGCGTGGGAAGTCTGGTGAAAGCTATGTTAGCAGTCTTCGTTCCTGAGGATGGGCGGCTGTGGCCTAACTAGAACAGCGGCCGCCTGAAATGTTTGAAGACCCGAGTTAGATACAGAGTTCGGCACCCGTTTATTTCTAAGAAATAAACGACTGAGAAACAGATTTTCTTTGCGGACACGATATCCAGCTGGGAAATATACTGCCATCATCGAGAAGTTTCCCAGACGTGACAAGTCTTTGTCGAGTGTCGCATTTGGACAGGTTCGCGTTTCGCCTCAACGAGAGGTCTCCTGGAGATTATTCCAGGTTAAGAGACACTCAGGTTATAGCGGGGGACATCCTGGTGACACAGGGGATGTTTTTTTTTTTTAGTCGGTCTAGGTGGCCTCTACGCGTTCACCTTTCTGACAGTGGTAAGCGTAAGATGTTCGAAGGTTCCGATGATTCTTTGAAATCCGGTTTAACCAGCTAGGGTTGGCTATCCAGTTTTTCTTGGTTTACTCATAGAAAATGACTACCTCTTCCTTTAAGTGAGGTAATGGTACAACAAGATCGGGACGTGTATCAGGATTTACCGAGGCTGCCTTTAACGGCGGAGCGGTTGAATGTCGTATCCTAAGCCTTATGGTTATTCCCAAGGAAGTTGTTGCTTAAATTCTTCGGACTAGGAAAGAACTGGCGGCACAGCGTTGCCACCGTTCTTAGAGTAATTGTGTGTCTTGGTGTGTATCTAGGAAGGCTCCTATGGAGCACTTTCAGCTAGGTCGTGATTATCCATACTTTACAAGCCGATATGCAGGCAAGCCTAATAGGTTTCTTTACGGAATTTTATTTTTTGGAAGGTGGTCAGGCTATTGACGTCGACGTCCGCAGGGCAGGTGTCGGAAGTGGTGGTTCTGTCTCACAAGAGCCTTGTTTGACCTTTCAGGTGGATAGAGAGGAGTTGAGTTCTCGGTTAGTAGTTCTACCAAGAGTGGCTTCTGGGTTTCGCTGAAATCGGCCTATTTAGATGCCGGGGGTGACTTAGGCATTAACTCATTCAAATTCCCTTGATTTATCCAGGGTTTTGAGTATGTAGGTCATCAATTTGGCTCAGTTGGGTGAAACAGAGGCCGGGTTGTCTGCTATGTTACCAGCTTACTTTGGGGGACTGCATTATGCGGTTGTTACATGCTGGATCTGTGCTGCGGTTTGGCATGTTCATTCTAAGGCTGCTTTGCCGTCACCATAGTCGGTGAAGGTTCCTTCTTTTGGGAAGAAGTGCTTTTCTTGGACAAATGCCCGAGGAGTCTAGGCGGTTCTACTTTGCTGAGTGGATTCTTGGTCGGGGTCAAACGATTTTGCAATGCTCTACGAGTTTGATACCCTGATTTTTGGGAACCTTATGTTTGCTCCTGCGGTGCTGCAGAGTCGTCCACACTCTCCCGCCCGTTTTGGAGCTTTGGTATAAACCCCATGGTCCTTTTGGAGTCCCCAGCATCCTCTAGGACGTAGGAGAAAATAGGATTTTGGTACCTACCGGTAAATCCTTTTCTCTTAGTCCGTAGAGGATGCTGGGCACCCGTCCCAGTGCGTACTGTGTCTGCAGTTATTACTTTTGGTTACAACCTGGTGGAGGTTCTTCTCTATCTGGTGGTTGTTACCGTTGTTCATGACATAGCAGGCGAGGTCATATTTTTGCTTCCGTGTACACACAGGTTGTGTTACATATTCTCTCAGCATATGGCTGTGTTTTGTTCATGCTGTGGGCTGGTGTTCTACTGAATGCCACGTTCTACGGTGTTTCTGCGGTGTGAGCTGGTATGACACTCACTGTGTTTATAACAATAAATTCTTTCCTCGAAATGTCCATCTCTCCTGGGCACAGTTTCTAACTGAGGTCTGGAGGAGGGGCATAGAGGGAGGACCAGTTCACACCCAGTTTAAGTCTTTATAGTGTGCCCAAGCTCCTGCGGATCCGTCTATACCCCATGGTCCTTTTGGAGTCCCCAGCATCCTCTACGGACTAAGAGAAAAGGATTTACCGGTAGGTACCAAAATCCTATTATTTCATCATGCATTACCCAGCACCAGTGATAGAAATAGATGAACAGCTCCACTTCCGCTAGAATTCAGGCTGTGCATATAACCAAACTTGATCAGTGGCAGGAAAAAAATGATCATCATACAAGGAGGATCCTATTATGGCTCCGCTATATAGATGACATACTACTCATTTGGGAAGGTGACATGGAATCCTTGGAATCTTTTGTACAAGACTTGCATATCAATAACCTAAACCTGAAATTTACATTCGAGGCAAGTACGAATAAGATCTCCTTTCTGGATCTCACTATTTTTCGTGACAAAGACAATCTTGTCGGAACAGAACTGTACAGAAAACCTACAGCCACCAATTCCATACTCCACCATTCTAGTTCCCACTTCCCACCCACAGTCAAAAACATCCCCAAAGGGGAGTTCCTTAGGTTAAAGAGGAACTGCTCAGATAAGAATACTTTTCAAGAAAAAAGTCTAGAGCTATCAAATAGACTATGAAGCAGGGGATATAGTAACAGGTCCATAAAGAAAGCACAAAGAGACATCAGACAGATTGATAGAGATTCGTTAATTTTTAAAAACAAAACAGTCTCACCTAAAGACACAGAGATCCGCTTTGTGGATAATTTCTGTGCAGAATGGAATGAAATTAGGAGTATCATCCAAAAATATTGGTCTGTGTTACACACAGACATTGATTTGGATAAAATTCTGAAGGATAAAGTTCAGATGAGTTGGCGGAGGTCTGCAAGCCTAAAGGATAGACTTGTCCAGAGTCACTTTGAGGCTAAACCTCCAAAACAACCAACTATTAAGGGCAGTTTTCCCTGTGGCAATTGTAAAATCTGTAGACACATACTACACAGAGATTCAATCGTGGACAAGTATGGCTTGTCTCGACCTATAACGGATTTTTTCAATTGCAAGACCAAGAATGTAATTTATTGTATAACTTGCTCTTGCCACATTTATTATGTGGGGATGACCTCAAGACTGCTCAAGCAACGAGCATTGGAACATATAGGTACAATTAGGAACTATGAATCCGATGCCAAAAAACTTAGACCTTTAACAACAGTGGCCAAGCATTTTTACAAGATACATCATGGCTCCTCAGACGATCTAAAAATATTTGGTTTGGAAAAGGTACACTTGGGCCTGCGGGGAGGAGATCTCAACAAGAAACTCTTGAAAAAAGAAAGTAAATGGATCTTCAGGCTTGGATCTCTCTCGCCAGGAGGACTTAATGAAAAAATCAATTACGGAGCCTTCCTAACTACCTAAAAAAGTTTCTTTATTAATTAATTTGTCACCTCTTTCCTCCTCTTTTCTCCCTTTGCCCCCCCCCCCTCCCCTTTACCACCCCCCCCCCCTTTTTTTCACCTTCTCCCCTCTTTTCAGTAATTATTTAAGGAATACAGAGATCATTACCTACACTTCAAAACGCATTTTTGTACATTAAGTTTGTTATTAATTGTTAAATTAATAATTTTTTGAGACATTATAGTGATCTATTATCTATCCTTTTATAATTATTTTTCAATTTTCAATAATTATAATCCCATTTCCTATTATCCAGCACATTGTGCATGCGATTGCACATGCACACACATGAGTATGCACATGTGAGTGTGCAGGTGTAGATAATTTGCATATTCAAGCATGCATGCATTTGCTTCTACAATTATTAGTAAAAAAAAATTTTTATATAGCATTATTCTCTATTTATTTTCTCAACCTATTTCTTTAACCTATGTGCATATATAATCACCATTCTGACGAGAACGAATGGTTAATTAAACACAATTTTCTACACAAGTTTTAAATATCCGTATATTGAATTACAATTGTCCCTTGTTTACTGATTAGGCTTATTAGCGTCAAATGTATATATATTTTTTATATATAAAAAAAAAATTTTACCTCAAATTTTCACCCCTCCCCTTTTTTTTCATGTTATATTATTTTTCATATTATTATTATTCTTTCATATTTTTGTATTACTCTCGAATTGATTTATTTCATTGTCACATTTTAATTTAATTTGCATATTAATTGTATTAATTCCGTTCTTGGGTATACATACTAATAAAACTCTGTTCATACATTTTGTGCAACAGTCTTGTCTCCAATTATACCTCTAATTATGCAGCCCTAATTATGATTGGCTATGGCCAGTATATAGGATAAGGACATCAGTAACCACAATACGATTCAATGTGAACAAGCCCGGCTAGGGTGAAACGTACGTCAGCTTCCAGCACAATTGACGTCATCATCACGTCCCTCCGGGTAACCCATGCACAGCTCACGGACCCGGACTCGTAGGCACAACCTTAGAGACGCGTCCAAGCTAGGACAGCGTTTCACAGCAGGATCTTATCTTCAAAAGGTATTTCGGCGCGCACTCATTGCGGGACGGGAGAGGGTCTTTTTCTGCAATGACAACATGTTATCAGGATAACCCCTCCCTGTTTTCCGGCAACAGCAAGTAACGCCACTATCTTCCTTCATATCCATTCCGGCCGCTGGCTCTCTCACCTCCCATTCACTGTGTTAATTTCCACACATGGGAAGGCAGCAGAGGTTAGCGGGTTAACGGCATGGATACTTTTTTTCTTCAGTTATTACACTTGTTCAGGTAGATGTAGTCACTTTGATCATTACCTGCAAGAGTTGAAAAATTGATACTGTTTATTCTATCGGTTGATTGCCAGCTACAAATTCCTCTATTGCAACTTACCAAACAGTTACAATTTCCTGTTGTGGGATTTGTTACTTCTGGCACCTGCTTTACAACAATAATAATATTGTGGTATATCTCATTAAGATATTAATAAGTATTTTATGGATATGGTTGTTTTTGCCTACTTAAACACATGATTACCTTGCTTAGAAATTTTCACCCAGCATTTGATTTATTAATTACCTCCAATAAGATTTAAATAAAATTGCATCCTGTGTCAAGAGTGCAGGGATTACCACCTGCACTCTAAAACACATTACTGTACACAGAGGTTGCTACAAATCACTTTTCTCTTGAGATTTATTGTTAGTTTGGAGGATTATATAATAATATAAACTATCATTGAATTTGAGTTGACTGTTTATTAGGGTTATACCAATAGGTATCTTGCTGCCCTTTTCTATACATATTCTCTTTTAATTATTGAAATAAAATGTAAATTTTAAACAATAAACATCAAATAAATATTTATTGAAAGAGTGCCCCCAAAAAGAGGCTTTTTCTCAGATCCCTATTTCCTTGTAGGGATCACTTCCCCTTTTCTACAGACTATATTAACACCTCTGGGGTTGCACCGCCAACACATTTAGAGAGATAAAAAATTCTTTTTTGATTTTCTGAAACTGTTGGTCAAATATGTTCAAATAAAATTGACAGTAGCGGTGCAGGCAAACACAACCTTTTTTTCAGTGGCAAAGCTGTAAAGCCGAGACACCCCGGGCAGCCGCCCAGGAAGAACCCACTTTACGAGTAGAGTGGGCCTGAACAGATTTCCGGGAACCAGGAGCTGCTATACCACAATGCAACACATTGTCCAAGGCATTGTGGCATAGCAGCTCCTGGTTCCCGGTCCTGTTTCCAGTGTTCAAACGCCTGTTTCTAGTCTCCAGTGTTCAGACTCCTGTTTCCAGCAATCTCCTCTTTTCTGTTATCTCCAAGTGATCTCCTGATTCCAGCATTCCTGTGGAACTACAGGTCCCAGCATTACATCAGCTCCAGCTTCTGCTACAGTCAGCTTCCACCATTTGCAGTAGAGACTTCTCTCCAGGTTGTACTGAATTCTGCACTTGGACATAATTAAACATATCAAGACAAGGACATTTAACGAGTTGAAGGAATAAAGGGGGATGGTACCTGAAGATTTTTAAAGATACCTTTATATGGAAGTACTTCGACATTTGAAGTAAGCGCTCATGTGAGCATTCATTTGATATAAGAGCGAACAAGCACACATTGTCCAAAGTTTGGCTATATCACGTGTAGAAAGATAAAGATACCTTTATATATCTTATCTCTGTCCACTCCATGTAAGCATACATGTGAGCAGTATTTCAAATTAAGCACTGAGGTGAACCTTAAGGATAGAATCCACACACCCTGCATTTCACCTAGCCGAAGGAATCTGGGTTGATCCCCATATTTTGAATCCCCTTAAGCAGCATAATTAACATTTGTTCCTGGTACTGTGTTTTCTTGCATAAAAATCCATGGGGAGTATGTCGACATAAGAACCTTGTTGAATATAGAGTGAAAAAAATCATGAAAAACTCATGTCTGTATTTTGACCTGTCGGCGTTTTACATGTCAGTATTTTGACCTTGTCGGGATTTTGACCTTGGTCGGGATTTTGACCATCGGCCAATTGGTGTCGGGATTTTGAACGTCGGGATTTTGATTGGAGGTAAACTGACTGCATCCCCCTGAATGGCCTTATCTTGTAGAAGATACGCCGCTAGTAGAAGGCCGTTATACACGGCCCTTAGCTCCAGAATGTTTATCAGAAGGATGGATTCCAGACTTGACCACTTTCCTTGGAAGTTTTCCCCTTGGATGAAAGCTCCCCAACCTCTGAGACTTGCATCCGTGGTTAGAAGAATCCAATTCTGAATCTCGAAACTTCGGCCCTCGAGAAGGTTGCAGCCACCAAAGGAGTGAAATTCTGGTTTTCGGTGACAGGCGTATCCGCTGTGAAGATGAGATCCCGACCATTGGTCCAGGAGATCCAGTTGGAAGGCCCGCGCATGAAGTCTTCCGTACTGTAGAGCCTCCCGTATCGAGGATCATCCCCAGGAAGGGCAGTCTCCTTGTCAGTTCCAAATGAGATTTTGGAAGGTTCAGGATCCACCCGTGATCCTGGAGTAGTCGAGTTGAGATAGCAATGCTCTGTAACAGCTTCTCCCTGGAAGATGCCTTTATCAGCAGATCGTCCAGATATGGAATAATGTTCATTCCCTGTTTGCGAAGGAGTAGCATCATCTCTGCCATTACCTTGGTGAACACCCTCGGTGCTGTGGAGAGGCCAAATGGCAGTGCTTGGAACTGACAGTGACAGTCCAGCAGCGCAAATCTCAGATAAGCCTGGTGAGGAGGCAGATCGGAATGTGGAGGTACGCATCCTTGATATCCAGGGATACCAGGAATTCCCCCTCCTCCAGACCTGAGATTACCGCTCCCAGAGACTACATCTTGAATTTGAATTCCCTCAAGCAGGGGTTCAATGACTTAGGTTTAATATCGGTCTTACCGAACCGTCCGGTTTCGGTACCACAAACAGGTTTGAGTAATAACCCTTGTTTGTTAGATGAAGTGGAACAGGAACAAAGACATTTGTTTGTAACTATTTTTGAAAGGCTTCCTGTAGGATAGCACTATCTGTCAGCGAAGCTGGCAAGCCTGATTTGAATATGTGAGGCAGGAATACTAGAAATTCCAGTCTGCACCCCTGGTCAACCTAACTGTTTCCAGAGGTCCAGGCAGGATGTGTGTTATTTTAGTCTTGTACCCACCTGCCTGATCCCCAGGCAGTGAGGTCCACCGACAAACTGAAGGGTTTGAAAAAGGCTGAATCTGAAATCAGTCCCTGGGAACCTGGCGGTGCAGGTTTTCTGGATTGCCTCAATGTCCTCTAAAGGAAGAGGAGGAATATGTGGATTTGAACCCTGTGGTACGAAGGTATTGCAGTGTAGGTGTAGGATATAAATGCCTGGTCTGTGCAGTTGCGGAAGGAAGATATACCAACTTACCCGCAGTTGACATGGATAATAACGTATCCCATGCGTCCCAACAGTGTCTTACCAGTGAACGGCAGACTCGCCATACCTTACTTGGATTCTGTATCCTCTGTCCATTGGTGTAGCCACCGTCTCCTGCGTGTCGAAACTGCCAGAGCAGTGGTCCCTGCTTTATGCAGGTTAATCTCCTTCATGGCGTCCAGCCGTGAAGCCTGTAGAATCCTGTATTTGACACAGAAACAAGTACAAGTTACTCCTACACATTGAATCTAATCAAGTAAGGAGCCTGACCACGTTACAATAGCCCCAGAGATGTACGCAATAGTGGGTCTCCGAGTCACACCTGCAGCAGTGTACAGCATTAGAGTAGTCTGAATAAGTGATCAGCCTTTATGGAGGTTGTACCAGGGACAGGTAAGACAACCATCAGTGACAATTTAGACACACTAGAGCAGAGATTTTCAACCTTTTACAACTCGCGGCACACTGAACAAAATGTAAGTATTGCCAAGGCACACTCAGATATAATGGTGATGCATGGTGCAGTTGCATGTCCTAGGATGTCATGTCGCAGCTTCTCCACAGGTAACACCTGAGCCACATCTGAGAAAGCTAGAAGAGCCCAACACTGCCCGGGACCAAAATTAGACCTGGCTCTGCAACCACTAAACCCACCGGTATTGATTGTTCCAGGGCCTCAGTAGCGGCAAAACACTGACGGGCCTCAGGGCACACTAGTGTACCACGCAGGGGCGGAAGTCCGGGAGGCAGCGGAGTCGGCTGCCGCCGGGCTCCTGACCCGCAGAGGGCGCCTCGCAGTGGCGCCTCTGACATTACACAGATTGACATGCGGACGAGCGCCCGCATGTCAATCTGATGTCTCCCTCCCTGCTGTGTTGGAGGGACATGGAGCGCATCGCGCGTCTCCTGTGTCCCTCCCTGGCTCTCTCCCGGCCGGTCTAAGGAAGTGCCATTCGTGAGCTCTGATTGGCTCACGAACCGGCACTTCCTGTATTAGACCGGCCGGGGGAGAGAGCCAGGGAGGGACACAGGAGACGCGCGATGCGCTCCATGTCCCTCCAACACAAGGTGGGAGCAGGCACTGGGGGCATATACCTGGTACTGGGGGGCATATACCTGGCACTGGGGGGGGAGGAGACCTGGCACTGGGGGGCATATACATGGCACTTGGGGGCATATACCTGGCACTGGGGGGGAAGACCTGGCACTGGGGGGCATATACCTGGCACTGTGGGGTATATACCTGGCACTGTGGGGTATATACCTGGCACTGGGGGGGGAAGACCTGGCACTGGGGGGCATATACCTGGCATTGGGGGGCATATACCTGGCACTGGGGGGCATATACCTGGCACTGGGGGGGGGGGAGACCTGGCACTGGGGGGCATATACATGGCACTGGGGGGGAAGACCTGGCACTGGGGGGCATATACCTGGCACTGTGGGGCATATACCTGGCACTGGGGGGCATATACCTGGCACTGGGGGGGAAGACCTGGCACTGGGACGGGGGGCATATGTGGCACTGGGGAGGGGGGTATATTTGGCACTGGGGGCATATACCTGGCACTGTGGGGGAAGACCTGGCACTGGGGGGCATATACCTGGCACTGGGGGAGGAGACCTGGCACTGGGGCGGGGGGCATATGTGGCACTGGGGAGGGGGGTATATTTGGCACTGGGGGCATATACCTGGCACAGTGGGGGAAGATCTGGCACTGGGGGCATATGGGGGAAGATCTGGCACTGGGGGCATATACCTGGCACTGGGCGCATATACCTGGCCCTGTGGGGGAATATCTGGCACTGGGGGCATATACCTGGCCCTGTGGGGGAATATCTGGCACTGGGGGCATATACCTGGCACTGGGCGCATATACCTGGCCCTGTGGGGGAATATCTGGCACTGGGGGCATATACCCGGCACTGTGGGGGGAATATCTGGCACTGGGGGCATACACCTGGCACTGTGGGGGAATATCTGGCATTGGGGGCATATGCCTGGCACTGTGGAGAAATATCTGGCACTGGGGGCATATAGCTGGCACTGAGGGGGCATAGGTGGCACTGTGGTGGAATATTTGGCACTGTGGGGGAGTAGGCACTGAGGGGGCATATGTGGCACTGTGGTGGAATATTTGGCACGGGGGGGAGCAGGCACTGAGGGGGCATATGTGGCACTGGGGGGGTATATTTGGCACTGGGGGCATGTACCTGGCACTGGAGGCATATACCTGACACTGTGGGGGAATATCTGGCACTGGGGGCATATGTGGCACTGGGAGCACGGCCCTAGCAACACGCACTACCCCCTAGCAATGAGCATGACACCCAGTGCATGAACCCCCTGGCAACGAGCATGACACCCTGAGCATGAAACCCCTGGCACCGTGCATGGAACCGCTGGCAACGAGCATGACACCCAGTGCATGAAACCCCTGGCAACGAGCATGACACCCTGAGCATGAAAACCCCTGGCACCGTGCATGGAACCAAGAGCATGAAACCGCTGGCAACGAACATGACACCAGTGCATGAAACCCCTGGCAACGAGCATGACAACCTGAGCATGAAAACCCCTGGCACCGTGCATGGAACCAAGAGCATGAAACCCCTGGCAACGAGCAGGTAATTTAAAAGTAATTAGAAGCCTTACTGTAGAACTTAATGTATAATGGGCATTACGGTGTGTGGCATAATGTATCACGGACATTGCGGTGTGTGTCATAATGTGTCGGGCATTACGGTGTATGGTATACTATATCGCGGGCATTGTGATATGTGGTATAATGTCTCAGGCTCATTGTGGTGTGTGTTATACTGTGTCAAAGACATTGTATGTGCTATAATGTATCAAGGGCATTGCAGTGTGTAGCATAATGTATAACGGGCATTGTGATTCCTGTCATAATGTGTCACAGGCATTACGGTGTGTGGTATAATGTATCAGGGGCATTGCAGTGTGTAGCATAATGTATAACGGGCATTACGATTCCTGTCATAATGTGTCGGGGGCATTACGGTGTGTGGCATAATGTGTCGGGGGCATTATGGTGTGTTCATATTGTGTCATGTGCATTATTGTGTGTGGCATAATGTCTAAGGGCCACTGCAGTATGTGGCATAATGTATACTGGGCATTACTATAAGGAGGAAAAATTACAAATAATGTAAGGGGCATGAATCAGGATTAATTTTCTTTCCCGCCTGGGCGTGCAGGTTGGAAAACTGGGGTATAACGCAGTCTTTTCCTGCAATGTTACACCCCTTTATGGTAAGCCACGCCCGTCCCAATGAAGCCACACACTCTATACTGCCAATTATGGAGGGGGGGGGGGGCGAATAATTTTTTGGCTTGGGGGAGAAAAATTTCTAGTTACGTCACTGAACTGACTCATTCCTGTAAGCCGCCACTACAGCGCAAACCCCAGGAGAGTACGCTGGTGCGCGCCTGCTGTGGGAGGTAGGAGAGGAGCTGCTGCTACCGTTGCCCCGCTGCTGTGGGGAAGGGGGGGGACGGGATGGATGGACACACGTGCGAGGCGGAGTTTAAGAGCTGGTACCACGCTTGCCTTGGATTACACTTCTTATTGCGCTCTGCCTCCGGTAATTGGGGAGGAGAGAAGAGCCTTCTTTCACTACACAAGGTATCCATCTATGCTCCCTTTCTCCCTGTATAAGTGCACTGCCAGTATACTGTATGTATGTTTGTGTATATATAGATAGAGGTAGGGTCTGGCACAGCCACATAATAGACTAATACATTGGGTGCCCTCACAGCAAAGTAGTTTAGCAAAATAGAGGTGGTGCGGCACTCCAATGATTTGCACACTGACACCAATTGAAGTAGTGCAACGTTTCAATGCCCGTTTAATGAATCTGCATTTTTGTCATATATACAATGACCCCCATTCTGCCTCATCCCGTCCTCCAGACCTCTGTTACTCCATCTGCCCCCCCCCCCCCCCATTTGCCAAGTCCTTCTGCCCGCCCGCGACCATCCCTCCCCATCTTCCTCCCATAATTAATTGTCCTCCCGCAGGGAATACATATGTTTTACCGACAGACGGGATGCCGTCTGTCAGCATCCTGACAGCAGCATCCCGTCCGTCAGAATTCTGGCAGGGGGCGTGCGCAATGAAGGCCCTTGCTTGTTGCGCTCGCAACGCAGTGGTCTCGGTGGTTCCCATCCCACTCTATTGGTGTTGTGGACACCCACGAATGGGAATAAGACCTGTGAGACGGTATTCTGGTGTCGGTATCCTGACCGCTAGGAATCCCGACAGCCAGCAAAATGATTGCCTCCCCTCCCGCAGTATCGGTCACATAATAGACTCACTTTCAGCTCCAGGCCCATGTGGACCCCAAACTGGCACTGGTCTGCAGGGATGTATCATTGGCACAAGGTTAAAAATGCAGCCAAACCTCCAAAAATGCAGTTTTCAGAGGTTTGGCGGCTTACTACTTATCCACCAAGCCTAGACCCCAGGGCTTGGATGCGGTGGGCAACACCATCTTTAGATGGGCTTCTATCACATTACCCATTGGACCCCTCCCAGCACCCCCTAGTGGGGCGCATCAGCCCACGCATGCACAGATAGGACTCCGGATCATACACCGGGAAGTTCTACTGTATCATGGCAAAGAATAGCTCTCACCGCAAGAGCTGTCCTTTGGAAATTTCTTCATGCATACGCCATTATGCTTGCAAAGAATGGCAGGATATATATATATATATAAATATATATATAGCCTGCAGGATCAATATTGGTGTGGTGTGTGTGTATGTATATATATATATATATATATATATATATATAAAAAAAATTTTTTTGCCTCTATATAGGGGGGCACCTGTATTTATATTGCCTCCGGGCGTCTAGGACGAACTTACGCCACTGGTACCACGGCACGGGTGTGGTTCATCAAATCGACAGTGTCTAGGTCGACAATGTTTAGGTCGACCACTATAGGTCGACAGTCACTAGGTTGACATGGATGGAAGGTCGACAGGGTTTCTAGGTCGACATGTGCTAGGTCGACAGGTCTAAAGGTCGACATGAGGATTATTTTTTTGTCGTTTTCTTCGTAGAGTGACCGGGATCCCAAATTAGTGCACCGCTTCGCTCGCTATGCTTCGTGCATGGTGCCTTTGCTCCGCTACCGCTTCGCTCGGCACACTTTACCGTTCCAATCGTAGTCCACGTGGATCGTTAAGTATGAATTTTTTTTTTAAACTCATGTCAACCTTTAGACCTGTCGACCTAGCACATGTCGACCTAGAAACCCTGTCGACCTTCCATCCATGTCGACCTAGTGACTGTCGACCTATAGTTGTCGACCTAAACATTGTCGATCTTCAGACCAGATCCCCCACGACACAGTGGTTGAAAAACACTGCTCTATAGGGATGTGGATAATATCTCCGGGTGTACTCTGGTTTTTCCAAATAAGGAGTTCAACGCCCTACACAGTGGGAAGGCATTCATTATATATTTATAATAATATTCCTCGTCCCCAATAGCCTCAAACATATGTTGCACCCCTCATATATATGTATTATATGGTCAAGTGCACGCTTTCTAGTGTACGGACAGAGGCGGAACTACCGCCAGTGCAACCAGTGCGTTGCACTGGGGCCCACCACTGTCCAGGGGCCCAAAGCATGTAATGAGTCAAACTGACTAATTACATGCCGCTGTGTGCTGCGGGCAACCGCTGCCCGCAGCACACAGCCGCCCGGACAGGGAGGAAAGGAGTGCAGCAGTACGGGGGAGAAGGAGGAGGGGGGAGGTGGAGGAGGGAGCCACAGCAGCACTTTGCTACTGGTTGAGGCCCTGCTGCTGCTGTCCCTCTGCTTCACTATAGGCTGTCTTCCGAGAACAGCCTATAGTGAAGCAGAGGGACAGCAGCAGCGCCTCCACCAATAACACAGCGCTGCTGCGGCTCCCTCCTTCTTCTTCTCTCCTGCCCGGGAATAGTGATCAGAAGCTGCACCGAGGAGCCTGAGCCAGCGGAGAGGGTAAGTTAGTTTGTTTCTTTCTTTCTTTTTATGTGCAAAAAGGGGGACTGTCTGCCGCAATGTGTAAAAAGGGGGAATATGCTTGCCGCAATGTGTAAAAAGGGGGAATATGCTTGCCGCAATGTGTAAAAAGGGGGAATTTGCCTTCCGCAATGTGTAAAAAGGGTGAATCTGCCTGACGTAATGTGTAAAAAGGGGGACACTGTCTGCCGTAATGTATAAAAATGGGGACGCTGCCTGCCGTTATGTGTAAAAAGTGGACGCTGTCTGCCGCTATGTTTAACAAGGGCACGCTCTCTGTCGTTATGTGTAAAAAGTGTACGCTGTCTGCCGCTATGTTTAACAAGGTCACGCTGTCTGCCGTTATGTATAAAAAGGGGAAGCTGTCTGCCGTTATGTGTAAAAAGGGGACGCTGTCTGCCGCTATGTGTAAAAAGGGGACGCTGTCTGCCGCTATGTGTAAAAAGGGGATGCTGTCTGCCGCTATGTGTAACAAGGGCACGCTGTCTGCCGGTATGTGTAAAAAGGGGACACTGTCTGCAATTATGTGTAAAAAGTGCACGCTGTCTGCAGCTATGTGTAACAAGGGCACACTGTCTGCCGTAATGTGTAAAAAGGGCACGCTGTCTGCTGTAATGTGTAATAGAGGAATCTGTCCGCTGTAAGGTGTAAAAGGGTCTCTAGCTGGTGCAGTGGTGCTACTGTGCGGTGTAATTTGAATAATGTAGACTACTGTGCACCGTTTTATGAATTGGTATAATTTTGTGGCCACACCCCTTCCCCACGAAGCCACGCCACTATGTATTTCTGCGCGCGCCTACGGCGCGCACTGCCTCTGTTTTGCATGCAGGGGTGGGGCTCCGATGCCGTTTCTTGCACACAGTGCTAAAATGTCTAGTTACGGCACTGTTGCTAGGTATCCATTTCTCTGGCCCTGAGCAGGTCCCCCTCACCAGATCCTCTCCCGGGGTGAGGGGGTGGACTTGGATGGGATGTGTGTGTGGGGGGGTTGGGGGCAAAGCATTTTGTTGCACCTGGGCCCACCGCTCGCTAGTTCCGCCACTGTGTACGGCGTTTGTGTGAGAGGCGCAGCAGTGAGATTTGAATCCACACACTTCTCAAAACTGCGGTTCATGCGACCAGTCAGATAGTGTTAGCAGCGGCAGGGAAGATAAACTTCCCTCTGCTGCTGCTGTCAGAGGGACTGGAAGGTCCCGCTGCCTCCCTGCACTCTCCCTTACTGATTGCCGTGCTGCCGAGCGGTCAGCATGGCAGGATCATCCCACTCCAGCGGCTGCAGAAAATGGCAGCCGCTGGGGAGAGTAAATGAACCCTCCCAAGAGCCCCCCCCCTCATCCCTGCAGGCTTTCCTGGCTTTCAAATTGAAAGCCGCGATAGTCGCGACGTTCCCGACGGTCACGATGTTCCTGATCAATGTTTCAATATTTAAAAAAATAAAAAAATGTATATATATAGAATCCCCGTTAGAAATAAATGTATTTAATCTGTCGAAACATACTTTGAGCAAAATGGAGTTACAATTGTTATCTAAGGGATTATCCTTTGCCCCAAATATGGCACCAAATGGCTTTGAATTATTCATTGACGTTAATAAATTTGTGAGGGTTTTAACGTTGAAACGCCATTTTGCCAAAAATAAGACAGGGGATCTAGAATCAACCAATAAACATGGAAAGAAATTTAGAAAGAGGTCCACTTACTATCCCATAGAATCTAGGGGAAGTTTCATTGATACTTTCTCTTCTTTGGTAAAAAAGGATTTAGATGAATTATGTTTAAATGGAAGAAAATCATGAGACAATTTGTTCCAGGGTGAAAGAACTGCATTGAAAACCCTTGAAGATAACCCCAATTTGGTCATCAAGATGGCCGATAAAGGGGGGGGGGGGGGGGGGGGCATTGTATTAAACAGAAAAGATTTGGAGGAATGTAATAGACTCCTGGGTGATAGTGGAACTTATAAAAAACTGGAGGTGGATCCCACGGATAGGATAGTTGAAGAAATCAGAATTTTGTTAGTAAAGGGCATTAATGATTCTAGCATATCCCAGGAGGAATACAATTTTTGGTTTATCCCACAACCCAGAATTCCCATTCCTCTGAGGTCCTAGTGGATGCTGGGAACTCCGTAAGGACCATGGGGAATAGCGGCTCCGCAGGAGACTGGGCACAAAAGTAAAGCTTTAGGACTACCTGGTGTGCACTGGCTCCTCCCCCTATGACCCTCCTCCAAGCCTCAGTTAGATTTTTGTGCCCGGCCGAGAAGGGTGCACACTACGGGCTCTCCTGAGCTTCTTAGTGAAAGTTTAGTTTTAGGTTTTTATTTTCAGTGAGACCTGCTGGCAACAGACTCACTGCTACGAGGGACTAAGGGGAGAAGAAGCGAACCTGCTTGCTTGCAGCCAGCTTGGGCTTCTTAGGCTACTGGACACCATTAGCTCCAGAGGGATCGAACACAGGCCCAGCCTCGGAGTCCAGTCCCAGAGCCGCGCCGCCGGCCCCCTTACAGAGCCAGAAGCAAGAAGAGGTCCTGAAAATCGGCGGCAGAAGACATCCTGTCTTCACCAAGGTAGCGCACAGCACTGCAGCTGTGCGCCATTGCTCCTCATACACACCTCACACTGCGGTCACTGAGGGTGCAGGGTGCTAGGGGGGAAAGCCCTGAGCAGCAATATAATATACCTTGGCTGGCAAACATACATCACATATAACCCCCAGGGCTATATGGATGAATTTTAACCCCTGCCAGAATCCATAAAAATGCGGGAGAAAAGTCAGCGAAAAAGGGGCGGAGCCTATCTCCTCAGCACACTGGCGCCATTTTCTCTCACAGCTCCGTTGGAGGGAAGCTCCCTGGCTCTCCCCTGCAGTTACTACACTACAGAAAGGGGTTAAAAAAAGAGAGGGGGGCACTAATTAGGCGCAGTATTAATAAAACAGCAGCTATAAGGGGAAAAACACTTCTATAAGGTTATCCCTGTATATATATAGCGCTCTGGTGTGTGCTGGCATGCTCTCCCTCTGTCTCCCCAAAGGGCTAGTGGGGTCCTGTCCTCTATCAGAGCTTTCCCTGTGTGTGTGCTGTTTGTCGGTACGATTGTGTCGACATGCATGAGGAGGAAAATGGTGTGGAGGCGGAGCAATTGCCTGTAATGGAGATGTCACCCCCTAGGGAGTCGACACCTGAGTGGCTGAGCTTATGGAAGGAATTACGTGACAGTGTCAGCTCTTTACAAAAGATTGATGACATGAGACAGCCGGCTACTCAGCCTGTGCCTGTCCAGGCGTCTCAAAAGCCATCAGGGGCTCTAAAACGCCCGTTACCTCAGATGGCAGATACAGACGCCGACACGGATACTGACTCCAGTGTCGACGATGAAGAGACGAATGTGACTTCCAGTAGGGCCACACGTTACATGATTGAGGCTATGAAAAATGTTTTACATATTTCTGATAATACCAGTACCACTAAAAAGGGTATTATGTTGATGAGAAAAAACTACCTGTAGTTTTTCCTGCATCTGAGGAATTAAATGAAGTGTGTGATGATGCGTGGGTTTCCCCCGATAAAAAACTGTTAATTCCTAAAAAGTTATTAGCATCATACCCCTTCCCGCCAGAGGATAGGGCACGTTGGGAAACACCCCCTAGGGTGGATAAAGCGCTCACACGCTTGTCTAAACAGGTGGCACTACCGTCCCCGGATACGGCCGCCCTTAAGGAACCTGCTGACAGAAAGCAGGAAAATATCCTAAAATGTATATACACTCACACGGGTGTGATACTGCGACCAGCAATCGCCTCAGCCTGGATGTGCAGTGCTGGGGTGGCTTGGTCGGATTCCCTGACTGACAATATTGATACCCTAGATAGAGACAGTATATTACTGACTATAGAGCATTTAAAAGATGCATTTCTATATATGCGTGATGCACAGAGGGATATTTGCCGACTGGCATCAAGAGTAAGTCTGCCAGAAGAGGGTTATGGACAAAACAGTGGTCAGGTGATGCTGATTCCAAAAGGCATATGGAAGTATTGCCTTATAAAAGGGAGGAGTTATTTGGGGTAGGTCTAACAGACCTGGTGGCCACGGCAACGGCTGGGAAATCCACATTTTTACCCCAGGTAGCCTCTCAACATAAGAAGACGCCGTATTATCAGGCGCAGTCCTTACGGCCCCATAAGGGCAAGCGGGCAAAAGGCTCCTCATTTCTGCCCCGTGGCAGAGGGAGAGGAAAAAGGCTGCAGCAAACAGCCAGTTCCCAGGAACAGAAGCCCTCTCCCGTTTCTGCCAAGTCCTCAGCATGATGCTGGGGCTTTACAAGCGGACTCAGGCACGGTGGGGGCCCGTCTCAAAAATTTCAGCGTGCAGTGGGCTCACTCACAGGTGGACCCCTGGATCCTTCAGGTGGTATCTCAGGGGTACAAATTGGAATTCGAGACGTCTCCCCCTCGCCGTTTCCTAAAGTCTGCTTTACCGACGTCTCCCTCCGACAGGGAGGTGGTATTGGAAGCCATTCACAAGCTGTATTCCCAGCAGGTGATAATCAAGGTACCCCTCCTACAACAGGGAAAGGGGTATTATTCCACGCTGTTTGTGGTACCGAAGCCGGACAGCTCGGTGAGACCTATTTTAAATCTGAAATCCTTGAACACTTACATACAAAGGTTCAAATTCAAGATGGAGTCACTCAGAGCGGTGATTGCGAACCTGGAAGAAGGGGATTATATGGTGTCTCTGGACATTAAGGATGCTTATCTCCATGTCCCAATTTACCCTTCTCACCAAGGGTACCTCAGGTTTGTGGTAAAGAACTGTCACTATCAGTTTCAGACGCTGCCGTTTGGTTTGTCCACGGCACCCCGGGTCTTTACCAAAGTAATGTCCGAAATGATGATACTCCTTCGAAGGAAGGGAGTTTTAGTTATCCCTTACTTGGACGATCTCCTGATAAGGGCAAGATCCGGGGAACAGTTGGTAGTCGGGGTAGCACTATCTCAAGTAGTGTTGCGGCAGCACGGTTGGATTCTCAATATTCCAAAATCGCAGCTGATACCGACGACACGTCTTCTATTCCTAGGGATGATCCTGGACACAGTCCAGAAAAAGGTGTTTCTCCCGGAGGAGAAAGCCAGGGAGTTATCCGAACTAGTCAGAAACCTCCTAAAACCAGGCCAAGTGTCAGTGCATCAGTGCACAAGGGTCCTGGGAAAAATGGTGGCTTCCTACGAAGCAATTCCATTCGGCAGATTCCACGCAAGAACTTTCCAGTGGGACCTGCTGGACAAATGGTCCGGATCGCATCTTCAGATGCATCAGCGGATAACCCTGTCACCAAAGACAAGGGTGTCTCTCCTGTGGTGGTTGCAGAGTGCTCATCTTCTAGAGAGCCGCAGATTCGGCATTCAGGACTGGGTCCTGGTGACCACGGATGCCAGCCTGCGAGGCTGGGGAGCAGTCACACAGGGAAGAAATTTCCAGGGCTTGTGGTCAAGCCTGGAGACATCACTTCACATAAATATCTTGGAGCTAAGGGCCATTTACAATGCCCTAAGCCAAGCAAGACCTCTGCTTCAAGGTCAGCCGGTGCTGATCCAGTCGGACAACATCACGGCAGTCGCCCACGTAAACAGACAGAGCAGCACAAGAAGCAGGAGGGCAATGGCAGAAGCTGCAAGGATTTTTCGCTGGGCGGAAAATCATGTGATAGCATTGTCAGCAGTGTTCATTCCGGGAGTGGACAACTGGGAAGCAGACTTCCGCAGCAGGCACGATCTCCACCCGGGAGAGTGGGGACTTCACCCAGAAGTCTTCCACATGATTGTAAACCGTTGGGAAAAACTAAAGGTGGACATGATGGCGTCCCGCCTAAACAAAAAATTGGACAGGTATTGCGCCAGGTCAAGGGACCCTCAGGCAATAGCTGTGGACGCTCTGGTAACACCGTGGGTGTACCAGTCAGTGTATCTGTTCCCTCCTCTTCCTCTCATACCAAAAGTACTGAGAATTATAAGACGGAGGGGAGTAAGAACTATACTCGTGGCTCCGGATTGGCCAAGAAGGACTTGGTACCCGGAACTTCAAGAGATGCTCACGGAGGACCCGTGGCCTCTACCTCTGAGAAGGGACCTGCTCCAGCAAAGACCCTGTCTATTCCAAGACTTACCGCGGCTGCGTTTGACGGCATGGCGGTTGAACGCCGGATCCTGAAGGAAAAAGGCATTCCGGATGAAGTCATCCCTACCCTGATCAAAGCCGGGAAGGATGTAACCGCAACGCATTATCACCGCATTTGGCGAAAATATGTTGCGTGGTGCGAGGCCAGTAAGGCCCCGACGGAGGAATTTCAACTAGGTCGATTCCTGCATTTCCTGCAAACAGGAGTGTCTATGGGCCTAAAATTGGGGTCCATTAAGGTTCAAATTTTGGCCCTGTCGATTTTCTTCCAGAAAGAACTAGCTTCAGTTCCTGTAGTTCAGACGTTTGTAAAAGGGGTACTGCATATACAGCCTCCTTTTGTGCCTCCAGTGGCACCTTGGGATCTCAATGTAGTTTTGGGGTTCCTAAAGTCACATTGGTTTGAACCACTTAAATCTGTGGATTTAAAATATCTCACATGGAAAGTGGTCATGCTGTTGGCCCTGGCCTCGGCCAGGCGCGTGTCAGAATTGGCGGCTTTATGGGGGGCGTGGCCAGGAGGCTGAATGAGCAAGCTGCTTTCTCAGTGAGCTCCCAGGGATCTGGGAGTTTCATTCATATAAACCAACTCCAGCACTAACTTTTTCACCCCTAAGTGCCTTGTTTGCTAATCCAAGGCAGCAGAGAGGGCAGTGAGTGGGAGCTGCGGAATCGGGGAGCCGGTCTCCTGGCTCTCGCGGATTGCGGCCTACTCGCTGCACAGAAGCCGGGGCCTAAATTTTTTAACTATCCCCAGGCCTGGTGGACGGACAGCCCGGAACGTCGGAGGAGTACAACTGAACCTTGTCCCTTGCTGGGACATCACTGCAGCTCCCCGGGCGGCCCTCGCTGGCTGACGAGGAGGATCCGAGACGTGTAAGGAGCTGAGACGCAGGCTCCGGAGTAAGCGCGGCGGCCATCTTGGGAGACGGGAGGAGAGGCGGCGGTGACCCGGAGGAGGCGTCCGGAGACCAGCGGAGGTGAGCGTCCTGAAGCCTGGATCCCACGGGGGTGGCTGTACCTCTCCCTCCTTGTGTACCCTGGCCGTTGCTGCGGAGGACCGCCAGCCCGGCCGCGGCCTTCAATCTCCTGCCAGTCAGAAATTAAACTGCTCTGCGGGCGCCCCCACATATATCTAGGGCCCGGGGCCAGCGGAGCCGCAACCAGAGGTGCAGCCCCACAGAGGAGAGCAGTGCTGAAAGAAAAAGACCCCCCTCTCTATACAGGCTCCAGTGCGGCGGCCATCTTAGGTATCGGGACTCCCGGAGCAGCGTGCGGGACAGGAGGCCTGTAGACGCCGGACTTGGTGAGCTGCCTCACTGGCCTGATCCTCCTAACCGCAGCCCGCATTCACCATCGGCGGACGGCCGCACTAGGTGGCTCTAAGTTGGAAGTCGGGGGGGGGGGGGGGGGGGGGGCACAATACAGCCATATTAGCAGTATCACCTAGGGACCTGTATCTGGAGCCGCATTATAGACACCGACCCAGAGTACTTGCTTAAACCGTCCGTTGATGTGCATCTGCTGACTGGGCCGCTGGTAGCCGGGCTCCTGGGGTTGGCTCTGTAGAATATTACATATCTGCACACCTGAAAAGGAGCTGATCTTTACGACTGATATCTCCCGGACAGGGGCGTGAATCGCTACTCGATCTAGTGCACTCACCCTGCCCGTGCGGCACTGAGATGTGATTTTCTCGCTACAATGTCCTCCTAATGCCTCCCCGCAACCATTTTAGCTAATACATACCTACACCGGGTTGCTATACTACTAGATTGAAGACACCTGTGCCACCCTAATACCGCATCCGCCCAATCTCCGTGAAAACAGAAGCCATGGCTCTGAAAAAGAATAAAGCCTCCAAAACGGTCAATCAAGTCGCCTTTTTCAAACCCTATTCTTTCCGTAACAAACCCCCAGAAGCTGAAACCCCTGGGGTGGGCCCCTCTCCTCAGTCCAAACGGTCCTCTCTTTTGCCCTCTGAGCCCCATTTCAGTGACGCATCCCCTTCAATGCGTCTTGAAGACGGTGAAGCCTTAACAATCGGCAGTATGAAGCTTTTGCTACACCAATTTAAGGATGAAGTGACATCTGAGTTCAGAGCCATGCTGAAATCCTGCCAGAGCTCCATCGATGACCTGGGTGAGAGAACAAACCAATTGGAAACTAAGATGGGCGAGGTAGTCGGTTCACACAACTCGTTGATAGACTCCCATGATACCCTGGAGGGTGAAGTGAATTTTCTGCGCAATAAAGTAGCGGATTTGGAAGATCGCTCGCGCAGGAACAATCTGAAACTCAGAGGGGTCCCCGACTCGATCTCTAACAGTAGTCTCCACGATTATACTATGGAGATCTTCAAAAAACTGTTGCCTACTGCCAGCTCCTCAGATCTTTTGTTGGATCGAATTCATCGAATCCCTAAGGCCCGAGGTGCCCCAGAGGGATCGTTTAAAGATGTTCTGATGAGGGTTCACTTCTATCATATAAAAGAATCATTGCTTAAGGCGGCTAGACCATCCTCGGATACGGCAGAAGCCTTGGGAAAGCTTCAACTTTATGGGGACTTGTCGCAGTACACTCTCAATAAAAGACGCTCCTTCCATCCAGTTACTACTGTTCTTCGGAAGGCTGGTATCCTTTATAGATGGGGCTTCCCCACTCGCCTGTTGATCTCCAGAGACGGTTCTACCATAGCCATCTCGTCGGCTGACGAGGGCCTGAAGCTCCTTCGTAAATGGAACCTGGGGGGAGACCCCGGGCCCAGTTCTCCGGACCATCGACTCCAGCAGGACTGGTCGACGGTTGAGAAGTAATGGTATACTGATCACACTCACTTGCCATAGGTGCCTTTACCTGGATTGTTGTCCCGGGCCTTGACAGTTAACTACAGAGACGGTTACGTGAGAGATTTAAGTTGGCTTATGCCACAGAAACGATTATATTCTGTTTGCTAACCGTTGCATTATAGTAGGCATTAATGTATGAGAATTACAGAGTTAATTTGTTGTCTCTTTCCTACGAAATCTAAGTCTGATCTAATTGCAATAGTTCTTCTATAGTCGACCAGCGTTGTATGTCTCTGTGGCACTAAACCCTAAGGTTATGGGAACGATAGGCCGTGTGGGTGTACTTACACCGAGATATACAATCCTCGTCTATTAGGTTGCGGGGAGGTTGGCCACCAACCTCTCAATTTCATTGGGTGGGGCGCTGGATGTTTTGGCGCCTTACTACGGCCCCATATCTTTATGGGGTCTGTTTCCTTTCTTTTTCTCATAATTCTCTTTTGTCTACCCCAGTCTGTTTCCCCTATGTGTCTTGTCTTCCTCAGGGTTGTGTTCCTAGACGTTGGACTCAGCGGTTGAAGGTTCCTGTACTACTCTGTCATGGTCAGGTTAGTCTCATTTAATGTTAAGGGATTAAATTCCCCTCAGAAACGTAAACTAGCTCTGTCCTCCTTCTATAAAATGAAGGCGAATGTTGTTGCGGTTCAGGAAACCCACTTCAAAAAATTAGATCCCCCTAAATTTCACGATAACCGTTTCCCTACTTGTTATATGGCTAATGGCCCTACAAAAAAGGCTGGAGTGGCGATACTATTTTCTTCGAACTGCACTTTCACCTTAGAGTCCCAAATTGCAGATCCTGAGGGTCGATATCTCATTTTAATTGGGTTACTGGAGAATGTTATGGTCACTCTAGTCTCATGCTATGCCCCTAATACTGGTCAGCTTACTTTCTGCAGGAAACTTTGTGCTCTGATACAGAAACATACTAAAGGGTCGGTTTTGATCTTGGGGGATTTCAATCTTGTGGTCGACCCCCTACTAGACAAATCTGGTACTACTAGAAATATTCGGTTGGGAGGTCGGAATGCTCGGGACGGGAGGCCTAGCCTCCGCCAGTTACTGGGGGAATTCGACCTGTATGATGCATGGAGAACTAAGCACCCCACAGAGAGGGATTATTCCTTCTACTCACACGTACACTGCACATACTCTAGGATAGACCTTGCTCTGACAAACAAAGAGACCCTGACGGCTATCAGGGAAATCAAAATATTGCCAATGACCTGGTCTGACCATTCACCGGTAATGGTTGTATGGGAGTTGGAGACAGGTGGGATCCCCCCAGGGCCTTGGAGACTGGGGAGGTTTCTGCTCAATAATCCCGATGCTCTTAGCACTATTCGACAATCTATACAAATATATCTTGACACAAATAAATCAGAAGATACTTCGACCTTTAACAACTGGTGCTCTCTTAAAGCGGTGATTCGAGGCATAGCCATCCAGACTGCTGCCAGACTTAAACGCACTCAACAGGCGGAACGCCTGTCTGCTGATAGGGAGGCTGCCAGACTGGAATCATTACATAAAACGAACCCGCTCAATAAGACTTCCCATAAGCTTTTATTAGCCGCCCGGGAAAAAGTGAACATTTTTTCACTTAGGGAGGTGCAGCGCAACATTACTAGATTAAATCAGGTTTTATGCACTAGGTAATAAAGCGGGACGCCTTTTGGCTCGGAAGCTACAGTCTAAACGAGCCAGAGCCAGGATACACTATGTCTGTTCTGCGTCGGGATCTAGGGTATCTGACCCCTATGATATAGCAAACACCTTTGCAGAGTATTACTCCCAGTTATATGACTTAAGGTCTGACCCGTCCACCCCCCAACCCAGAGAGGTTGATATTCAGTCGTTCTTGAAAGAAATTTCCCTCCCGACGTTAGATTCCGTGACTAGCCTGTTCCTTAGCGCCCCCTGGACATTAGAAGAACTAGACCCAGCTGTCTCTGGTCTCCCGAAGGACAAGGCCCCTGGCCCTGATGGCTTCCCCTCCAATTTCTATAAAGCATACAAGATTGAATTGGCCCCCCTACTGTTGTCTGTTTTCAACGAGGCATCGGACGTGGGAAAGTTTCCCAAAGAAATGCTGGAGGCGCAGATAGTTGCCATCCCTAAACCTGGCAAACCACCCACAGCAGTACAGAATTACCGACCTATAGCCTTGTTGAACACAGACGTTAAGCTCTTTGCAAAATTAATTGCCAACCGTCTTTCCCCTCTGCTCCCTTCTCTCATAGCGGCTGACCAGGTGGGCTTTGTCCCGGGCAGACAGGCTCCGGACAACACCCGGAGGGTGTTTAACATTCTCGAACACTGCGATGCGCATAAAACACCCCTCCTTATACTCTCTTTAGATGCCGAAAAGGCGTTTGATAGACTCCATTGGGGATACCTGAGAGCTGTTTTAGATAAATTTCGGTTCGCTGGGAGGTTCTTGGATTCTGTTTTTGCTCTGTACTCTGCCCCCTCTGCAAGGGTGTTTGTTAACGGTTGTCTGTCAGGGACTTTTAACATCACCAATGGAACCAGACAGGGCTGTCCCCTGTCACCCCTTATATTCGCCTTAGCTATTGAGCCACTAGCTGAAATAATTAGGACTGAACCAACGATTACTGGCCCAGAAATTGGGGGTTTAACCCACAAGATCAGTTTATTTGCTGACGACATCTTGCTTTGCTTAACTCGCCCTGATACCTCATTAGCTGCGCTCCATGCCGTGCTGAATCGATACTCTAGTATTTCATATTACAAGTTGAACACAACCAAGACTGAGGCCCTACCGCTTCACATACCACCACGTACGGTGACCCGACTTAAAGATCTATACCGTTATGCTTGGCAGGTCAGATCCATTAAGTACTTAGGCATTCACCTCTCCCTAGACAGAGACCTGTATGACTGTAATTATGTACCCCTTCTTAGCGCCTTTAGAAAATTAATAAAAGAATGGTCCCTTCATGAAATATCTTGGCTAGGAAGAATTTCCGCGACCAAGATGATACTACTCCCTAAACTTCTCTATCTGTTCCGAGCTATACCTCGTAACTTCCCCAGACCTCTCCTGGTGAAAGCTAACATGATTATTTCTCAGTATATATGGAAGGGGGCGAGGCCCCGCATAGCTAGACAGGTCTTGATGTTGCCTAAATCGGTCGGGCGGGTGGCATACCCTAACTTGGAAGCGTATCACTCCACGTGCCTTCTCAGCCAGGCTCGAGATTGGTTCGACTTGCACAGCCCCAAACCATGGGTCCTTATAGAAAGGTCCTTCTTGGGTTTGATTGACTTGAGAGATATGTTTCTGCTGCCTGCTCAAAGTGTCCCTAAGCGACTGGGCCCGGGGGAATCGGTTAGATGTACCCTGAAGCTCTGGCATAATGTCGCTGCGTCTGATCCGAAAATCGTGTTGCCTGCGGCTGATTTAAAAATTAAGACTATTGCTAATCTCATACCCAACCTAGGATTGGATAATTGGATCTGTGCTGGGGTTGTGCATTTAGGAGACCTATACTCAGAGGGAGGGTTGGTGCCCTTTTCTAAGTTATTAAGTAATTCTGGTATCCCGAGGCATGACTTCTTCAAATACTTGCAGATTCGACATTGGCTGCAGTCTTATGGGAGGGAGGGGGTGGCACCCGTCCCCCTTCCGGCCTCCCTCCGTCTCCGGCTGTCTTCCCCTGATCATAGGGGTGGGATATCAAAATGGTACCAGTATATAACTCTCCTCACTAAAAGGGGTAAGTTTCCTTCGCAGCTGAAGTGGGAGAGGGATCTCTCCATTGATCTGAGGGAGGAGGAGTGGGACTCCATCTCCTCGAGGTGCTTTGGGATCTCGAGATGCCTGCAGCACTCTGAGATGTACTTCAAACTGTGCCAAAGGGCGTACTTTACTCCACAGCGACTTCATACCATTTGGCCTTCGACTTCCCGGTTATGCTGGAGGAATTGCGGCCACGTGGGTAACATCCTACACGTTTTCTGGGAATGCCCTGTTCTGAGGTCGTTGTGGACTGAGGTGTTCTCTCTTCTCCGGGAAGTGTTGGGGGTTGAGGTTCCTATGACCCCCATGTTCGCCCTATTCCATTATTCCTCACCCGACCTTATGCGCTGTGATAGATATATTGCTGGCCATATTCTCATATCAACAAAGGCTGCAATTGGACAGCTTTGGAAAACACCAAATGTACCCACGCTCCACGCCATTGTTAACAGCACACATAAACACTATCTATTTGAAACGCCAGGAGGTTACGATACACCCTCACCATCCTCAGTACTGAATTATTGGCTGAAGTGGAAAATATTCCGGGAACGGACAGGGCTTCCTATGGTTGTTGCCAACCCTATAGAATTGTCGCAGTTACACTCTCCACAATCTGAGGCTGCCTGAGTATTACTGCTATATTTAGTATATATCACTCTTAATTAAGATCGATAATCGATCAGATGTGTTGGGAACGTTCTCATCAGTGGAACTTAACCCGTGTCTTTGTTATCCCCTATGTGTCTCAATGTGGTGTCTCTCTTCTTGTTCTACTCTACCTTTTTTCTCTATTTGTTAGATGTTAGTTCTATATTTGTTTTCGGCCGGATTCGGCAGTGCATGATTATGACATTGTAAACACTGCTGCACTGTTAATGCATCGTAATATTTCTGCTTGAAATCTTGTTTAGTTAACTCATACTGATATTGGGTTGTACGTGTACTGTCATGTCCGGCTGGGTATGTTACTGTTTAAAAAATAAATAAAAACTATTGATAAAAAAAGAATTAGCGGCTATATCCTGTAAAAGCCCTTATCTGATCCTCCATTCAGACAGGGCGGAATTGAGGACTCGTCCTCATTTTCTCCCTAAGGTGGTTTCAGCGTTTCATCTGAACCAACCTATTGTGGTGCCTGCGGCTACTAGGGACTTGGAGGACTCCAAGTTGTTGGACGTAGTCAGGGCCCTGAAAATATATGTTTCCAGGATGGCTGGAGTCAGAAAATCTGACTCTCTGCTTATCCTGTATGCACCCAACAAGCTGGGTGCTCCTGCTTCTAAGCAGACGATTGCTCGTTGGATTTGTAGTACAATTCAGCTTGCTCATTCTGTGGCAGGCCTGCCACAGCCAAAATCTCTAAATGCCCACTCCACAAGGAAGGTGGGCTCATCTTGGGCGGCTGCCCGAGGGGTCTTGGCTTTACAACTTTGCCGAGCAGCTACTTGGTCAGGGGCAAACACGTTTGCTAAATTCTACAAATTTGATACCCTGGCTGAGGAGGACCTGGAGTTCTCTCATTCGGTGCTGCAGAGTCATCCGCACTCTCCCGCCCGTTTGGGAGCTTTGGTATAATCCCCATGGTCCTTACGGAGTTCCCAGCATCCACTAGGACGTCAGAGAAAATAAGAATTTACTTACCGATAATTCTATTTCTCGTAGTCCGTAGTGGATGCTGGGCGCCCATCCCAAGTGCGGATTGTCTGCAATACTTGTACATAGTTATTGTTAACTAAATCGGGTTATTGTTGTTGTGAGCCATCTATCCAGAGGCTCCTCTGTTATCATGCTGTTAACTGGGTTCAGATCACAAGTTGTACGGTGTGATTGGTGTGGCTGGTATGAGTCTTACCCGGGATTCATAAATCCTTCCTTATTGAGTACGCTCGTCTGGGCACAGTATCCTAACTGAGGCTTGGAGGAGGGTCATAGGGGGAGGAGCCAGTGCACACCAGCTAGTCCTAAAGCTTTACTTTTGTGCCCAGTCTCCTGCGGAGCCGCTATTCCCCATGGTCCTTACGGAGTTCCCAGCATCCACTACGGACTACGAGAAATAGAATTATCGGTAAGTAAATTATTATTTTTTTATAGTTTAACAAAGGTTCATAAAAGGTTACAAAAACCACCGGGCCACCCCATTATTTTGGGGGTTGGGTCAGTAAGTTCACATATTTCTGAGTTTGTGGATGCTCATATTAAGGAATATGTCACTTCATTAAGATCATACATAAAGGACTCAACCCAAATTTTAAATGAATTGGATAAATCTGAATGGAAAACTACATTCTCATGGGTTACAATCGATATAGAAGCGTTATATATGAGTATACCCCATACGGGGGGTTAGAAGCGGTGAAATCTTTCTTGGATATAGATGGAAGTATGAGTGTTAACAAGAAATCTTTCATTTTAGATTGTATAAAATATATACTGGAAAATAATTATTTTAGATTTCAGGAATCATTTTTTAATCAGGAGTGCGGGGTGGCGATGGGAACACCGTACGCACCAAGTCTAGCTAACCTTTATTTGGGTAAGTGGGAGGAGCAAGTAATTGTAAATAATAACCCATTCTCATCATATATTCATCTATATAAAAGATTTATAGATGATATTCTTATGGTATGGTCTGGCAGTAAATTAATGTTTGATGAATTTATGGATTATCTAAATAAGAATACATTTAATTTGAAATTTACCTCTAATTTTCAAAAAACTAAGATTGATTTTTTGGACCTGGTACTGGATAATATGAATTGGATAGAGGGAGGAAGGGTTAACACGTATGCACATATTAAAAATACAGATCGTAACAGTTATGTGCACTATCAGAGTTGCCACTATAAGAGGTGGATAAATAATATACCCTATTCACAGTTTGTAAGACTCAGAAGTAACTGTTCGGAATTGTCTAAATTTGAGGAACAGGCAGACATTTATAAACAACGCTTTATTAATAAAAAATACCCTGAACGAGTGATTGAAGAGTCCTATAATAAAGCTAAGGAAAGAACTAGATCTGAATTGGTGGTATACAAACAAAAAGAAGAGGTTAATAGCAAATTTTCTGTCCCATTTGTTACTCGGTATAACACTAAGGGTGGTGCCATTAAAAAGATTCTACAAAAACATTGTGTCACGATCCGGGTATCTGGACGCCATTACTTACCCTTCAGATGCCTCCTAAGGCTGGCTCAGCGTTCCAGGACCGGATCCTGCTGTTCCTGAGTTTCCACAGGCAGAATGTCAGAGTGGTGATTTCATCAGCCGCGGCCTCCGCTGTGCCCGCGTGGTTTGGATGTGCATTCATCAGTCTGGCGTCTCCTGTCTCCTGTGGCCGGCGCCGCCATTGCTGCTTCAATTCTCACATGGATTACAAACCAAACTTCCCTCCAAGTGTCTGCATGGGCGCAGCCATCTTGGATTTTGTTATCTGATCATTTCCACCAATCTGCTGTCTGTATTGTTGATTTGCATAATTGCCTAGCCAACCCCTTCCTTGCTGCAGGTATAAGTAAGCTGTGCCTGAGCAAGGAAGGCGTCAGTGCTTTGGTTGTCTAACCTAGTTCCAGTTTGTCTCTCTCCTGTGGTTGTCTTCCAGGTTCCAGCTCCTGTCTCCAGACTTCTGCTATAGAGACTCGCACCAGCATTCCATCTGCGGTGTAGCCTGACTCTCCGATCCATTCTGGACTCGCCTGTTTCCAGCTACAACAATCACCTGCTTCCAGCCCAGCTTCCAGCAGTGTACAGCTTCTCTTAAAGGGCCGGTGTCCTTTCTGCAGTTTACCACTCTCCACCGGTATTATTATTTCACCGCTCTCAAACTCCAAACTTCATTATTATTTCATCGCTCTCAAGTTCGTTTATTATTTAACTGGTTCCAGCCAGTATCCACTCCGTACCAACAACAGTCTGGTTCCAGCCAGTATCCACAGCAGCCGTTTTATCTTCAGCAGCCCAGCCTTTCCTGGAACACCAGCTGGTACGATCCTGGGTTCTCTCCATTGCTACAGTCAGGCCTGGTAAGGACTTTCCAACTAGAAGATTATAAGAACTGTCTCACACTACCAGTGCCTGTGGCCCTTGCCACCCTGTAGTACCCAGGAATTGTATTTATTCTCTGTTGACTTTTATGTTTCCTTTTACTGCTGCTGTGTTACGGAGTTGTCATAAATAAACATCATTTGACTTTTATTCAAGTTGTCGTGGTCACGCCTTCGGGCAGTTATTCATCATGTTACTTACATGTCCAGGGGTCTGATACAACCTCCCAGGTTCCGGTACATCTCAGCCCCTACAACTGAGGCTGCCTTCCGTCAGCTCAGGCCCTCAGTTGTGACAGTAAGCACTGACCTAATGAATCCAGCCAGAGACCAGGATCAAGCGGCCAGGCCGATGCAAGAACTGGCAGCCCGACTTGAACAGCAGGAGGCTGCACAGGGCCACATCATCCGCTGTCTCCAGGATCTCTCTACACGGCTGGATGGGATTCAAACGACCCTCCGTGGACCTGGCACGTCCGGTGCGTCCACTACAGTGACACCAGCTGTAACCCCACCCACCTTACCCATTTCCAGTCCACATCTTCATCTTCCAACGCCAGCAAAATTTGATGGATCTCCAAGGTTCTGCAGGGGATTTCTCAATCAATGTGAAATCCACTTTGAGCTTCTACCTGGCAATTTCTTCAGTGACCGTACCAAAATTGCCTATATCATCTCCCTTCTCAGTGGCTCAGCCCTTGAATGGGCATCACCTTTATGGGAGAAGTCTGATCCCCTGCTATCCTCCTATACTGACTTTGTAGCTACATTCAGGCGCATCTTCGACGAGCCAGGCCGGATAACATCTGCTTCATCTGAGATTCTTCGTTTACGCCAGGGAACACGTACTGTGGGACAGTATCTTATACAGTTTAAAATCCTGGCATCCGAACTGGCATGGAACGACGAGGCCCTGTATGCTGCATTCTGGCATGGCTTTTCAGAACGCATCAAGGATGAGTTAGCTACCAGAGACTTGCCCTCTAAGTTGGATGAGCTAATTTCTCTTTGCACGAAGGTTGATCTACGTTTTAGAGAGAGAGCAACCGAGCGAGGAAGATCATCTACTCCTAAATCTTCTGCTCCTCCTCCTCGTCAACCATCTCCATCCAAGGATGAGCCTATGCAAATTAGTCGTTCCCGTCTATCTCCCGCTGAGCGCCGAAGACGTCTCTCTGAGTCTCTCTGTCTCTACTGTGCAGCTCCGTCGCACACTATCAATGCCTGTCCCAAACGTCCGGGAAACTCCAGATCCTAGCTCGCCAAGGAGAGGGCCGGCTAGGAGTAATGATCTCCTCTCCATCTCCTCATGACTGTAACCTCCCAGTCTCACTCCAAATTGCTCAACGTTACAGAAACGTCATTGCCCTCCTTGATTCCGGAGCAGCTGGGAATTTCATAACCGAAGCTTATGTTAAACGGTGGTCCCTACCCACCGAGAGACTGTCCTCGTCCATCTCTTTGACTGCCGTGGATGGCAGCAAGATTTTTGACGCAGTCATTTCCTTAAGGACTCTTCCAGTTCGTCTGAGAGTGGGAGTTCTTCATTCTGAGTATATTTCTTTTTTAGTGATTCCAAGAGCCACACATCCAGTGGTTTTAGGCCTTCCATGGCTCCGTCTCCACAACCCATCGATTGACTGGACGACTACGCAAATACTGGCATGGGGTCCCTCCTGTGCTGAGACTTGTTTAGCCAAAGTTCTTCCTGTTTGTTCTTCCTTCCCCAGGTCAACTGATGTTCCGCCTCCTCCATATCAAGACTTCACGGATGTGTTCAGTAAAGCCTCTGCTGATATCCTTCCTCCTCATAGAGAATGGGACTGCCCAATCGACCTCATTCCAGGGAAGGTTCCACCGCGAGGCCGAACTTATCCGTTGTCTCTGCCCGAGACACACTCCATGGAAGAGTACATCAAAGAGAACCTGGCGAAGGGTTTCATCCGACCATCTTCTTCTCCAGCCGGCGCAGGCTTCTTCTTCGTTAAGAAGAAAGACGGTGGTCTGCGTCCGTGCATCGACTACAGAGGTCTGAACGACATTACCGTCAAGAACCGATACCCTTTACCCCTGATTACTGAGCTCTTTGATAGAGTTAATGGTGCAACCATTTTCACAAAGCTGGACTTGAGGGGTGCCTACAATCTCATCCGAATCCGTGAGGGTGACGAGTGGAAGACCGCCTTTAACACCCGTGACGGACATTATGAGTACCTCGTCATGCCCTTCGGATTGAGCAACGCTCCAGCAGTCTTCCAGCACTTCGTGAATGAGATCTTCAGGGACATCTTGTACCGCCATGTCGTGGTTTATCTAGACGACATCCTCATCTTTGCTAATAATCTCGAAGATCATCGTTTCTGGGTAAAAGAGGTTCTTTCCCGTCTCCGTGTCAATCACCTCTATTGTAAATTGGAGAAGTGTGTGTTTGAAGTTAAAACCATTCCGTTTCTAGGTTACATTGTGTCCGGTTCCGGACTAGAGATGGATCCTGAGAAACTCCAAGCAATCCAGAATTGGCCTATACCCTTAAACCTCAAAGGGGTCCAGAGGTTCTTAGGGTTCGCCAATTATTATAGAAAATTTATACGAGACTTTTCCACCATTGTGGCGCCTATCACTGCATTAACCAAGAAAGGTGCTGATCCGTCCAAGTGGTCCGAGGAAGCTACACAGGCCTTTCACCTTCTGAAGCAACGGTTCATCTCTGCACCAGTTCTGAAACAGCCTGACACCGACTCTCCTTTTATCTTAGAGGTAGATGCCTCCTCCGTTGGAGTAGGAGCAGTGTTATCCCAGAGGGCCAAAGATGGACATCTACATCCTTGCAGTTTCTTCTCCCGGAAGTTCTCCCCAGCTGAGCGCAACTATGCCATTGGCGATCAGGAGTTGCTAGCCATCAAGCTCGCTCTGGAGGTGTGGAGATACCTGTTGGAGGGAGCTTCCCACTCAATCACCATACTTACCGACCACAAAAATCTTTTATATCTCAAAGGCGCACAATGTCTGAATCCTCGTCAGGCCAGATGGGCACTTTTCTTCTCTAGGTTTGACTTTAAACTCCAGTTCTGTCCGGGTTCTCAGAATCGTAAGGCCGATGCCCTTTCCCGCTCATGGGAGCAAGAAAATGAGTCCGAGTCTGCAGACAAGCATCCTATTATTAATCCGTTGGCATTCTCCACGGTAGGGATGGACTCTACGCCTCCACCAGGGAAAAGTTTTGTTAAGCCAGTTCTAAGGAAGAAGCTCATGCATTGGGCCCATGCTTCCCATTTTGCTGGACATACAGGCATTCAGAAAACCCTTGAATTTATTTCTAGGTCCTACTGGTGGCCAACTCTGAAGAAGGACGTTATGGAATTTATTGCCTCCTGCCCAAAGTGTGCCCAACACAAAGTCTCCCGCCAGTCGCCTGCGGGGCAACTGGTTCCATTATCTGTTCCCCGTCGACCATGGACCCATTTGTCGATGGACTTTGTTTCCGATCTACCTATCTGCAACAAGTTTAATACCATCTGGGTGGTAGTTGACCGGTTCACCAAGATGGCACATTTCATCCCTCTCACCGGTCTTCCGTCAGCTTCCAAGTTGGCTCAAGTGTTTATACAAGAGATCTTCCGACTTCACGGTCTTCCTGAAGAGATCATCTCGGATCGTGGAGTACAATTTGTAGCCAAATTTTGGCGAAGTTTGTGTCAAGCCCTCCAAGTCAAGTTAAAGTTTTCCACGGCTTACCATCCTCAGACCAATGGTCAAACCGAGAGGGTGAATCAGGACTTGGAGGCCTTCCTCCGTATATATGTGTCTTCCTCTCAAGATGACTGGGTTCAACTCCTTCCTTGGGCCGAGTTCAGCCACAACAATCAATACCATTCCTCATCTTCTTCTACACCATTCTTCATTAATTATGGATTCCACCCTAAAGTCCCAGAATTCCAACCGCTTCCCGCAACTTCTGTTCCAGCAGTGGATGTCACCTTGCGTCAGTTTTCAAATAACTGGAGGAACGTCCGCGCAGCCCTGCTTAAAGCCTCATTCAGGTATAAGAAGTTTGCCGATAGGAAGCGTAGAGCGGTTCCTGCTCTCAAGGTGGGTGATCGTGTGTGGTTGTCCACGAAGAATTTGAGGTTGAGAGTTCCCAGCATGAAATTTGCACCTCGCTACATCGGACCCTTCAAGATTGAACAAGTCATCAATCCTGTTGCCTACAGGTTACAGTTACCATCCTTCTTGAAAATACCCAGGACATTTCATGTTTCTTTGTTGAAACCGCTGATCCTGAATCGGTTTCATTCCGCACTTCCTCCAGCTCCCAAAGTTCAGACTCAACGGGGAGTCGAGTACGAGGTGGCCAAGATTTTGGACTCACGTTTCCGTTACGGTCAGTTACAATACCTCATTGACTGGAAGGGCTATGGTCCTGAAGAACGCTCTTGGACCAATGCCTCAGACATCCATGCTCCTGCCTTGGTCCGAAATTTCCACGCAAAGTTTCCTTTAAAGCCTAAGAAGTGTCCTGGGGCCACTCCTAAAGGGGGGGGTGCTGTCACGATCCGAGTATCTGGACGCCATTACTTACCCTTCAGATGCCTCCTAAGGCTGGCTCAGCGTTCCAGGACCGGATCCTGCTGTTCCTGAGTTTCCACAGGCAGAATGTCAGAGTGGTGATTTCATCAGCCGCGGCCTCCGCTGTGCCCGCGTGGTTTGGATGTGCATTCATCAGTCTGGCGTCTCCTGTCCCTTGTGGCCGGCGCCGCCATTGCTGCTTCAATTCTCACATGGATTACAAACCAAACTTCCCTCCAAGTGTCTGCATGGGCGCAGCCATCTTGGATTTTGTCATCTGATCATTTCCACCAATCTGCTGTCTGTATTGTTGATTTGCATAATTGCCTAGCCAACCCCTTCCTTGCTGCAGGTATAAGTAAGCTGTGCCTGAGCAAGGAAGGCGTCAGTGCTTTGGTTGTCTAACCTAGTTCCAGTTTGTCTCTCTCCTGTGGTTGTCTTCCAGGTTCCAGCTCCTGTCTCCAGACTTCTGCTATAGAGACTCGCACCAGCATTCCATCTGCGGTGTAGCCTGACTCTCCGATCCATTCTGGACTCACCTGTTTCCAGCTACAACAATCACCTGCTTCCAGCCCAGCTTCCAGCAGTGTACAGCTTCTCTTAAAGGGCCGGTGTCCTTTCTGCAGTTTACCACTCTCCACCGGTATTATTATTTCACCGCTCTCAAACTCCAAACTTCATTATTATTTCATCGCTCTCAAGTTCGTTTATTATTTAACTGGTTCCAGCCAGTATCCACTCCGTACCAACAACAGTCTGGTTCCAGCCAGTATCCACAGCAGCCGTTTTATCTTCAGCAGCCCAGCCTTTCCTGGAACACCAGCTGGTACGATCCTGGGTTCTCTCCATTGCTACAGTCAGGCCTGGTAAGGACTTTCCAACTAGAAGATTATAAGAACTGTCTCACACTACCAGTGCCTGTGGCCCTTGCCACCCTGTAGTACCCAGGAATTGTATTTATTCTCTGTTGACTTTTATGTTTCCTTTTACTGCTGCTGTGTTACGGAGTTGTCATAAATAAACATCATTTGACTTTTATTCAAGTTGTCGTGGTCACGCCTTCGGGCAGTTATTCATCATGTTACTTACATGTCCAGGGGTCTGATACAACCTCCCAGGTTCCGGTACATCTCAGCCCCTACAACTGAGGCTGCCTTCCGTCAGCTCAGGCCCTCAGTTGTGACACATTGGGACATTTTGTGTCTAGATCCAATATTACAGAAAGTGATCCCAAGAAATCCACAGGTGGTATTTAGAAAATCATGCTCTTTGAAGGATAAATTGGCTCAAAGTAATTTTAAAAAAGATAGTGTTTTACGATCAGATGGTATTGAAGGCTTTTACGCATGTGGGAAATGTAAGGTCTGCCAATATGTTAACAAAGATCATAAACAATTCTCTAATTCTAATAATGATAAATCATGGAAAATTAAGGGAAAATTAAGCTGCTTGAGCACATATGTCATTTACCTACTAGAATGTAAATGTGGGAAGCGTTATGTGGGTAAAACTAAGCGGATTTTAAAATTAAGAATTTTAGAGCATGTACGAAACATCACCCTTAGGGTGGAAAACCACAGTGTTCCACGACACTTTGCTGGTTGCTGTGATTCAAAACTTCATGGTTTCTCCTTTAAGGCTATTGAGAGGGTACAACTTGATGAAAGGAAAGGTGATTTATTAAATTTACTTTCAAAGCGAGAAACATTTTGGATCTACACGCTGAATACGTTTGCTCCGCACGGCCTAAATGAGGGCTGCGATATCGTGCCGTTCCTGAACGGTTAATCCTGTATGCATGTATCATAGAGCCTCCGGTGGCAGTGGCTACGTCCCGACCGGCGAACTCAGAATGTATATGCAGGGCAGGTGACGGTGAGGTTACGGCACGTTAGAGTTGACCTATATAAGGTCGGAATCTATTCATTATATTGTATTCTCTCTTTCAGATATTTTATATCTAATTAACTTGGTATTGATGGTTGTAATCAACTTGTATTGTTGCTGTTTCTAGGTTATATTATGTGGTTCAGCTGGACTCCGTAAAATAGAGTAAAGCATATTAGTACTAAAAGGTTATAAAAATGATGTTATAATATAAAATTTGTTAAAGATATAGTGTGGATCTCATTTAACCGATGTTATTTTATGATGTGGAAATCGTGCAAATAACGATGTATATAAATTGTTTGTTTTATGGCTAATTATACTCTAATTGAGAACGACACCCAGAATGGGTATATATGGATAATACATAGTGGGTAAATCACATCCCCTGACAAAGTACCTGTAGTACGAAACGCGTTGGGCGTGGCTAATTTGACGTGGACATTGTGACGTCATCCTTCGGGAACAGAGCCGGTGCAGAGACGAGCCCTGGATCCGAACATCGGAGAGGCTAAGTCACGGTGTAAATACCGTTGTCGATTAATTTTAACTTCAATGTATGTGAACATTTGTTACAAGTAAAGGTGTTACTTTTTATACATTCATGAGTGCGCTCTCCATTCTTTAACAGTCTTTACAAATACTCCAGTGGCGTGGAGAGGATTTGAAGCAGCACTTAACTGAATATTAACTCTGGACACTATTAGATCCTGGTGCGCAACACTGAACTTTGTGGAGAATATATATATATATATATATATATATATATATATATATATATAAAATAAGATTTTACTTACCGGTAAATCTATTTCTCGTAGTCCGTAGTGGATGCTGGGAACTCCCTAAGGACCATGGGGAATAGACGGGCTCCGCAGGAGACATGGGCACTTTAAGAAAGAATTTGGATACTGGTGTGCTCTGGCTCCTCCCTCTATGCCCCTCCTCCAGACCTCAGTTAGAGAAACTGTGCCTGGAAGAGCTGACAGTACAAGGAAAGGATTTTGGAATCCAGGGCAAGACTCATACCAGTCACACCAATCACACCGTATAACTCGTGATAAACTTACCCAGTCAACAGTATGAACAATCACAGAGCATCAGATAAACTCTGATGCAACTATAACATAACCCTTATTTAAGCAATAACTATATAGAAGTATTGCAGAAGAAGTCCGCACTTGGGACGGGCGCCCAGCATCCACTACGGACTACGAGAAATAGATTTACCGGTAAGTAAAATCTTATTTTCTCCAACGTCCTAGTGGATGCTGGGGACTCCGTAAAGGCCATGGGGATTATACCAAAGCTCCCAAACGGGCGGCAGAGTGCGGATGACTCTGCAGCACCGAATGAGCAAACACAAGGTCCTCCTCAGCCAGGGTATCAAACTTGTAAAACTTTGCAAAAGTGTTGGAACCTGACCAAGTAGCTGCTCGGCAAAGCTGTAATGCCGAGACCCCTCGGGCAGCCGCCCAAGAAGAGCCCACCTTGCTTGTGGAATGGGCCTTAACTGATTTAGGCAGCGGCAATCCAGCCGCAGAATGAGCCTGCTGAATCGTGTTACAGATCCAGCGAGCAATAGTTTGCTTTTAAGCAGGTGCCCCAAGCTTGTTGGAAGCATACAAGATAAACAAAGATTCTGTTTTCCTGACCTTAACCGTTCTGGCTACATAAACCTTCAAAGCCCCGACTACATCCAGTGACTCGGAATCCTCCAAGTCAGTAGTAGCCACAGGCACCACAATAGGTTGGTTTATATGAAAGGATGAAACCACTTTCGGCAGAAATTGTGGGCGGGTCCGCAATTCTGCTCTATCCGCATGGAAAACCAGATAAGGGCTTTTATGTGACAAAGCCGCCAATTCTGACACACGCCTAGCCGAAGCCAAGGCTAATAGCATGACCACCTTCCACGTGAGATATTTTTACTTCCACCGTTTTGAGTGGTTCAAACCAGTGTGATTTCAGGAACTCAACACCACGTTAAGATCCCAAGGTGCCACTGGAGGCACAAAAGGGGGCTGAATATGCAGCACTCCCTTTATAAACTTCTGAACTTCAGGCAGAGAAGCCAGTTCTTTTTGAAAGAAGACGGATAAGGCCGAAATCTGAACCTTAATGGAACCCAATTTAAGGCCCAAAGTCACTCACGACTGTAGGGAGCGAAGAAAAAAAGCCCAGCTGGAATGCCTTCGTAGGGGCATTCCTGGCCTCACACCAAACCACATATTTTCACCATATACGGTGATAATGTTGAGCCGTCACATCCTTCCTAGCCTCTATCAGCGTAGGAATGACCTCATCCGGAATGCCTTTTTCTGCTAGGATCCGGTGGTCAACCGCCATGCCATCAAACGCAGCCGCAGTAAGTCTTGGAACAGACAGGGCCCCTGCTGCACAAGTCCTGTCTTAGAGGCAGAGGCCACGGGTCCTCTGTGAGCATTTCTTGCAGATCTGGATACCAAGTCCTTCTTGGCCAATCCGGAACAAAGAGTACTGTTCTCATTCCACTTTTCTTTATAATTCTCAGCACCTTGGGTATGAGAGGAAGAGGAGGAAATACCTAGACCGACGGGAACACCCACGGTGTCACCAGTGCGTCCACAGCTATCGCCTGAGGGTCTCTTGACCTGGCGCAATATTTCTGCAGCTTTTTGTTGAGGAGTGATGCCATCATGTCCACCTGTGGCAGTTCCCCCCAACTTGCAATCTGCATGAAGACTTCTTGATGAAGTCCCCACTCTCCCGGGTGGAGTTCGTGCCTGCTGAGGAAGTCTGCTTCCCAGTTGTCCACTCCCGGAATGAACACTGCTGACAGTGCGCGTACGTGATTCTCCGGCCAGCGAAGAATTCTGGTGGCTTCTACCATCACCACCCTGCTCCTTGTGCCGCCTTGGCGGTTTACATGAGCCACTGCGGTGATATTGTTTGACTTAATCAGAACCGGTTGGTTGCGAAGCAGGGACTCCGCTTGACGTAGGGTGTTGTATATGGCCCTTAGTTCCAGGATATTGATGTGAAGGCAAGTCTCCTGACTTGACCATAGCCCTTGGAAATATCTTCCCTGTGTGACTGCCCCCCACCCTCGAAGGCTTGCATCCGTGGTCATCAGGACCCAGTCCTGAACGCCGAATCTGCGACCTTCGAGAAGGTGAGCATTCTGCAGCCACCACAGGAGAGACACCCTGGCCCTGGGGGATAGGGAGATTAACCGATGCATCTGAAGATGTGATCCGGACCACTTGTCCAGTAAGTCCCATTGGAAGGTCCTTGCATGGAACCTGCCGACGGGAATGGCCTCGTATAATGCCACCATCCTTCCAGGACTCGAGTGCAGTGATGCACTGACACCTGTTTTGGTTTTAATAGATTCCTGACCAGTGTCACGAGCTCCTGAGCTCTCTCTATCAGGAGATAAACCCTTTTCTGGTCTGTGTCTAGGATCATGCCTAGGAGAGGCAGATGAGCTATAGGAACCAACTGCGACTTTGGAATATATAGAATCCAGCCATGTTGCCGTTACACTTCCAGTGAAAGTGATACGCTTTTCAGCAACTGCTCTCTTGATCTCGCTTTTATGAGGAGATCGTCCAAGTACATGATAATAGTGACACCTTGCTTCCGCAGGAGCACCATCATTTCCGCCATTACCTTGGTGAATATTCTCAAGGCCGTGGAGAGACCAAACCGCAACGTCTGAAATTGGTAATGACAATCCCGTACCGCAATTCTGAGGTACGCCTGATGAGGTGGATAAATGGGGACATGAAGGTATGCATCCTTTATGTCCCAAGTCACCATAAAATCTCCCCCTTTCAGGCTTGCAATTACCACTCTTAGCGATTCCATCTTGAACTTGAACCTTTTCAGGTATCTGTTCAGGGATTTTAATTTCAATATGGGTCTGACCGAACCGTCTGGTTTCGGGACTACAACATGGTCGAATAATAACCCCCTCTTTGTTGAAGGAGGGTACTTTGACCACCACCTGTTGAAGATACAATTTGTGAATTGCAGTTAACACTGTTTCTCTCTCGTGGGGGGAAGTCGGCAGGGCCGTCGGTGAGGGGGCATCTTCTCAAAGTCCAGCTTGTATCCCTGAGACACTATCTATTGCCCAGGGATCTAACAGGGAGTGAACTCCCTTGTGGCTGAACTTACGAAGGCGTGCCCCCACCGGGCCTAGCTCCGCCTGTGCAGCCCCAGCGACATGCAGTGGATTTTTGTAGAGGCCGGGGAGGACTTCTGTTCCTGGGAACTAGCTGTGTTGTGCAGCTTCTTTCCTCTGCCCCCGCCTCTTGCAAGAAAGGACGCACCTCGGACTTTCTTGTTTCTTTATTCGAAAGACTGCATTTGATAATGTCGTGCTTTCCTAGGCTGTGCATGGATATAAGGCAAAATATCAGAATTACCAGCTATAGCTGTGGAGACCAGGTAGGAGAACCCTTCTCCACACAATCCTCAGCCTTCCATATGCCTCTTAAGTTGGCATCATCTGTCCATTGCATATTGTACAGGACACGTCAAGCAGAAATCGACATAGCTTTGACTCTAGGACCCAGTATACTCCAGTCTCTATGGGCATGTTTTATAAATATACATATCTCTTAAGACAGCATCTTTAATATATATATATATATATATATATATATATATAGATATATATATAGATAGATATCTCTATATATACTGTAACACTGTAGGGGTGCAAGGCGCCTCTTCCTGGGGAATATGGCAGCACGCAGCAGCTGAGGAACAACACAAGTCCAGTTTCTGGTACAACTGACCCCGGCCAGTTTTATTGAAACAGAAAAATAAAACAAAACACCAAAAGAAAATACCTTGCCTGTCCGGCACTAACTAAACACAAGATATTCCTAACTGTCACTAAACAAAAACACAGAGTTCTCCCGTAAACACTGTATAGCTCACTTGTATCAGAAGCGTGTTCCTCTCATACAGACCCTGCAGCCTTCCCAGGCAGTCTGCCCATACTAACAAGGCTAGCAGCCCTATAACACACTTACACAGCTGAAACCCTGATTAGCCCTCTGTGAGGCCAAAGACCCGAACTGGGCCCAATGTCTAGAACTCTCCTTATCTCTCTCTTAGAGCCTATACCCAGCTTTTACAGCAAACTGAAAAGGTTCTGACAAAACCAAAAGCATTTTTCCTAGAAGTTAACACTTTCTAAAACATGTAAGACAAGAACCTGGGACAAACATACCTGCCCTCAAACACTATCCCAGTGTTCTTGTCACATATCCCCCTCCCCTGTTTCGACCTAGGGGCCAGAACACTTGTAGCCCCCAAACAGAAGATGCGAGACAATGCATCTGCGTTGGCCAATTGTGTTCCCGGTCTATGTTCGACAGTAAACTTAAAGTCCTGCAACGCTAGAAACCATCTAGTTACACGAGCATTCTTGCCTCTATTTACATCCATCCATTTTAAAGGGGCATGGTCTGTCACTAGTCTGAATTGTCTACCCAAGAGGTAATATCTCAAGGTATCTAGTGCCCACTTAATGGCCAAAGCCTCCTTTTCCACAATGGCATACCTTTTTTCATGCTCATTGAGTTTCCTACTCAAATAAATGATAGGGTGTTCATCCCCATCTCTGGTTTGGGACAGCACAGCCCCTATCCCTACCTCTGAGGCATCTGTCTGTACCACAAATTCTTTTGAAAAATCTGGTGTTATCAATACCGGTTGTGAACACAAAGCCACTTTCAACGCCTGGAACGCTTTTTCTGCATCAGGGTTCCATTTCACCATATTTGACTGCTTCCCTTTGGTAAGGTCTGACAACGGCACCGCCGTGGTCGCAAAATTGGGAATAAACTGTCTATAGTACCCAGTTATTCCCAAAAAAGCCCTTACCTGTTTTTTATTCACTGGACGAGGCCAGTTTTGAATAGCATCAATTTTATTCAATTGGGGCCTAATCAGACCTCTGCCTATGGTGAAGCCCAAGTATTTGACCTCCTCCATTGCGAGGCAGCACTTCTTTGGGTTAGCAGTTAACCCTGCCTCTCTGATTGAGTCCAGTACTGCTTGTACTTTAACCAAATGGGACCCCCAGTCTGTACTGTGAATTACTACATCATCTAAATAGGCAGCTGCATATTTTCTATGGGGCCTCAAAATGTTATCCATTGCCCGTTGAAAGGTTGCTGGAGCCCCATGCAACCCAAAGGGTAACATCTTGTACTGGTACAGCCCCTCCGGAACCGAAAAGGCTGTTTTCTCTTTTGCGCCATCAGATAAAGGTATTTGCCAGTAACCTTTGGTCAGGTCCAACGTGGTGAGAAACCTAGCTGTTCCCAGCCTTTCTATAAGCTCGTCCACACGGGGCATGGGGTATGCGTCAAACTTGGACACCTCATTTAACTTACGAAAGTCATTACAGAAGCGTATGCTACCGTCGGGCTTCGGGATGAGAACTATGGGACTGGACCACTCACTATTAGATTCCTCTATGACTCCAAGTTCTAACATGGTTTTAACTTCTTTAGAAACAGCTTCTCGCTGAGCTTCCGGAATCCTATATGGCTTTAAATGGACCCTGACCCCTGGTTCTGTGACAATGTCATCTTTTATTATGGTCGTTCGGCCAGGCAGCTCTGAAAATATTTCCCTATTTTGGATGAGAAATTCTTTAACCTGATTTTTCTGACCAGCTGATAATGTCTCTGACACCTTCACTGCGGGGAGCAACCGAGGTGAAGACACCGAAGGGCAAGGCTCCGCTGACAGAGACAACCTATCTTTCCAGGGTTTAATTAAGTTAACATGATAAATTTGTTCAGGTTTTCTCTTTCCCGGCTGGTATACTTTGTAATTAACCTCATTTTCTTTTTTTCCCTAATCTCAAATGGACCCTGCCATTTAGCTAGGAACTTGCTTTCCACAGTGGGTACCAAAACAAGAACTCTATCTCCAGGAGCAAATTCCCGTATCTTGGCACTCCGGTTGTATACCCTCTGTTGAGCACTTTGGGCCTGTTCCATGTGCTCTCTGACAATAGGTACCACTGCTGCAATCCTATCCTGCATTTGTGATATATGTTCAATAACGCTTTTATAAGGAGTGGGCTGTCCTTCCCACGTCTCTTTGGCAACGTCCAACAGCCCTCTGGGGTGTCTACCATACAACAAATCAAATGGAGAAAACCCCATAGAGGACTGAGGAACTTCTCTGATGGCCATTAACAAGTAGGGCAACAAACAATCCCAATTTTTCCCATCTTTATCATCCACCTTTTTTAACATACTTTTTAATGTTTTATTAAACCTTTCCACCAACCCATCAGTTTGGGGATGGTAAATGGACGTCCTGAGGTGAGTGACCTTAAATAATTGACACAATTCTTTCATGACCTTTGACATAAATGGAGTACCTTGGTCAGTCAAAATTTCTTTTGGTATTCCCACTCTACTAAAAACCTGCACCAGCTCCCTAGCTATCGCCTTGGTTGTGATAGTGCGTAAAGGGACAGCCTCAGGATATCGAGTGGCATAGTCCATTATTACCAGGATATACTGATGGCCCCGAGCGGACTTTAACAAGGGCCCCACGAGATCCATGGCTATTCTGTCAAACGGGACCTCTATAATAGGCATGGGAACTAGTGGGCTCCTGAAATGGGGTCTAGGGGCATGATACTGGCATTCAGGACAGGAAGAACAATATTCAGACACTTCTTTATAAACCCCTGGCCAAAAGAACCTTTGTAAAACTCTTTCAATGTTTTTTTCTGCCCCTAAATGTCCTGCTGTAACGTGACTATGAGCTAAATCTAGTACCGTTCTCCGATAAGGCTGGGGTACTACCAGCTGTTCTACCACATCCTCACCCTTTTTGACAATGTGGTACAAGAGCTCATTACAGATGGCCATGTGGGGATACGTAACCCTGTCACCTGGTACCACAGGCTCCCCATTAACAATCTTAACATTCTCTCTAGCCTTTATCAAGGTAGGATCCTTTAACTGTTCAGATGCAAACAGATCCTTTTTTACCTCCAGGTCAGGCACGCTTTCGTTTCCAACCACTATGTCTCTGTTCCCAGCAAGAGGGTCCTCACTGGACTCCCCATCTGTCACTTCCCCAGCCAAACTGGCAAAAGGCAAAGGGTCAGAAAGTTCCGAAGACACACGTACATCCATACAATCACCGGTATTACCAACTGGCTCTTCACTTCTCACATCTGCTGATAAACGTGATTCCCACAGTTTCCAGAAATGAGGAAAATCCCTCCCTATTATGGCAATATGCACCAAGGTGGGGACCAGTCCTACTTTAACCATTGCTGACCCACAACAAGTTTCTATATTCACTTCAGCAGTGACATAATACTGGGTATCCCCATGTATGCAAGTTACCCCAATAGGTATTTGCTGGACCTTTAAGGGGTTCACTAACCCAGTTTTCACGAGGGTAACTAAACTTCCTGAATCTAGCAAGGCCTCTACCCGGTTACCCTCTAAGAACACATCACACATTTGTTTTTCCAGCTCAGGTGAAGGTACCACAGTACAGGCTAACCTAGCAAAGAAAGACATTCTGCGACATTCAAAGGCAGCATCACATTGCATGGGTTCTTGCATGACTGGGCAATTGGCAATAACATGACCTGGCATACCACATCTAAAACATTTAACCACACGATTATCAACCCGTTTGGGCAACATAGACCGCTCTAGCCCCATTGGCCTGTCTCCAGGGCCAGTGTTTACAGTCTCTCCAGCCTTGCGTTCTCTTAACCGCCCAGCAACGTTTTCCCACGGAACAGTCTTACCAGTCTTTACTGAAGGGCGCTGTCGAGGATCTATGGGTTGCTGGGTGGTCATCAGTAGTTCGTCTGCTGCCAAATACCGCTCTACCATGTCCACTAATTGGTCAGCAGTACCCGGGTTTCCATGGCTCACCCACTTGCGCAGGACCATGGGCAAGATCTCAAGTAGCGGTCCATGACGACTCTTTCAACCATCTGGGGACCAGTTAATGTCTCTGGCTGTAGCCATTTTTTTGTTAGCTGAATAAGGTCGTGCATCTGGGAGCGCGGAGGCTTCTCCATGGCGTACACCCAACGGTGCACCCGTTGTGCTCGTACTGACAGCGTGACTCCCAGGCGGGTCAGGATCTCAGTCTTTAGTTTATCATAGTCCCGAGCCTCAGCAGGGCTTAAATCAAAGTACGCTTTCTGGGGCTCACCTGACAAAAAAGGTGCCAGCAGACTGGCCCACTGCGCTTTCGGCCAGTTCTCACGCTCGGCAGTCCTTTCAAACGTGGTCAGGTAGGCCACATCATCAGCCTCTGTCATTTTCTGCAGGAAGTGACTGGCCCGTATAGAACTAGAGCTGGTCGGAGCACTGACGGCCACATCTCCAATCCGGGCTGCAAGGCTCTGCACCACTTCTGTTAAAGCCTCCCTGTCCTGACGCTGTTGCCTGTAAAGTTCGTCAATAGCCACCTGCTGTTGTCTCCTATTTTCCTCCATAGCCACCTGCTGCTGTCTGTTGGCCTCCTGCTGAGCCGCTGTAGCTTGCAGCAAGGCTTTAAGCAGATCCTCCATGTCGACAGATTTTTCAGGCGGCCTTGTAGCTGCTTTCACCCAGGACATATATCAAACCCTCAGGGGTGAGTCTCAGTAACTTCACACTGGGCTGTACCTGCATAAACCACCGTTTTCTGCAGGCCTCACAAAGCTGCTGCTTTCACTTATGCGCAGAACGGAGTGCTCGCATTCTCCACCAAGTTGTAACACTGTAGGGGTGCAAGGCGCCTCTTCCTAGGGAATATGGCAGCACGCAGCAGCTGAGGAACAACACAAGTCCAGTTTCTGGTACAACTGACCCCGGCCAGTTTTATTGAAACAGAAAAATAAAACAAAACACCAAAAGAAAATACCTTGCCTGTCCGGCACTAACTAAACACAAGATATTCCTAACTGTCACTAAACAAAAACACAGAGTTCTCCCGTAAACACTGTATAGCTCACTTGTATCAGAAGCGTGTTCCTCTCATACAGACCCTGCAGCCTTCCCAGGCAGTCTGCCCATACTAATCAGGCTAGCAGCCCTATAACACTCTTACACAGCTGAAACCCTGATTAGCCCTCTGTGAGGCCAAAGACCCGAACTGGGCCCAATGTCTAGAACTCTCCTTATCTCTCTCTTAGAGCCTATACCCAGCTTTTACAGCAAACTGAAAAGGTTCTGACAAAACCAAAAGCATTTTTCCTAGAAGTGAACACTTTCTAAAACATGTAAGACAAGAACCTGGGACAAACATACCTGCCCTCAAACACTATCCCAGTGTTCTTGTCACAATACATATATATATCTATATACATACTAGGGTCTCAATCTCTGCTGATAAAGGTACCTGTCCACGCTGCCACAGCGCTATAAACCCATGCCGACACAATTGCCGGTCTGAGTACTGTACCAGAATGTGCACGCTATCTGCAGGATCCCTGAGAATAGCTGTAACATCAGGGCTACCTTTTGTGACACCCTAGGGGAAGATTCCTATCATATCCTGGCCCTAGTGGGGAAAGGATACTGCCTGAGAATTCTTTGTGGGAAACTGCAGTCTCTTGTCTGGAGATTCCCGCTCTTTTTCATCATGAGAGGAGGGAAATTTACCTCAGCTTTCTTCCCCTTAAACATGTGTACCCTTGTGTCAGGGACAGATGAGTCATCAGTGATATGGAAATCATCTTTTATTACAATAATCATATATTGAATATTTTTCTGCCATTTTGGCTGTAACTTTGCATTATCGTAGTCGACACTGGAGTCAAACTCCGTGTCGATATCAGTGTCTATTATTTTGGTTAGTGAGCATTGAGAGACTCTGAAGGTCTCTGCGAGATAGGGACAGACATAGGTAGATTTCCTGTCTGTTCTCTAATCTTTTGTGCAATAAATTCACCATAGCACTTAATTACACATATCCAAACAGGTGTCGGCGTTGTCGACGGAGACACCCTCTTACACACATATTTGCTCCATCTCCTCCTTAGGGGAGCCTTTTACCTCAGACATGTCGACACACACACGTACCGACACACCACACACTCAGGGAAGACAATTCCCACATAAGGCCCTTTGGAGAGACAGAGAGAGAGTATGTCAGCACACACCCGAGCGCTATTAACCCAGGAAAAACACAGTAACTTAATGTTAACCCAGTAGCTGCTGTTTATATTGATTTTTGTGCCTAATTATGTGCCTCCCCTCTCTTTTTACCCTCTTCTACCGTGTAACTGCAGGGGAGAGACTGGGGAGCTTTCTCTCAGCGGTGCTGTGGAGAAAAAACATGGCGCTGGTGAGTGCTGAGGAAGATGCCCCGCCCCCTCGACGGCGGGCTTCTGTCCCGCTTTCATGTACAATTTTGGCGGGGGCTCATACATATACACAGTGCCCAACTGTATATTATGCAAACTTTTTCCAAAGAGGTCTCTAATTGCTGCCCAGGGCGCCCCCCCCACCCCCCTCCCCTGCGCCCTGCACCCTACAGTGACCGGAGTATGTGGGTGTAGTGTGGGAGCAATGGCGCACAGCTGCAGTGCTGTGCGCTACCTCAGTTTGAAGACTGGAGTCTTCTGCCGCCGATTTCGAAGTCTTCTTGCTTCTTTCACCCGGCTTCTGTCTTCCGGCTCTGCGAGGGGGTTGGCGGCTCGGCTCCGGGATCGGACGACTAAGGGTGAGATCCTGTGTACGATCCCTCTGGAGTTAATGGTGTCCAGTAGCCTAAGAAGCAGGACCTATCTGCAGTTAGTAGGTTTGCTTCTCTCCCCTCAGTCCCACATAGTAGAGAGTCTCTTGCCAGCAGATCTCCCTGAAAATAAAAAACCTAACAAAATACTTTCTTATAGCAAGCTCAGGAGAGCTCACTAAGTAGCATCCAGCTCGTCCTGGCACAGATTCAAACTGAGGTTTGGAGGAGGGACATAGAGGGAGGAGCCAGAGCACACCAGTATTCAAATTCTTTCTTAAAGTGCCCTGTCTCCTGCGGAGCCCGTCTATTCCCCATGGTCCTTACGGAGTCTCCTGCATCCACTAGGACGTTAGAGAAAAAAAAAATATTATATATATATATATATATATATATATATATATATATATATATATATGCACGGATACAACACTAAAATGTTTCATAAAATATGCTGGCCAGTACAAGGTTGTAGACACTGTCATGTGATGTATTAAGTATGTAATGCACTGTCCACGTTTGTTTGATCACAGTGCCAGCGCGTGTGCTCATATCTTATGCTGCTCCGATCTCTGTTTTGTTTTAGTGTGTCTCCATGTTTACCGGGCCGGGCAGGTGACGTCACTTCCGGCGCGACAGGGATCCCGCGGCCGGAGGTGCCGCTGCAGCTCGTCAGCCAGGGACACCTGGAAACACACTGAGGAGGAGGGTAAGTCGTTTTTCACTGATTGGTTTGTGTATTTAAACACTGTTTGTACTCACATTGTTTGTCTGAAGAAGGGGCTAGTCCTCGAAACGTTACATTAAAGGTTGCCCTGCGGGGTTTTTTGCATTCACCTTTGCTGCTTAACTCTCTGAGTGCCGCCCTCTCCAAGACTCTACATATTCCTCAGTGGCTCTAGGCCCTGAAGGGAAGGCACCTGAGCAGGATTTCTTGCGTTAGACCGGAGTGCCGGGGTTCCAGTGTTGTGCATACAGATTCAGCGCACCGCTGCGGTGGGTAAGTTCGCTGCATCAACCCAAGGCACCCGGCAGCACAGACATTCCCCCTCCCCAGATATATTTCCTTTGCCACTGCATTTGCACTTTTTTCCAGAAGTGGGGTTGCACATGGCACTTTCTTAAAGGGACACGTTTACAGCACAAGGACACTTTAATTTCTGATAAGGATAAGCCACACACGTTAGAAGCAAGATGGCTACCTCTACCGGAGAAGAAGATTTCACTTAATTTTTGATGGAATGTGACAACTATGAAACATTAAGCTTTTCTGACGTTGATGCTGCTAATATTCTCCATAAAGATACTGCTCTTACAGAAGAATTCATTGAGTCAAATGCAGAGATCTACAAGGAGCTGTTTAAAATCAAGAAACGAGAGATAGACTTTCTATACCACAGTCGCACACTTTCCGACTACTTTAGGGCCAAGCAGATCCCCCGTGGTTTCAGAGTCCATAACACACCAACAATTGGTCGTCATAACACAAGCTTCTGCAAGAGATGGATCTCCATCTTGAACAAGTGCTCCATGGATCTTATCCTGCTCGTAATAGAGGAGTCAACAAGAGAATGGAATGCGGCGAGAGAAAAAATTGCCACTTTTGAACTTGAACACCTGGAGACTCTGACACAAGATCAGTCGGTCAATTGGATGTCTAAACTTAAAGAACAGCTGGAGACATATAGGAATGATCTGGTCAGATACAAAAAAGAAAAACACAAAAAAGTACAGGCCGATTATTCCGAGCACCGGGTTTATAATTGGCTGCACCAGACCCCGAATGCCTTCCGGGGACGACAATACCCAAACCCAGCGAGGAAATCACAGAGGGTCAGATTCTCTAGCACGTCTGCGAGCGAATCAGAAGAAAGCACCCCCAACTCAGCCACAGCCAACACCAGCACGACCCCTTTAGGGGTGCGGACTTGGGTAGACGTGGTCACCCGGGGAAGAGGCCAACGAGGCGGGGGGGCCAGTCGCAAAGACAACGACAAACCAAAGGGCAGACAGCGCAAGCCCAAGTAGACACCATCTTCAACCTGTCTAATCATACGCTCACCGATGCTGAGCGAAGTCTTTTGAACAAAGGGCTAACCTTTATCCCCACAAACAAAATCGACAAGTTTAAATGGAAAGTTGAAACTTTCAAATTTAACAGGTTTCTGAAATTAAAGGAATTCTACTCCAAACAGCCGCCCACTGTTTCTACAACCAATTTACCTGAACGGGTACGCAAATTAGGGCCACGGTCACACTTCGATCCACAATCTTCCAACCCATCGTTAAAGACTTTCCACCGTCTCTTGGAAGAGAGTGCAGAGATTCCGGAAAGTCCAACCAGACATAATTTATCCCATGAGGAGAAGAAAGCCTTGAGAGATCTCCAGACAAGGAAAGATATCCTAATACGGTCAGCTGACATTGGAGGCGCAATCGTCATCCAGGATACAACAGCCTATATACAAGAATGTGAAAGACTGCTTAAAGATACATCGACTTACCTGAAACTTGATCAGGACCCTACTATTGAATTTAAGCAAGAGTTGGACAACATTTTAAAAGTGGCACATGAACAGGGGTTATTATCTCAGGTAATGGTTGACAAATTGGGGAGTCCGTTTCCAGTCATCCCCATATTCTACACATTGCCTAAGATCCACAAGGACGCGCAGAGACCACCGGGCAGACCGATTATCTCAGCCCGTGGTTCTCTGTGCGAACCAGTGGCTATCTTCCTAGACTCCTATCTACAACCCTGCATTCAGGACACTTTCACTCACCTGAAAGATTCCAGCACTTTATTAAAGCAGTTTGCACAGGTAGGAGTTGTTCCAGACAAAGTGACACTAGTGACACTGGATGTCAGTAGTTTGTACACCTGCATACCGCACAAAGCAGGTGTAGAGGCTGTCCGTAAGTTAATTTTTGGCAATTCTTTGTACACTGGTCCTGACATTGATTTGTTTTTAACTCTGTTGCTTTTTACTCTAGAACACAACTATTTTATGTTTAATGGCGTGTTCTACAAACAAGTCACTGGGTGTGCGATGGGGTCCTCAGTGGCCCCGTCGTTCGCCAACTGCTTTATGTGGGAGACTGAAAAAAGCATCTTTTTTGAAAATCAGAGTATAGCCACTGCACTATTTATCTACCAACGCTATATAGATGATGTGTTGATTTTTTGGCAGGATGATCTCTCTGTGTTAAAATCGATTATAGACAAACAAAATATATCGTGCAGTCCAATTAAGTTTACTATGACAAGTAGCACGCACAAAATTAGTTTTTTGGACATATGCATACTGATTAGAGATCATAGGATCCATACCACTTTGTATACAAAGCCCACAGACCGCAATACCGTACTTCATGCGGATAGTTTTCATCCCAAATCAACAACACGAGGTCTTCCCTATTCACAGTTTTTACGTGTATGCAGAAATAACAGTGACTTAAACCAAGCTTCAGGCCAACTAGACATCATGGTCAAAAAATTTAGCGATAGGGGTTACAATGTCAAGGAATTACACAAGGCCAAAGATAAAGCCATACGGGTATCCCAACAAATTTCCAAAAAACCACCGGCGAGTAGCATAAGTAAGAACAAACAGGAGGTCGTTACTTGGGTTAATGAGTTTAATACCCAGAGCCCAAGAATTATTAAACACGCTAAAAACCTCTGGCACATGGTTAGCACAGACCCAGATCTCAAGTGCTTTCAGAAAACCAACCTTAGATCAAGTTATTCACGAGGCAGAAACCTGAAAGATCTGCTAGTTAAAACCGATGTCACAGGGTTTTTAACACCACCCCCGCCCCACAACTTTTTATCTAGAAAAAACGGTTGTCACAAGTGCCTAGGGTGCACAACGTGCTCGTACTTACTAACAGGGGACACTGTGCCCCATCCCCGCACAGGGCAGCGTTTTAAAATCAAATGGCCACTAACGTGCACTAGTCGGTTCGTTATCTACATTTTAATTTGCCCGTGCGGCCTTTATTATGTTGGAAAGACCGAGTGGCAACTAAAAGTAAGATTAACTCAGCATCGGTCGGCCATTAGAAATGCTTTATTGTCAGGGACCAGCGAACAGCCAGTAGCCCGACACTTTGTACATCTTAAACATAACTTGCCAGCCTGAGGTACAAGGCCATCGACCACATACCCCCGCTACGGCGTGGGGGGGATCGAGGTAGAAAATTGTTACAGTTGGAATCCCGGTGGATCTTCAGGCTGGACTGTTTATCACCCAAGGGGCTCAATGAATCACTAGGCTTAACTCAATTTTTGTAAATAGCAAATTGGGATACATAAAATATTTCAGCAGCATTATTTAATTAAGTATTCTGAAAATATTAGCGTTATGGAAATAAGGTGTAGCCTGTCTGTCTAAAATAATTATATGACATAAGTATCCAGGCCGCTCTTGGGTTGAGCCACAAGAGGGCAGTATGAATAGGGAGTATACTATACTTAATATTATAACGATCTGATTGTGTCCCTAAACTGAAAGTTTTTATTATAGATTTAACATTGTTTGCACTAGCACTTTACATGAGGTCTTTTATTGTGACTTTTATTATGTTTTTATTGTTTTTTTATTGTTGTGTATGTACTTTGGTTTGTATTGATTGGCCTCATTGATATTATATGCACGGATACAACACTAAAATGTTTCATAAAATATGCTGGCCAGTACAAGGTTGTAGACACTGTCATGTGATGTATTAAGTATGTAATGCACTGTCCACGTTTGTTTGATCACAGTGCCAGCGCGTGTGCTCATATCTTATGCTGCTCCGATCTCTGTTTTGTTTTAGTGTGTCTCCATGGTTACCGGGCCGGGCAGGTGACGTCACTTCCGGCGCGACAGGGATCCCGCGGCCGGAGGTGCCGCTGCAGCTCGTCAGCCAGGGACACCTGGAAACACACTGAGGAGGAGGGTAAGTCGTTTTTCACTGATTGGTTTGTGTATTTAAACACTGTTTGTACTCACATTGTTTGTCTGAAGAAGGGGCTAGTCCCCGAAACGTTACATTAAAGGTTGCCCTGCGGGGTTTTTTGCATTCACCTTTGCTGCTTAAGTCTCTGAGTGCCGCCCTCTCCAAGACTCATATATATATATATATATATATATATATATTATTTTTTTTTATTTTTTTTTTTACTAAAATCATTTGGGATAGGGTTAGTCATGTTCTTCACTTAATTCACCCATGAAAAACACCAACAATTTCGGAGCGATTTTCGGTGAAATAAATCGTCAGTTAAATGGTTAACATGGTAAAGTGGGTTACACATACACAGGAAAATGTCAACACAGTCCCCCCCCCCCCCCCCCCAGAATATCAGAGAGTCACAGAGCACAAGAAGCTACGCGCCCTTATAGGCTTTTATAAAGATAAAAACCCTGCTGACTATCGTAACCTTAACAGGGTAGCTAGTACATAATATCACTCTCCCCTTGTTTATAACACCTTTTACCTCAGTGTAGTTATGTGGAGGACAGCGTTCCCTGTCAGCGTGTGTCTGCAGGGAGAAAATGGCGCTGGTTAGTGCTGGATCCGCTATGAGGAGAAGCTCCGTCCCCTGTAATGGCGCGTCTTCCTTCACTTAAGAGATTATACTGGCCTGAGGTAATTTCTGCAGCAAACAGTGGGTTAGACCTTGAAAGCTATGTTTGACCATTGTAGGGTATCGCGATGGCCCAGGACGCCCTTCACAGCGCCATACACAGTGTGCCGCTGAGCCTTCCGAAGCGCAGCCTGTCAGAACTGAGCTCCCACCCTTGTGCTGCCATTCCTGCCAGCGACCTGCTTCTCGGGGCGTCGGCATCATACTCACCACCTTTCATTGGTGCCCTGTTAGCGTAGATACGAGCAATTAACCTCTAGGGTTGGTGTCGTCCCCCCCCCCCCCCCCCCGAGTCCCACAATGCAGGGAGGCTGTTGCCAGCAGCCTTCCTGTACCTAACACTCTTAGAAAATAATAAAACTAAAAAGACTCCTAGGAGCTCCCCTAGCTGTGACCAGCTCCTCCGGGCACATTTTCTGTACTGAGTCTGGTAGGAGGGGCATAGATGGAGGAGCCAGCCCACACTGTTAAACTCTTAAATTGCCAGTGGCCCCCAAAGGTACTAAAATGGACCCCAGCAGCCTCTAGGATGTAAGCGAAATATAATAGGGTGTGGTGAAGTGCAAAAAAAGCGCAGACACACATGGAAAAAAAGAAAGCAAGAAAAGTAAAAATTAGCCCTGCCCTAGCCAAAAGGTCAGGGCAAAGGAATGTGGGTGCAGACGGAAAGGTTGAAGTGCTCAGTGCAAAAGTGCCATACTGGTGCATGGTGGAACGAATCCACAGTTTCAGGCACCGCTGGCTCTTCCAGTACCAGGGGCATATAGCACCTCAGGTTTTAGGCTGCTTCCGACCTCCAGCCAGACCAAGCTTCATACCTGCTCAATGCCAGGGCACAGAACCAACCCCACGTACGAGAGTAGCTACTAAACCAGGCTGTTCTCTGCTCCACGCAAGGGGCCCTATTTCATACCCTTAGAAGGACGGCGGATACTAAGCCCAGTTTTTCTCCACTCTCGACCAGGGCCAGTCCCTTCCCAGCATGGTACTCCACAAGGTGTTTCTCCATTCCACACTAGGAGCCTCTGACGCCCCCAGTGTAAGAACAGGTACTCCATCAAGTATTTCACTCGAGCAGGTACTACACTTTATCTTAGCCAAAAGGCTAAGACCATCGACGGATAACCTACTGATAGCCATCACTAGAGTGGAAGGGACTGCCTGCTACAGCAGGTTGAGGGCTGTGCTCCGATTGTCTTTCAGTCAGTAAGAGGCAATCAGAGCTAACAATGTGCACTGTTGCCTAGCAGCAGCCTAAAGAGGGGAGGGAGTAATAGGACTGATCTGGCTCATGTGAGGAAGTGTCAGACAGCCATAGTTGCTAACTCAGCTCATAACAAGCGGAATTGGGCTTCTTTTTTTTTCCCCCAAGTAGCTTTATTTTTTTGATGGTTGCTTGTTTTGGGGCTTTTTTTATGTTTATTTTTTTTTATATATAGGTACAGAAAGTAGCGACCATCAGAAGTAGTCATTCATCCATTCACTCATTCAACATAGATCCTCACAAAGACAGGTGAGAAGCTGTGGATGAATAATAGGGTTTTAATACCTACCGGTAAATCCTTTTCTCTTAGTTCGTAGAGGATGCTGGGGTCACATCAAGAACCATGGGGTATAGACAGGATCCGCAGGAGACATGGGCACTTTAAGACTTTCAAATGGTGTGAATTGGCTCCTCCCTCTATTCCCCTCCTCCAGACTCCAGTTTAAGGAAACTGTGCCCAGGGAGACGGAGATTTCGAGGAAAGGATTTATTGTTAAACCACGGTAAGCATCTTACCATCAAGCATGCCGCTATCACTGACCTGGTTTGAGGAGGTTGTGGGCTCGGGGTTTGTTCCGATGACCGGGAAGTGGAACCGCAACTGGGCCGCAGCAGAGATGGCCGGATGTAAGTCTTCCTCATGCAGGATCTGATCGGCGGACAGGAGGCACGTGTGGACGCTGAAGGTCTCCTGAAAGAGAGAACTTGACAGGTGCTGATAAATCACGGAGGTGCTTGGAGACACGGATGTGCTGGAGGCACGGAGGTGCTTAGAGGCACGGAGGTGCTTGGAGGCACGGAGGTGCTGGAGGCACGGAGGTGCTTGGAGGCACGGAAAGTGCTTGGAGGCACGGAGGTGCTTGGAGGCACGGGGCACTGGAGATCACCGGTACCGTTGAACGATGATACTCAGGCGCCGGAGCACTGCCCGGCGTCTGAATTTAAACTTCCCGCCAGGACCTGATTGGCGGACGGGCCGATGACGTCACCCGCAGCTCTCGAGGACGTCGGACGGGGAGGACTGCTAGACGGAGCGCCGGACGCCGGGACCCGCCAGCGAGGACAGCCGCACGGAGACCCAGCACGCCCGGAGAGGTAAGTATTGAGACCGCGGTGCCGTGACAGTACCCCCTCCTCTAGGAGTGGCCCCTGGACACTTTCCCGGCTTCATAGGATGTCTAGCATGGAAGATCCGGACTAGTCGAGGAGCCGAGACCTCAGAAGCCTTTATCCAACTTCTCTCCTCAGGTCCATATCCTTTCCATTCCACCAGATATTGCAGATTCTTGTGAAGGTAACGCGAGTCTAGAATATTTTTGATCTCGAAGTCTGTTCCTGTTTCAGTCTCCACTGAGGTGGGGCTAGAGGTCTTTGAATGGAAACGATTAAGGACGAGAGGACGAAGAAGAGAAACATGGTAGGCGTTCGGTATACGTAGGTATGAAGGTAAACCCAGCTTGCAGACCACAGGATTCAGGACTTGTAGCACAGGGTAAGGACCGATGAATCTTGGAGCAAACTTCATGGTGGGCACCTTCAACTGGAGATTACGTGTGGACAGCCATACCCTGTCGCCAACCTTGTATTGTGGAGCGGCTCGCCGTTTCTTATCCGCAAAGAACTTGTACCGGACTGAAACCTTCTTAAGATTAGTATGAACCTTACTCCAAATTTGTTTTAAATAAAGGAGCGCTTGTTATATATATATTTATTTAAAACATTTTGGTATTCATATTTTGCGGAGCAGCTAATATACATAAGCGCAGTAATAATCACATATTTATTCCCTTACTCCAAATTTGTCTAAAGTGTAGTAGAGTGGACGTTACGGCTGGAACCTCTTCCATCGGAAGGCTTAGTAATTCTGGAACACGTGGATGGAACCCATAGTTGATGAAAAATGGAGATTCACCAGTGGAAGAATGAAACGAATGATTATGGGCAAACTCTGCCCAAGGTAACAACTCCACCCAGTTGTCATGTGAAGGGGAGAGATAAAGACGGAGGAAAGTCTCTAGATCTTGATTGACTCGTTCCGTTTGTCCATTCGTTTAGGGATGATAAGCGGATGAAAACTTAAGTTTAATCTGTAGAGTTGCACAGATGGCTTTCCAAAACCTTGCGGTGAACTGTACCCCACGATCAGAGACTATTTCCTGTGGCAACCCATGCAACCGAAAATTAGTAGAGTTAGTTTCGGGGCTGTTGGTAGACCAGTCAAAGGAACGAAGTGTGCCATCTTTGAAAAACGGTCGACGATTACCCAAACGGTGTTGCAACCCTTGGAATAGGGCAAGTCAGTGATGAAGTCCATGGAAATATGAGTCCAGGGTTTCATAGGAATGGACAGAGGACGAAGCAACCCAGCAGGAGGTAAATGGGGAGATTTATGCTGTGTACACTGGGGACAGGAATTAACGTAATCCTGTACATCCTTCCTCATGGAGTCCCACCAGTAAGATCTTTGCAGAAACTTGTACATCTTCTGGGCGCCGGGATGACCCGAGAATTTGGAGATATGGGCCCACTGAAGTATCCTCGGCCGGAATTTGGCCGGTACGGACATTCTTCCAGGAGGAGGACCTGGAGTAGTCGAGGCAGCAGAGACAGAAATTGGATTTAGAATTAAACTCCGTTCAAAGGAATCCTCATCATCTGTGGGAGTTTGTGAACGGGACAGTGCATCCGCTTTGGTATTGAAAGTCCCGGCTCGGTATTTGATAATGAAAGAAAATCGAGTGAAGAAGAGTGCCCATCTAGCTTGGTGAGGATTCAAGCACTGTGCGGTTTTGATATACAACAAATTTTTGAGATCAGTGTAAATGGTAGTCACATGCTTGGCCCCCTCTAAGAGATATCTCCACTCTTCCAAGGCAGATTTAATCGCCAAGAGTTCCTGGTCTCCAATAGTGTAATTCCTTTCAGCTGGAGAGAATTTACGAGAGTGAAAGCCTCACGGATGTAATTTCTTATCTGAGGCATGCTGAGAGAGAACGGCCCCAACTCCGACCGAGGATGCGTCAACTTCTAGGAAGAAAGGTTCCTCGAAATTTGGTTGTTGGAGTACTGGAGCGGACATAAAAGCTGATTTCAAGTGGGAAAAAGCCTCTATGGCTTCGGGAGGCCACAACCCTGGGTTGGAACCCTTTCTCGTTAGGGCGGTAATGGGTGCAACAATGGTGGAGAAACCTCTAATGAACTTCCTATAATAGTTCGCGAAACCCAGGAACCTTTCAAGCTTTCAAGGAGAGTGGCTGTGCCCAGTCCCGAACGGCAGAGAGTTTCTCCGGATCCATGCGAAGCTCCTTCCCCGAGATAATATAACCGAGGAACGGTATTGATGATACTTCAAAGGTACACTTGGACATCTTGGCATAGAGATGATTTTCACGTAGACGGCGGAGTACCTCTTTGACTTGTAATCTGTGTTCAGCAAGATCTTTTGAAAAAATCAGGATGTCATCCAAATACACCACGACACTTATAGGCCCTACACACCCAGCGATTTTTTGAAAGATATGAACGATCTCGTTCATAAATGAACGAGAACTCGTTCATATCTTTCAGTGTGGAGACTACAGCGATGAACGATGCGCGTCCCCGCGCTCGTTCATCGCTGATCTCCCGTCGGCTGTGCATGCAGGCCAATATGGACGATCTCGTCCATATTAGCCTGCACTTCAATGCAGCCGGGTGACGGGGGGAGTGAAGAAACTTCACTCCCCCCGTCACTGCCCCCCCGCCGCCGGGTCGCTCGTCGGCCGTATCCGCCGTCGGGCAGCTCGGCGGCGGATCGCCGGGTGTGTAGGGCCCTTTAGGTATAACATGTCTCGGAATATTTCGTTGACAAATCCCTGGAAGACAGCAGGAGCATTGCTAAGACCGAACGGCATCACCAGGTACTCATAATGCCCATCCCGGGTATTAAAGGCGGTCTTCCATTCATCTCCCTCCCTGATGCGTATAAGGTTATAGGCCCCCCTCAAATCAATAGGCCCCCCTCAAATCAAGCTTGGAAAAAAATGGGCACCACGAACTCTATCAAATAACTCTGTGATTAGAGGCAAGGGGTATTTATTCTTGATGGTAATAGCATTTAAGCCGCGGTAGTCGATACATGGTCTTAACCCTCCGTCTTTTTTTTTCACGAAGAAAAAGCCCGCTCCAGCCGGGGAAGTAGAGGGGTGGATGAATCCCTTGTGAAGATTGGTTTTGATATAGTCAGACATAGCCTGTGTCTCTGGGAGGGACAGAGGATAAATGCGACCCCGAGGCAGCATTTTTCCAGGGATAAGGTCAATGGGGCAGTCCCAATCTCTATGGGGTGGTAACTGGTCAGCTGCTTGTTCCGAAAACACATCTCTAAATTCTTGGTATGCCTCTGGAATAGGTTCCTCCTCCGCCTTAGAAGAAACACGAAGCGGACAAACAGGGGTGAGACAGTTATCGTGACAAAAAGAACCCCAAGACCGAATCTGTGCGGTCTTCCAATCGATATGGGGATTGTGACTTTTGAGCCAAGGTATTCCGAGAACCAGATCGTGATGCATTTCCGGGATCACCAGGAACTCCAAGTATTCTTGATGTAGGGCCCCGACCTGTAATTTAACTGGAACCGTGCGTTCTGTTATGATACCCTTGGATATCCTAGTACCATTGATGGCTGTCAAGAAAATAGGCCGTTCGATGGACCGTACTTCCAAATTCAGGCTTTGAAACGAAATTCCCTGCAGCTCCAAAATCCAACAGGGCTTCAAAAGACTTGGAAGTGGCCTTGGTGATTAACTGTTATGCACACCAGTGCCTTCAGGAAAGTACTGGTGTCAGAACTGTTATGCACTCCAGTGTCTGCAGGAATGTACTGGTGTTTGAACTGTTATGCAAAACAAATGGACTCACAGACAAACTGGGGAATATGACATAACGTACACAGAAGGTAATAGGGTAACAAAATACACACAAAGTGAACAGAGAAGCCCAGAGGCTAAGGAACTGGGTATCTCCCTTGTATTAGAACTGCACAGATGGAAAAAGCAAGATGTTGTGTTTTAATACGTAGAGAACCCGAAATGCTGTTGCTAAGGGCAACAGCAAAACCCTAAAGGGTTACCAACGGGTGTGGCAGTAAACTCCTTGGTCAGAGATGGAATGATAGACACAAGGAGAGTCTCCACAATCCTATTTCTCACTTGCAGTGCACAGGTTTTAGCTTACTGCCACTAAACTGACCCCTGACACCTAGCACCCTGAGACAGGATTAGACAGGCAAGTCTTAGAATACAGCCGCAAACTTGCTAAGTTCACAGAGTAGTAACAGAACCCCAGCAAGCTAAACGACTGACTCCAGTCTTACTGCTAGGTCTGGATTGGCAGAGTGTAATACCAAATCCCCAGGCCTATTTGCAGTAAGCAACAAACAAATACAAAGCTACACAGTACTGGCTAACTTTCATGAACTGACTAACCAACAAAGATTCAGCAGCATCTGCTTACCCTGAAAAGAGGCCTTATAAAGCAGGTGCTGTCCACGCCCCACTCAGACCTCACAGACTGTGAGCACAAAAACCAGCACCGGATCCCCTGCCGTGCACAGAGCCTATAACCACTGCACAGCAAAAGACCCGAACCGGAGTATCAGCTGCGCTCAGGTTACTCCACTAGCACTTGTCTCCCGGTTGTCATGACGACGTGGCAGCACAGGGCAGGAGACCCTAACAGTACCCCCCCTCTGACGAGGGGTCAAAGAACCCCTACCACCGGGTTTATCGGGGAACTGCGAGAAGAAAGAGCGTATCAGTCTGGGGGCATGAAGATCACAACTGCGCACCCACGACCGCTCCTCCGGGCCATACCCCTTCCAGTGCACCAAAAATGACAGCCGACCCCGAACCACCTTGGAGTCAAGAATCCTTTCAACAACAAACTCCCTCTGGCCACGTATCAGAAGAGGGGAAGGTCTTCCACTGGAAGAAGGATTACTAATCGCCCGTTTTAAAAGGGAACAATGAAATGTTTTATTGATACCCAAAGAAAGGGGCAGATCTAACTGAAATGCCACCGGATTGATAACCCTGGTGATCTTATAAGGGCCGATGAACCGAGGCCCTAACTTATGAGATGGCTGTCTCAACTTCAAATTCTTGGTAGACAACCAGACGAAGTCTCCTAATTTGAAGCTGCAGGGTCTTTTCCGCTTATCAAAAACCCTTTTGGTCACTAATGACACAGACACAAGGGCTTTCTTCACTTTCCGCCAAATACCTCTAAGGACCGAAACCACAGAGGAACCACCAGGCGTGGAGTCCAGGGGGTCAAAAGAATTGGCCTTAGGATGATGCCCATACACACAAAGGAAGGGAGAGATCCCTGTAGCAGAGTGAGCCGCGTTGTTATAGGCAAACTCCGCCATGGACAGATGAGCAACCCAGTCAGTCTGACACTTGGAGACATAACACCTGAGGAACTGCTCCAAGGACTGGTTCACCCTTTCAGTCTGCCCATTAGACTGCGGATGGTAGCCTGACGACAAGCTGACAGAAATCTGGAGATCGGAACAAAATGCCCTCCAGAATTTGGCCACAAACTGGGATCCGCGGTCAGAGACCACATCAAGTGGCAACCCGTGGAGACGCACAACATGCAGCATAAATAATTCAGACAGGCGTCTGGCTGATGGCAGCCCAACCAGTGGAACGAAGTGCGCCATCTTCGAAAACCTGTCAACGACAACCCAGATGGCTGTCATCCCTGAGGATTTGGGCAAGTCCACCACAAAATCCATTGAAATGTGGGTCCATGGCTTAGATGGGATAGAGAGTGGATGTAATGGGCCAACAGGAACCCCTCTAGGAGTCTTATTTCTGGCACAGATGTCACATGCCCGAACCCACTGATCCACATCCTTAGCCACCGAGGGCCACCACACCGCCCTAGATAGCAACTCTCGAGTTCTGGCAATACCCGGGTGACCTGCCGACTTCTTGGCATGGAATTCCAGGAACACTCGCTGTCTTAACCTAGGAGGCACAAACAAAAGACCTACCGGAAGGTCTGGAGGAGCCTGCTCCTGTGCTCTAAGGACTAATGATAAGAGGTCCTGGGTAATGCCAACTTTAATACATGATGGGGAAACAATGGGCAACGGCTCCTCGGTGATCTCCTGGATTGGAGCAAAACTCCGCGAGAGCGCATCAGCCTTGATGTTTTTTGACCCAGGGCGATATGTTATCAAAAAATTAAAGCGAGCAAAAAACAAAGCCCATCGTGCCTGCCTGGCATTGAGACGCTTCGCTGACTCTAAATATGCCAGATTCTTATGGTCAGTGAGAATTGAGACCACAAACTTAGCCCCCTCAAGCCAGTGTCTCCACTCCTCGAGTGCATCCTTAATAGCCAACAATTCCCGGTTACCCACGTCATAATTCATCTCGGCAGGCGAAAATTTACGGGAAAAGTAAGCACAGGGATGAAGGCGATTATCAGACACTCCCATCTGAGAAAGCACTGCCCCAATACCCATCTCAGAGGCATCCACCTCCACCACAAAAGGACGCTCTGGATCTGGGTGTCGCAGCACCTTGGCCGAAACAAATGCCCTTTTGAGACGGGCAAAAGCCGCTTTAGCCTCACAAGACCAGTGAGCAACATCCGCCCCTTTCTTAGTGAGTGCCACCAAGGGCGCCACTATAGACGAAAATCCAGCGATAAATCGTCTATAAAAATTTGCAAAGCCCAGGAAACGCTGAAGCGCCTTCAAACTAGTGGGCTGCACCCAATCCAGGACTGCCTGTACCTTGGAACCCTCCATTTGGAAACCTTCTGGGGAGATAATATATCCTAGAAATGCGATTTGCTGAACTTCAAATTCGCACTTCTCCAGCTTCGCCCCAAGCCGGTGGTCTCTGAGTTTCTGGAGGACTAAGCGTACATGCTTCCGATGTTCCTCCAGGGAATGGGAGAAGATTAGGATGTCATCTAAGTATACAACTAAGAATCTATCCAAATATTCCCTGAGCACATCATTCATGAAATCCTGGAAGACTGCCGGGGCATTACAGAGCCCAAAAGGCATCACCAAATATTCATAATGCCCTGAGTGGGTATTAAAGGCAGTCTTCCATTCATCCCCCTCTCTTATTCGGATTAGATTGTACGCACCGCGTAGGTCAATCTTAGAAAAAATGGTGGCAGTACGAAGCTGGTCAAACAAGACCGAAATGAGAGGCAGTGGGTATGAGTTTTTAATCGTGATACGGTTCAATTCCCTGAAGTCGATGCAGGGTCGCAACGAACCGTCCTTTTTACCCACGAAGAAGAACCCCGACCCAACTGGAGACTGTGAAGGTCTGATAAATCCCTTAGCCAAGTTCTCCTGAATGTACTCTGCCATAGCCTGAGTCTCAGGACGTGACAGGGAGTACAACCTGCTCTTGGGAAGCTTAGCATTTGGCAACAAATCAATGGCACAGTCATAGGGGCGATGGGGAGGTAGTACCTCTGCAACTTTTTTGGAGAACACGTCCGCAAAATCTGCATAACACCCTGGCAATCCTGGCAAACTTAGCTGCGAGAGCCTGACTGGAAGGCTCAAGCAACTCCTGAAACAATCAGTACCCCAACTAAGAATCTCCCCAGAGACCCAGTCAAATTGAGGATTGTGGGCCCTTAACCAGGGTAACCCCAACACCAATGGGGCAAAAGTACAGACAGTCACATAAAAGGACAATTTTTCAGAGTGTGTGGCTCCAATAAACAAAGAAATCTGGCTAGTGCAAGAGGTAATTTTACCTTGGGATAATGGTTCCCCGTTTAACCCACAAATCTCAATTTCCGATGCCAAGGGTACTAAGGGAACAGAGTGTTTCAGGGCGAATTGGCGGTCCATAAAAACCCCGTCGACCCCACCAGGGCCGAAACTAGGGTTGCTCTCACCCGGGGCAAGATAGTAAATTTGCGCCCCCCCCCCCCCCCGCAAAGTAATAAAAAAAAAAAAGTATAATTAAAATACAATTTTATATATATATATCTATATATATATATAAAATCCCACACGTTACACCACAGAGGATCCTCTGCCACACTACAGCCGCTTATGCACGTTACACCACAGAGGAGCTGCGTATACACATTAGATTATATAGGGGGCACACTATCACACATATGGTGCATATCCCAGGGGAACTCTGACACCCACACACAGACCAGGGGCACCCTGACACAAAAACAGATTGTATATGACCACATTGACACACACACGGTATAGGGACCAGATGTACACTGACACACACACAAAATATATAGGGACCAGATGTGTACACACACACACACACACACACACACACACACACACACACACACACACACACACACACACACTGTATAGGGACCAGATGCACACTGACACACACACACACACACACACTGTATAGGGACCAGATGCACACTGACACACACTGTATAGGGACAAGATGTACACTGACACACACAAAATGTGTAGGGACCAGATACCCAGTGACACACACACACACACACACACACACACACACACACACACACACACACACACACACACACACTGTATAGGGACCACAGGAACACTGACACACGCACACACACACACACACACTGTATAGGGATCAGACGCACACTAACACACACACACTGTATAGGGACCACAGGAACACTGACACACACACACACACACACACACACACACACACACACACACACACACACACTCTGTATAGGGACCAGAGGAACAATGAGACACACACAAACACATACACATTGTAGAGGGGGAGCTGTCTGCCAGGTAGAGAAACATACCTCATAATAAATCTCTCTCTGTCACAGCTGCCCCTCGTTCACAGTCCACGCTGCTGCGTTGTGTGCCTCCCCCTGTTCCCAGTCATGGGGGAGAGCTGTGGGCTCAGGGCTGCTGGAGACATGCTGTCTCCGTGAAAGCTCCCCTGTCAGAGGAGCCTGCAGAGTCCAGTGCGGAATGCTGCAGAGTCAGTGACAGTGACTCATTCACTGTCACTGACTGACTGCAGCCGCCAGCCAGTGTGCTCTCATCAGTCCCAGGCTCGGCTCTGCTCAACCGCGCCGGCCAGACTACTGTCTCCGTCCTCTCTCCCACACCTCTGCGGCAACCAGAGATTTTGGCTGCAGAAACAGCCTCCCTAGCGACCCCACATTCCAGCGCCCGGGGCGCGTGACCCCCTAGCCCCCCCTTATTTACGGCCCTGGCCCCACTGTCCACAAAGGCCTCAGTCTTGACAGTTTGACCGAGGATCTTCAAGGTCACCGGAATGATAAAAGTCTTCTTGGGAAATTCTGACTTCTGGCCTGACAGGATATTTCCCATCACCCTCAGGCCCTGAAGTTTTTCGGCTTTTCTGGGCATGATACTACCACATGACCTTTAATCCCACAGTACAAACACAACCCCTGCTGTCTCCTCCGCGTCTTCTCACGCGAGGAGAGGCGGGTAGCCCCAATCTGCATAGGCTCCTCAGAAAATTCCTCAGAGTCTGAGGTTCCCTTGGGAAGGAAGGAAATCTCAGTCTCCCTTTCAAGCCTACGCTCTCTCAGCCGTCTATCCACCCGGATGGATAACTGCATGAGCTGATCCAAGCTATCAGGCAAGGGATATTGTACCAGTTGGTCCTTTATCTGGTTAGAAAGACCTCTTCGGTACTGGTGTCTCAGGGCTGGGTCATTCCACTGGATATCATGGGCCAACCTCCGAAACTCCGTACAGTAAACCTCAACTGACCTTCGCCCTTGCTTAAGGATCGAAATCTGAGCCTCGGCTGAGGCCATCTTGTCAGGGTCATCATACAACATGCCCAGTGCCGTAAAAAAAGCATCAACACTTTTAAGCGACGGACAGTCAGGCTGCAACCCATATGCCCAGACCTGTGGGTCTCCTTGTAGCAAGGAAATCACTATGCCCACCCGCTGAATCTCCGACCCAGAAGACTGAGGCCTAAGCCGGAAATATAGCTTGCAGCTCTCCTCGAAACAAAAGAACTGCGAGCGATCTCCAGAAAAACGATCCGGGAGATTTACTTTCGGCTCCTTAACCCCTGCAGGTGCTGCTGCTGCGGGAGCTCCGCCAGCAGCCTGGGAGGTGTGCATTTTAATGGACAAATCATTAAATTGTCGAGTCAGGACCTGCACCTGATCGACCACCTGTTGCAACGTATTTTGAGGGGTATGCTCCATATTCCCACAAAATTTCAACAGGAGTATTAGGCTGCTGAATATGTTATGCACACCAGTGCCTTCAGGAAAGTACTGGTGTCAGAACTGTTATGCACTCCAGTGTCTGCAGGAATGTACTGGTGTTTGAACGGTTATGCAAAACAAATGGACTCACAGACAAACTGGGGAATATGACATAATGTACACAGAAGGTAATAGGGTAACAAAATACACACAAAGTGAACAGAGAAGCCCAGAGGCTAAGGAACTGGGTATCTCCCTTGTATTAGAACTGCACAGATGGAAAAAGCAAGATGTTGTGTTTTAATACATAGAGAACCCGAAATGCTGTTGCTAAGGGCAACAGCAAAACCCTAAAGGGTTACCAACGGGTGTGGCAGTAAACTCCTTGGTCAGAGATGGAATGATAGACACAAGGAGAGTCTCCACAATCCTATTTCTCACTTGCAGTGCACAGGTTTTAGCTTACTGCCACTAAACTGACCCCTGACACCTAGCACAGTGAGACAGGATTAGACAGGCAAGTCTTAGAATACAGCTGCAAACTTGCTAAGTTCACAGAGTAGTAACAGAACCCCAGCAAGCTAAACGACTGACTCCAGTCTTACTGCTAGGTCTGGATTGGCAGAGTGTAATACCAAATCCCCAGGCCTATTTGCAGTAAGCAACAAACAAATACAAAGCTACACAGTACTGGCTAACTTTCATGAACTGACTAACCAACAAAGATTCAGCAGCATCTGCTTACCCTGAAAAGAGGCCTTATAAAGCAGGTGCTGTCCACGCCCCACTCAGACCTCACAGACTGTGAGCACAAAAACCAGCACCGGATCCCCTGCCGTGCACAGAGCCTATAACCACTGCACAGCAAAAGACCCGAACCGGAGTATCAGCTGCGCTCAGGTTACTCCACTAGCACTTGTCTCCCGGTTGCCATGACGACGTGGCAGCACAGGGCAGGAGACCCTAACATTAACGTTACAGGAAGCAAACAGTCCGAAGTGGGAGAAGATTTGGTCGTAAACCCCCAACTTAACTCCTCCGGAACAAGCTAGGCCTTCTCATTTCCCGGACGGGATTTGCAGGACTTGATGAAGTGACCAGCAGCTCCGCAGTACAGGCAGAGCTTACCCTCATGACGACGTTGCCGCTCCTCCGGGGACAATCGGGATCGGTTAATCTGCATGGGTTCGTCTGGACTTGGACCCACCGCTTGCCTTGCAGGAGGAAGCCGGAACCTGGAACGATCCGATCGACTACGTTCTCCTCCACGTTCCTGCATCCGAAGATCTACCTTGACACAGAGGGAGATCAATTCCTCTAAAGAATCCGGAAGCTCTCGAGTGACCAACTCGTCCTTCAGGCGATCAGAAAGACCGTTCCAGAAAGCAGCTCTCAGAGCCTCATTATTCCAAAGAAGTTCAGAGGCAATGGTTTGGAAATGAACCATGTACTGGCCCACGGATCGGGAGCCTTGACGGATGCGGAGTAAGTCAGAAGAGGCCGAGGTCATCCTGCCGGGCTCCTCAAAAATTAGTCAAAAAGACGTGATAAATTCGGAGTAATTGGAAACCAGAGAGTCAGAACGTTCCCATAATGGAGACACCCAATCCAAGGCAGATCCTTGCAGCAAAGAAATAATAAGAATTTACTTACCGATAATTCTATTTCTCGTAGTCCGTAGTGGATGCTGGGACTCCGTAAGGACCATGGGGATTAGCGGCTCCGCAGGAGACAGGGCACAAAAAGTAAAAGCTTTAGGACTAACTGGTGTGCACTGGCTCCTCCCCCTATGACCCTCCTCCAAGCCTCAGTTAGGATACTGTGCCCGGACGAGCGGACACAATAAGGAAGGATTTTGAATCCAGGGTAAGACTCATACCAGCCACACCAATCACACTGTACAACCTGTGATCTGAACCCAGTTAACAGTATGATAACAGAGGAGCCTCTGCAAAGATGGCTCCCAACAATAAAAACCCAATTTTTGTAACAATAACTATGTACAAATAATGCAGACAATCCGCACTTGGGATGGGCGCCCAGCATCCACTACGGACTACGAGAAATAGAATTATCGGTAAGTAAATTCTTATTTTCTCTGACGTCCTAAGTGGATGCTGGGACTCCGTAAGGACCATGGGGATTATACCAAAGCTCCCAAACGGGCGGGAGAGTGCGGATGACTCTGCAGCACCGAATGAGAGAACTCCAGGTCCTCCTCAGCCAGGGTATCAAATTTGTAGAATTTTGCAAACGTGTTTGCCCCTGACCAAGTAGCAGCTCGGCAAAGTTGTAAAGCCGAGACCCCTCGGGCAGCCGCCCAAGATGAGCCCACCTTCCTTGTGGAATGGGCATTTACAGATTTTGGCTGTGGCAGGCCTGCCACAGAATGTGCAAGCTGAATTGTACTACAAATCCAACGAGCAATCGTCTGCTTAGAAGCAGGAGCACCCAGCTTGTTGGGTGCATACAGTATAAACAGCGAGTCAGACTTTCTGACTCCAGCCGTCCTTGAAATATATATTTTTAGGGCTCTGACAACGTCTAGCAACTTGGAGTCCTCCAAGTCCCTAGTAGCCGCAGGCACCACAATAGGTTGGTTCAGGTGAAACGCTGACACCACCTTAGGGAGAAACTGGGGACGAGTCCGCAGTTCTGCCCTGTCCGAATGGAAAATCAGATATGGGCTTTTGTAAGATAAAGCCGCCAACTCTGACACTCGCCTGGCCGAGGCCAGGGCCAGCAGCATGGACACTTTCCATGTGAGATATTTTAAATCCACCGATTTGAGCGGTTCAAACCAATGTGATTTGAGGAATCCCAGAACTACATTGAGATCCCACGGTGCCACTGGAGGCACAAAAGGGGGCTGTATATGCAGTACTCCCTTGACAAACGTCTGGACTTCAGGAACTGAAGCCAATTCTTTCTGGAAGAAAATCGACAGGGCCGAAATTTGAACCTTAATGGACCCCAATTTGAGGCCCATAGACACTCCTGTTTGCAGGAAACGCAGGAATCGACCCAGTTGAAATTCCTCCGTCGGGGCCCTCCTGGCCTCACACCACGCAACATATTTTCGCCAAATGCGGTGATAATGTTGTGCGGTCACCTCCTTCCTGGCTTTGATCAGGGTAGGGATGACTTCCTCCGGAATGCCTTTTTCCTTCAGGATCCGGCGTTCAACCGCCATGCCGTCAAACGCAGCCGCGGTAAGTCTTGGAACAGACAGGGTCCTTGCTGAAGCAGGTCCCTTCTTAGCGGCAGAGGCCACGGGTCCTCTGTGAGCATCTCTTGAAGTTCCGGGTACCAAGTCCTTCTTGGCCAATCCGGAGCCACGAGTATAGTTATTACTCCTCTCCGTCTTATAATTCTCAGTACCTTGGGTATGAGAGGTAGAGGAGGGAACACATACACTGACTGGTACACCCACGGTGTTACCAGAGCGTCCACAGCTATTGCCTGAGGGTCCCTTGACCTGGCGCAATACCTGTCTAGTTTTTTGTTGAGGCGGGACGCCATCATGTCCACCTTTGGTTTTTCCCAACGGTTCACAATCATGTGGAAGACTTCCGGATGAAGTCCCCACTCTCCCGGGTGGAGGTCGTGCCTGCTGAGGAAGTCTGCTTCCCAGTTGTCCACTCCCGGAATGAACACTGCTGACAGTGCTATCACATGATTTTCCGCCCAGCGAAGAATCCTTGCAGCTTCTGCCATTGCCCTCCTGCTTCTTGTTCCGCCCTGTCTGTTTATGTGGGCGACTGCCGTGATCTTGTCCGACTGGATCAACACCAGCTGACCTTGAAGCAGAGGTCTTGCTAAGCTTAGAGCATTGTAAATTGCCCTTAGCTCCAGTATATTTATGTGAAGTGAAGTCTCCAGGCTTGACCACACGCCCTGGAAGTTTCTTCCTTGTGTGACTGCTCCCCAGCCTCTTAGGCTGGCATCCGTGGTCACCAGGACCCAGTCCTGAATGCCGAATCTGCGGCCCTCTAGAAGATGAGCACTCTGCAACCACCACAGAAGAGACACCCTTGTCCTCGAAGACAGGGTTATCCGCTGATGCATCTGAAGATGCGATCCGGACCATTTGTCCAGCAGATCCCACTGAAAGGTTCTTGCGTGGAATCTGCCGAATGGAATCGCTTCGTAAGAAGCCACCATTTTTCCCAGGACCCTTGTGCATTGATGCACTGACACTTGGCCTGGTTTTAGGAGGTTCCTGACTAGCTCGGATAACTCCCTGGCTTTCTCCTCCGGGAGAAACACCTTTTTCTGGACTGTGTCCAGAATCATCCCTAGGAACAGCAGATGTGTCGTCGGCATCAGCTGCGATTTTGGAATATTTAGAATCCACCCGTGCTGTCGTAGTACTACTTGAGATAGTGCTACTCAGACCTCTAACTGTTCTTTGGACCTTGCCCTTATCAGGAGATCGTCCAAGTAAGGGATAATTAAGACGCCTTTTCTTCGAAGAAGAATCATCATTTCGGCCATTACCTTGGTAAAGACCCGGGGTGCCGTGGACAATCCAAACGGCAGCGTCTGAAACTGATAGTGACAGTTCTGTACCACGAACCTGAGGTACCCTTGGTGAGAAGGGCAAATTGGGACATGGAGGTAAGCATCCTTGATGTCCAGAGACACCATATAGTCCCCTTCTTCCAGGTTCGCTATCACTGCTCTGAGTGACTCCATTTTGAATTTGAACCTTTGTATGTAAGTGTTCAAGGACTTCAGATTTAGAATAGGTCTCACCGAGCTGTCCGGCTTCGGTACCACAAACAGTGTGGAATAATACCCCTTTCCCTGTTGTAGGAGGGGTACTTTGATTATCACCTGCTGGGAATACAGCTTGTGAATGGCTTCCAATACCGCCTCCCTGTCGGAGGGAGACGTTGGTAAAGCAGACTTCAGGAACCGGCGAGGGGGAGACGTCTCGAATTCCAACTTGTACCCCTGAGATACTACCTGCAGGATCCAGGGGTCCACTTGCGAGTGAGCCCACTGCGCGCTGAAACTCTTGAGACAATCCCCCACCGTACCTGAGTCCGCTTGTAAGGCCCCAGCGTCATGCTGAAGACTTGGCAGAAGCGGTGGAGGGCTTCTGTTCCTGAGAAGGGGCTGCCTGCTGCAGTCTTTTCCCCCTTCCTCTACCCCGGGGCAGATATGACTGGCCTTTTGCCCGCTTGCCCTTATGGGGACGAAAGGACTGAGGCTGAAAAGACGGTGTCTTTTTCTGCTGAGAGGTGACCAAGGTGGATTTTCCAGCTGTTGCCGTGGCCACCAGGTCCGATAGACCGACCCCAAATAACTCCTCCCCTTTATACGGCAATACTTCCATGTGCCGTTTGGAATCCGCATCACTTGACCACTGTCGTGTCCATAAACTTCTTCTGGCAGAAATGGACAGCGCACTTACTCTTGATGCCAGAGTGCAAATATCCCTCTGTGCATCTCGCATATATAGAAATGCATCCTTTAAATTGAGAATGCTGATATTGATTACCTTATTAAACACTCTAAGAGGTTAAGAGACACAGTACGCAATTGACGTACGAGGTACCGTAAGAGTACGCTCTTAGCGTAGCGGACGCTGTATCGGGAGCGTGCCGCTCAAGCGACACAAACGCTCGCGAGAATACACTGTTGGTATCGGGCACACTATTGGTGAACGACTACCGTAATGATAGGCTAACAGCGTAGCGGACGCTCGAGACCACGAGGAGATCACGAGCGGCGCAGACGCTCACCAGATAACAATCAGTAAACCTTGTATGTAACTCACAGGGAGGATATTCTTATGCTGTAAGCCTTATACTAGAACACTGTTGTGATATAACGCTGTTTAACCTTATAAATACTAAAGCTGTTTGAGCGATTGAGACGCTCCTATTACCCCTTGCAATACACTGAACACACAATACCGTGTTAAGGGTCCAACACCTTTTACTAACAAGAGTCTTAAGTTAATTCAAAAAGGGAAAAACAGTTTACAAGTCATACGCTACAAACTAACATATAATTCTAACAGAGTATCTAGACAGTAACATACACAATAGAGAACGATCGTATTACAAATACATAGGCTAAGTGTGAAAGGCTAACGATATACGAGTAACAAAGTGGCAACAGAGAAACATACCATACGGGGAACACACGCAGGCGCAACCGGAATCCAGTCCTCCAATTATCAGCGATAACTGTTGAAGAGAGAGTACTGGCTGGCCTGGGGACGGTGACCCTTATATACACTGCACACAATACAGTACAATGGTGTTATGCACACCAGTGCCTGCAGGAAAGTACTGGTGTCAGAACTGTTATGCACTCCAGTGTCTGCAGGAATGTACTGGTGTTTGAACTGTTATGCAAAACAAATGGACTCACAGACAAACTGGGGAATATGACATAACGTACACAGAAGGTGATAGGGTAACAAAATACACACAAAGTGAACAGAGAAGCCCAGAGGCTAAGGAACTGGGTATCTCCCTTGTATTAGAACTGCTCAGATGGAAAAAGCAAGATGTTGTGTTTTAATACGTAGAGAACCCGAAATGCTGTTGCTAAGGGCAACAGCAAAACCCTAAAGGGTTACCAACGGGTGTGGCAGTAAACTCCTTGGTCAGAGATGGAATGATAGACACAAGGAGAGTCTCCACAATCCTAATTCTCACTTGCAGTGCACAGGTTTTAGCTTACTGCCACTAAACTGACCCCTGACACCTAGCACAGTGAGACAGGATTAGACAGGCAAGTCTTAGAATACAGCCGCAAACTTGCTAAGTTCACAGAGTAGTAACAGAACCCTAGCAAGCTAAACGACTGACTCCAGTCTTACTGCTAGGTCTGGATTGGCAGAGTGTAATACCAAATCCCCAGGCCTATTTGCAGTAAGCAACAAACAAATACAAAGCTACACAGTACTGGCTAACTTTCATGAACTGACTAACCAACAAAGATTCAGCAGCATCTGCTTACTCTGAAAAGAGGCCTTATAAAGCAGGTGCTGTCCACGCCCCACTCAGACCTCACAGACTGTGAGCACAAAAACCAGCACCGGATCCCCTGCCGTGCACAGAGCCTATAACCACTGCACAGCAAAAGACCCGAACCGGAGTATCAGCTGCGCTCAGGTTACTCCACTAGCACTTGTCTCCCGGTTGCCATGACGACGTGGCAGCACAGAGCAGGAGACCCTAACAAATGGTCCCTATATTCTTATTGTTCATTGGACACAGGAATTTGTCTTCACATTATAACAAAAGGTCATAGGTTGATTCATACAGGTGGGCTGTGACTATTTCCAACTGCTCAGGTGGGTGGGAAACTAGGTTTCCCGCCGCATGGATAATAGAGTGCAAATAATAGTAAAAGTACATAAACTTCTTATGTCCATAACTATTCGCACAAGCGATTAATTCGCTTCAAACCAACACCGGAATATTGCTAATTAAATACTCTTCCGATGGGTACTAAACACCACTGTGTAACCCTTGTCTGACCCTTCGTATCAAACAAAGAGGGATCTCTTTGTCCATGAAAATGCTACATTAACTAAACTTTCAGATTCTATCAAAGGGACCATAATCTACAAAATACATTATATGTTAAAAATATGTAACGATTGAGTCGCACGCTAGACGCACATAAACTCTACCGTAAATGCGCATACCGTGCGCCTGCGGGTGCACGTAACAGCGGGTATGCGTACGCACGGGAGAGCGCACGCATGCGCAGCGCGGACATGTATGAGGTGCAAATATGGCAGTGTGCATCGTGATATTTTTCTGACTTTGACAGTCCACCCTTTGGTGGATAACTGCCACTTCCTAAAACATTTCAAAAAGAGAAAAATATATGTCATGTGTAAATACATTTCCATGGTTGGGTAGGGGAGGAGAGAAGAAGGTGTGAAAAGGGTATGACCTAGTGAGATAGCAGAAGCATGAGTGTATGAATCCATGTTTGGGGGGTCATGTATCATCGTGCCGTACGTGTTTTAAATCAAGCTTCGAGGTATTGCGAAGTATACATTTGAATTCCTTCTTATCCCGTATTAAGGGTCTGTGGATGGGCTGTCAAACTTTACCGAGCTCTTTTCGGCTTTTAGTTGCAACATAATGGGGGAGCACATTTTAGTTGATGATACATGAATGGGGGGGATATGTGCTTGCTGATATCTGTGCCTGTATTCCCTATCGACTATGTGTGTCATTACCTGAAGGTTGTAGAGATGAAGATAAGAAACAATTATGGTAAATGCAGTGGTATTCTATGTCAGGTTAATGAACATTTGTCGGTTGAAGTCTTGTCTGGTGTCTGTTGAATGCAGTCTTCTTTGGGCTTTTGCCAAAAAGGTGCGAGCAAAAGCTTTGTCAATGTCCATAGACTTACAAAAGTGTTGGGCTAGCGTAAATTTAAAATTTCTAGGGAAACTGGGGGTCTATGGCATAGTTCATCAATTATCCGTGTATAAGGTTGTCAAAACTTCTTCTTTAATCCATCTGTTGTCTGTATACAGGATCGTCAAATTCCTCATCCAAGTGGGTCTTTTTACCTTGGAGAAAACGGAGAAACAGGTGAAAGAAACGGACCGTATAATCGCATTTTCATCACATCATTGTCTCTATCGTTGGGTCATAAATCAAATCCATTGGAATTACAATTTCCTCACTCCTTAGACTCATTACCCTGGTACTACGTTTGCACTTCAGTAAAGCCTGACCGCATCTAAATATCAAGCCAATCGATATGACAACACCTAAGATACATAGAAGAAACTTCCCTACATCCATTATGACTCCTTGAGCCCATTCTCCTAAACCAGAGAACCAATTTCGCGGGTTCAACCATGACACCCAACCAGTCAGCTCATTACCCACAGCAGCAAGGGTGAGATTGTGTCTCCTGCGAAATTCCCACTTTAATTGGAGAATATCGTCCATCTTTTGGTCTATGACCTCGACCGAGTCCTCGGTACTATTCGTAATATAAGTGCAGCATTTCACGCCGTACTGCGTTGCCAGTGTGACACAATATCCACCTGTCACTGCTGTGAGATAATTAAGAACCATTCTATGCTGAACCAGTTCTGTTTTATAAGCTTGAAGCTCTCTTCCAGTGTATCTAAAAGTGTCATCATACATTTCTGTGATATTGTCTAATAAATTTGCAAGCGCCGAGATATATCTATAGTTCATCACTCCTCTAGCGGTGCAAGTGAAATCTAACGCAAGTAGAACCTGAATCCCGGTGGATTCATGGATCAGATCAGAGGCCGAATGCTCTGTCCTTTCTGTCAGTTGCCTTTTAACAACGTGCTCGTAATGGGTGTGAGTATAAGGAGCTTGGGCACCACGGTGTATAGCTTTCATTTTGGCATGTGATACAGTCATTACCTCAGGCAGTACTTTTCCAATATAACACAATCCTTCAGAGTTTGGGGCAAGCCACTTATACGCCTTTCTCCCGCATATGAAATATGCATCATCGGGGAGAACATATGGGACGGAGTAGGACATAACCATTTTACACATCTTCCATGTGAAATCTCCTAACCCTAATTCTCCCATCTGTCTAGTACACATATCTGTTTGTATGATATGTGCACAGTATCCTGGTGATACCTCTCCAACTCTCATGATCCTATTACCTAGGGTATACCTGTATCGGAAAGATTTTTCTCTACTGGCTATGTGGCGTATAAGCTCTGTATCTGTGGGCATTCTATCTGCTCTATATGAAAAGGTCATGGTTTGGTTACTCCATGACACTTCCCAATTTCCCGGCTTTCGGGGATTGGAAATGTTAAAACAAATTAGGGATCTATCCACATGGTATTGGTGGAGCTTCAAACTAGGGGGACTGGAGATATTAAACCTCCTGTCCACCGGTCTCCCACCCTTTAGCTCAAGTACCTCCCCTACCGTTAAAGGAAATGGTACTAGCCCTGATTTGCTATGACCTTGAGGTACTTGAGAGCATACCCAACAATCTGTCTGATTTAACACATTACCCACTAAGGAGTGATAGTCACTCAATGGATGCCGGTCCATGTGGATATTAAAACTGGACTGACATTTCTTGATGCACCCATCCTCCACTACATTGTCACCGAGTCTACAGATACAGTTTTCTTCAGCTAACAATCCTTCACAATTCCTTCTATTGTCAATGCTATCGGATTGTTTTCTGATACTCGCCTTTACTTGTTGATTAAGTTGTTCTTGGAAAACTACGCCTCCATCTTTGTCATCAGAACCCATTCCAGAACCTCTCTCGACCTCCATGGTACTCTCGCCGGAACAGACTGCTCTGGTCAACATCATGGTCAACAGGAAAATCCGGATCACAGTCTCTTGGGGCAAGTCCATCTTATGGGAGGAAACGGAGAAGAATGAGAAGGGGGAAAAAAAAAAATAAGTGAGGGAGATGGGATGGGAAGTTGGAGAAAAACAATAAAAGGGAACAGGGGATCGACAACTGCCTCCGATCTTATTATTTTCGATGCTCAGGTGCCGTCTCAGTCCTCCTGAAACAGACACTCCAGTGATACAACTTCCTCTACCGTCTGTTCTTTATCACGGGACCTCTCTGGATCAGAAACCTTCTTACAATGGGACGAATGAACCCAAGTCTCTCTTTCGGCAACCTTCAATGCGGTCGTGCTAACCAATAAGACTTGGTATGGTCCTTCCCATCGGTCAATAAGGCAACCTGACCGTAGAAAATTCCGTATCATTACATAATCCCCAGGTTCAATGTCATGACAATTACTATCTGGTAAATCAGGAATCACCAACTTCAAATTATCATTTTGATTCCTTAGCTGTTTACTCATGTTAACCAGGTACTTTACAGTCACTTCATTGTTAAACTTTAAATCATCCTGAGGGTTAATCATAACATGCGGTTGTCGACCAAACAAGATTTCAAAGGGGGACAGATTAAGAGGGGACCTGGGAGTGGTTCTGATGCTGTATAGTACAATGGGTAAAGCTTCTGGCCATGTCAATCCTGTCTCTGCCATAACTTTGATTAGTTTATTTTTAATAGTGCTGTTCACTCTTTCCACCTTCGCACTCGCCTGGGGGCGATATGGAGTGTGCAGCTTACTATCAATTCCCATCAACTTACACATTCCTTGAAAGACATCACCTGTAAAATGGGTACCCCTATTACTTTCAATTATTCTAGGGATACCGTATCTACATACAAATTCCTGCACAATTTTCTTAGCAGTAAACATAGCGGTATTTGTGGCCGCAGGAAATGCTTCGACCCAATTTGAGAATACATCTATACAAGCAGGTACATATTTCAAATTTCGACAAGGGGGTAATTGTATAAAATCAATCTGTATTACCTGAAAAGGGCCGCCTGTAGGTGGGATATGGGATGGTTCTGTTGGTATTGCCTTTCCGATATTCTTCCTCAAACAGGTAAGGCATGACATTGCTCTCTTACCTGCATGAGATGAAAATCCTGGGGCGCACCAATATGCTCTTACCAACTTGCACATTCCCTCCTTGCCCAGATGAGTCAGCCCGTGTGCTGCCTCAGCTAAACATGGAAGATATGCTCTGGGGGCCACTGGTTTACCTTGTCCATCCGTCCAGAGTCCTGAGGACTTCTGGCCATATCCCTTTGCCTTCCAGACTGCCTTTTCCTGTGTGGAACACAAATTTTGCATTTCACACAACTTCTGTGTGTTGATGGTATTAAATACCATTAACTGTGTGGTGTCTGTCTGTCTGGGGGTACCAGCTGCTAACTTAGCAGCTTCGTCTGCTCGGCTGTTACCAAGTGATACTGGGTCCTGGCTATATGTGTGTGCTTTACACTTGATAACAGCCACTCTGTCGGGTTCCTGTATCGCTGTTAGAAGCCTTTTGATGTGAGCTGCATGCGCTACCGGTGTACCAGCTGCCGTCATGAAATTTCTGAGGCGCCATAGGGCTCCGAAATCATGGACTACCCCGAATGCGTATCTAGAATCGGTGTAGATATTGGCTGACTTGCCCTTAGCCAATTCACATGCTCTGGTTAGGGCAACCAGTTCAGCAACCTGGGCTGAGTGAGGTGGGCCTAGCGGTTCTGCTTCTATGGTGCCTTGGTCATCTACGACTGCGTATCCAGTACACAAGTCTCCCGAGTCTGACTGTCTGTGACAACTACCGTCAGTGTAGAAAGTAAGATCTACATTTTCCAGTGGGTTGTCACTGATGTCAGGCCTTGCCGTGAAACTTTGGGTCAAATATTCCATACAATCATGCATGTCATCCTTTGTATTAAATCCTCCTTCCCTTTCACTCTCATCCTCCACCCTTTGTGCCTGTCCAGGCACACCTGGGAGATATGTTGCAGGATTTAATGCGCTGCATCTGCTTATGGTGATGTTTACGGGGCCATTAATGCCAATTCCCATCTTGTAAACCACGCTGATGAGACGTGCCTGGTTTGGGCAGAATTTAGCAAGGCTGACACTGCATGTGGTGTATGAATTGTAAGGTTGTGACCTAGCACTACATCTTCGCTTTTCGTTACTAGCAATGCTATCGCAGCAACGCTTCGCAAACATGTGGGGAGGGATCGCGCTACCGTATCTAGCTGAGCGCTGTAGTATGCTACCGGCCTGCTGGCATCACCGTGCTTTTGGGTTAGGATGCCTGCCGTGCAACCAGCACTTTCTGTTCCGTACAGCTCAAAGGGTTTCCCATAGTCTGGCATACCTAATGCTGGTGCCTGCGTTAGGCACTGTTTAAGTCTCTCAAATGCCTTCTCGGACTCGTCTGTATGCGAAATCCGATCAGGTTTGTTTGAGGAGACCATTTCCTGCAAAGGTAACGCCAGAATGGAAAATCCTGGGATCCAGTTACGGCAATACCCACACATTCCTAAAAACGTTCTGATCTGTTGCTGGGTTTGTGGCAGAGTCATGTCTCTAATTGCTTGGATTCTATCAGCGGTCAGGTGTCTCAGTCCTTGTGTTAGACAGTGTCCTAAATATTTTACTTTAGTTTGGCATAATTGCAACTTGTCTTTGGAAACCTTGTGTCCTGTGTCTGAAAGATGAAACAGGAGCTGTTTCGTATCTTTCAGGGACGCTTCCAATGAATCTGAACACAGTAACAAATCGTCCACATACTGTATCAATATTGATCCACTCTCTGGTTGGAAAGACTGTAAACAATCATGCAAAGCCTGGGAAAATATACTTGGACTGTCTATGAAACCTTGTGGTAATCGAGTCCATGTGTATTGGACTCCTCTGTATGTAAATGCAAACAGATATTGGCTGTCAGGGTGCAGAGGTACCGAGAAAAAGGCGGAGCAGAGGTCAATAACAGTGAAAAATTTCGCAGTGGGAGGGATTTGCATAAGGATGACAGCTGGATTTGGCACTACGGGGAACTGACTCTCAACTATTTTGTTAATCCCCCTTAGATCCTGCACTAGCCTGTAACCCCTCCCCCCACTCTTTTTCACAGGGAAGATGGGACTATTGGCAGTGCTGGATGTTCTTACCAAAATGCCCTGTTGTAGCAAGCGCTCTATTACTGGGTAAACTCCTAACTCCACCTCTGGCTTCAGAGGGTACTGTGGGATTTGTGGAGCTATCCTACCATCTTTTACTTGCACAACTACCGTAGCTACGTTTGCCATTAATCCAGTGTCTTGTCCATCTTTAGTCCAAAGCGACTCTGGTATTTGGGATGTCATTTCTTCTACTTGGGATGGAGTCCTATTTGTCATGACGGTATGTGAGATTAATTTTGATGGGGAGTCTAACATGTCTCGCACTTCCTGAGCGTGATTCTCAGGTATGTCTAAGAATACACCTTCAGGAGTGCAATAAATGACGCACCCCATTTTGCACAATAAATCTCTTCCCAGGAGATTAGTCGGTGCCGATGCAGCCAGCAAAAAGGAATGCTTGGTATGTAAAGGCCCTACTGTAACCTCTGCTGGTTTGCTAACAGGGTAGTGCTGGACTTCTCCCGTTACTCCCATGGCTGGAATTGTCTTACCAGTGGTTCTCATGCCCACTGTCGAATTTATCACTGATTTGGCCGTCCCCGTATCTACAAGAAAGTTTAATGATTTACCGGCTACATCAATTGCAATTTCGGGTTCACTTCCAAGACTTGCAATCAATTTTACTGGCTGCAGATTACAGGTGTGGCCACACCCCTATTGGGTATGGTGACCTCCCTGTATTGCAGTTGCCGCTATCACCTGCGAAGGGGGTAAATGGGTATTATCAAAGACTTGCCAGTCTCTTTTTGGGGGATACCTTCTTGTCTCCCCTGCGTGTGGCTCGTAACTCCGTCTCTGCGGTCCTTGATCCCAATTCCGTATGTCGTGTTGTTGTCTAGGGTTTCTATGTGCATTATGTGAGTTATTTGTACAATTTCGTGCAAAATGTCCTTCCCTGTTACAATTGTAACATTTTACCACATGCGGCTTACCACCAGGGATTTGTGATCTAGACTGAGGCGGCCTTGTTGTTAAGGCCTGGATACTTATTGCCATTAGTCTATCACTCTGTGACTCCCTTCGTCTTGTAATGTTCCTGTCGTGCCCAATAGCGGTCTCTCTTAAGGCGGCCACCGACATACCTCTCCAGTTAGGTTGAGTAGTTTGTATCCTACTCCTTAATACCTCCTTTAAACCGTCCATCAAGACGGACACCGCTACCTCTCTATGGTGTACATTTGCCTCAATGTCCATGATCCCAGTGTATTTAGCCATTTCCTCTAATGCTCTGTGAAAATAGTCGGGGGCAGTTTCCCCTTCCATTTGTTTAATGGAAAATATTTTGTTCCATTTTACTACAGCTGGGAAATATATTCCCAACTGCAGATTGATCATGGTTACATTTTCTTGATTATATGCATCCGTAAGGGGTACCTCCTGATCTAATTTACAGTCAGCTATAAACTTGATAGGGTCAATACTAGAGGGCAGACCTGCCCGCAGTAGTGTTCTCCAATCTTTGTTGTTTGGTTCAGCGGAATTACCTAGGTCCTTAATGAACCTTTGGCATGCAGCTAAATCTTTCCTGGGATCAGGAAATTCAGACAAAATTGTTCTTAATTCTGTTCGGGATCAGGGACAGTGCATAGCAATATTTCTAATGGGTGTGGCTCCATTTGTGTCAGTCTTACCGTTGGGGATCGCTATTACTCTAACAGGGTTAATCTGGACTACTTCACTCTGGTTTGATTCTTCAATGTGAGGTGTAATAGTTTCAGCATATTGTACAGTGCCGTACTTACCTGTAGACACAACCTCACCTGTCCCTGAGCTATGGGCTTTTGCCCCTCTTACTGGTTGGGCGGTGCCCACTGGAGTATCGCTTATGGTGGCCGCTAGAGAGAGAGCTGAAATCGTAGAGGGCTCATCTTCTTGGTCGTATTCCTGGGGGAAGTTTAACATAGGATACAACTTGCATGGGTTAGCGTTAGTATCAACATTTGCATTTACATTTATCTTAATTTTATCATTAATACATTGATTAAGTGCAACCTTATCGCACACCCGCATGTCATTCTCTGCAGCCACTTTGTCCCCTACTATATATGGTGGTGGTGCCGTTGCTATTAGATTTCTACCAGGATGGGAATTTGCTTTTTGAGCTAGTTCCTGTTGTATTTCACATTCCTGTTGCCATATCAGTAAACAATCATAATGTCTAATCCTCTGCTTTGCAGATTTTATAAGACCTATCCTTTTTCTTAGATTCTGCAATACCTCAGGGTTCAGACTGCCTACCCGGGGAAACTGTTCCCCATCATCCTCTGTCATACGTTCCCATTCGTTGCATAATACCTGTGCGTGAGATCCGTATTTTTCGCACATTATATATCGTGCGGACCCTTTGGGCCAGCAACCACCAACGTGAACCCTTGTTGGACGTCCCTTCTTTGAACAACTGGCCCCCATCGTTTGTAGATATTGCTGTCTTAGCTAATTCTTACAAACGGACCAAAATTTGCTCGCGGTAAGGCGACGGTGAAAGTTCAACTAGTGCCTTCACTCACTCTGCGCCCCAATTGGCCTATCCAATCCGTGGGATCTTTTGTAACCTCTATTTACTGGGGCGCGTGGGTGTATGCGATCCCTCCCCAGTAAGTATTGGTTGTTGGAGATTTCCTTAGTGAACAGCGAAACTCCCTTAAAATAACAAAAGCCTACACAAATCACGTTAGAATGTACAAATAGCGTTTATGATCCCACAATAAATTGTTGATGGGTATCAAGGTAACAAACTAATGCACACAATTTCGTGCGGTCCAGTCGCACAGCGCATAAATAACTAAATATTTATACGCTTTAAGACCAATGGAATCGGTTGTTTAGGCTGCGAAACCTTCAGCCGGAGCTTTACCTTGACTATATGGGTGCTACGCCAAACCCCAAACCCCTCGGGCTGCGCTTAAATACCTCGCAGTCTTTTTGTCTGCGGAAACTACTTGCTCCTTTTACCTTCTACAATGTTAACGTGGGCAAGCCAGTCCACGCCACCAAGTGTCCACTCACCTGATGTGGTCTCCGACGGGATCCTGATTTGTGGGTTCACAAAAATAATACCTTAAGTTCCACACTCACTACTATTCAATCATATACACTTTTAATCTTTCTGTACAGAAATTCCTTTCATACAGGTAGGAGTCCAATCCCTGGGTTTGCAGTAGAAAAAGGTTTTCTTTTAACTAATACTTTTTGGAAAAACTGAACAACCGTGTGCTATTATCAGGTGGCTATACTTATACCGCCCATCCTAAACAAGGTTATTGTGTGATTTGAGTCTCAATGGGCGTATCCGTACGCTCCGTTGCGTAAAACACGCCACGTGCGTATGCCTCTGCGTCACGTACGTGCTTACGCACGTTGTCCGAGACAAAAGTGCAGATATGCCCACAGCGACACAATCAACACGCTTCTATCAATGTAAACAATATTCAACAGAAAATCGCTTACCGTACACCACACAGTATTTGCTATGCTGTGTGTGTGTTCTTTACAATTATACCCTTAACAATTGTCCTGTTTTAATCTCAACTAAATAGCACTAGATTTCTTCAGCACGTGTCTAATAATCAATCCTAATGGCAACAAGAAAGTGAGCTACAACAATGTAGATGTGTGCGTGCATGTGTGTGTGCGTATGCAAAAGCAGAAATAAACAGTTTTAAAAGATACTAGCGTATTGTTCTTACCTCCGGTTTCAGATTCCACCCCAGCACTCCTTCAGCGTAGCGTAACAGACGCTTATCTAGTCAGCACCACTGTATCCCTCACCACCAATACGGATACGAAAGGATACTGCGTTCCCGCCCTTTGCTGACAGATAAAGTCTGTTTTCGCTAGTGCGGATGGATGTGTGGAGGACGGACGAGCCCTCAATTGAGAATGCTGATATTGATTACCTTATTAAACACTCTAAGAGGTTAAGAGACACAGTACGCAATTGACGTACGATGTACCGTAAGGGTACGCTCTTAGCGTAGCGGACGCTGTATCGGGAGCGAGCCGCTCAAGCGACACAAACGCTCGCGAGAATACACTGTTGGTATCGGGCACACTATAGGTGAGCGACTACCGTAATGATACGCTAACAGCGTAGCGGACGCTCGAGACCACGAGGAGATCACGAGCGGCGCAGATGCTCACCAGATAACAATCAGTAAACCTTGTATGTAACTCACAGGGAGGATATTCTTCTGCTGTAAGCCTTATACTAAAACACTGTTGTGATATAACACTGTTTAACCTTATAAATACTAAAGCTGTTTGAGCGATTGAGACGCTCCTATTACCCCTTGCAATACACTGAACACACAATACCGTGTTAAGGGTCCAACACCTTTTACTAACAAGAGTCTTAAGTTAATTCAAAAAGGGAAAAACAGTTTACAAGTCATACGCTACAAACTAACATATAATTCTAACAGAGTATCTAGACAGTAACATACACAATAGAGAACGATCGTATTACAAATACATAGGCTAAGTGTGAAAGGCTAACGATATACGAGTAACAAAGTGGCAACAGAGAAACATACCATACGGGGAACACTCGCAGGCGCAACCGGAATCCAGTCCTCCAATTATCAGCGATAACTGTTGAAGAGAGAGTACTGGCTGGCCTGGGGACGGTGACCCTTATATACACTACACACAATACAGTACAATGGTCCCTATATTCTTATTGTTCATTGGACACAGGAATTCGTCTTCACTTTATAACAAAAGGTCATAGGGTGATTCATACAGGTGGGCTGTGACTATTTCCAACTGCTCAGGTGGGTGGGAAACTAGGTTTCCCGCCGCATGGATAATAGAGTGCAAATAATAGTAAAAGTACATAAACTTCTTATGTCCATAACTATTCGCACAAGCGATTAATTCGCTTCAAACCAACACCGGAATATTGCTAATTAAATACTCTTCCGATGGATACTAAACACCACTGTGTAATCCCTGTCTGACCCTTCGTATCAAACAAAGAGGGATCTCTTTGTCTATGAACATGCTACATTAACTAAACTTTCAGATTCTATCAAAGGGACCATAATCTACAAAATACATTATATGGTTAGATTATGTAACGATTGAGTCGCCCGCTAGGCGCACATAAACTCTACAGTAAATGCGCATACCGTGCGCCTGCGGGTGCACGTAACAGCGGGTATGCGTACGCACGGGAGAGCGCACGCACGGGAGAGCGCACGCATGCGCAGCGCGGACATGTATGAGGTGCAAATATGGCAGTGTGCATCGTGATATTTTTCTGACTTTGACAAAATGCTCTATAGTCAATAATATATTGTCCCTGTCCAGGGTATCAATATTTTCAGTCAGGGACTCAGACCAAGCCACCCCAGCGCTGCACATCCAGGCTGAGGCGATTGTTGGTCGCAGTATAACACCAGTATGTGTGTATATACTTTTTAGGATATTTTCCAGCTTCCTATCAGCTGGCTCCTTGAGGGCGGCCGTATCCGGAGACGGTAACACCACTTGCTTTGATAAGCGTGTGAGCGCCTTATCCACCCTAGGGGGTGTTTCCCAACGCGCCCTAACCTCTGGCGGGAAAGGGTATAATGCCAATAATTTTTTAGAAATTAGCAGTTTTTTATCGGGGGAAACCCACGCATCATCACACACGTCATTCAATTCATCTGATTCAGGAAAAACTACGGGTAGTTTTTTCACACCCCACATAATACCCCTTTTTGTGGTACTTGTAGTATCAGAAATATGCAAAACCTCCTTCATTGCCGTGATCATGTAACGTGTGGCCCTACTGGAAAATACGTTTGTTTCTTCACCGTCGACACTGGAGTCAGTGTCCGTGTCTGTGTCGACCGACTGAGGTAATGGGCGCTTTAGAGCCCCTGACGGTGTTTGAGACGCCTGGACAGGTACTAATTGATTTGCCGGCTGTCTCATGTCGTCAACAGTCTTTTGTAAGGAGCTGACGCTATCACGTAATTCCTTAAATAAGACCATCCAGTCAAGTGTCGACTCCCTAGGGGGTGACATCACTAATACAGGCAATTGCTCCGCCTCCACACCATTTTCCTCCTCATACATGTCGACACACACGTACCGACACACAGCACACACACAGGGAATGCTCTGATAGAGGACAGGACCCCACTAGCCCTTTGGGGAGACAGAGGGAGAGTTTGCCAGCACACACCAGAGCGCTATAATATGTATAGGGACAACCTTATAATAAGTGTTTATCCCTTATAGCTGCTATGTAGTTTTATCTAGCCAAATTAGTGCCCCCCCTCTCTTTTTTACCCTGTTTCTGTAGTGCAGGACTGCAGGGGAGAGTCAGGGAGACGTCCTTCCAGCGGAGCTGTGAGGGAAAATGGCGCTTGTGTGCTGAGGAGATAGGCTCCGCCCCCTTCTCGGCGGCCTTTTCTCCCGCTTTTTTAGGAAAAACTGGCAGGAGTTAAATACATCCATATAGCCCAGGAGCTATATGTGATGTATTTTTAGCCAAAAATAGTGTTTATATTGCGTCTCAGGGCGCCCCCCCCCCAGCGCCCTGCACCCTCAGTGACCGAAGTGGGAAGTGTGCTGAGAGCAATGGCGCACAGCTGCAGTGCTGTGCGCTACCTTGTATGAAGACAGGACGTCTTCTGCCGCTGATTTCTGGACCTCTTCTGGCTCTGTAAGGGGGCCGGCGGCGCGGCTCCGGGACCCATCCATGGCTGGGCCTGTGATCGATCCCTCTGGAGCTAATGTCCAGTAGCCTAAGAAGCCCAATCCACTCTGCACGCAGGTGAGTTCGCTTCTTCTCCCCTTAGTCCCACGATGCAGTGAGCCTGTTGCCAGCAGGACTCACTGAAAATAAAAAAAACTAAGTTTAAACTTTACTCTAAGCAGCTCAGGAGAGCCACCTAGATTGCACCCTTCTCGGCCGGGCACAAAAATCTAACTGAGGCTTGGAGGAGGGTCATAGGGGGAGGAGCCAGTGCACACCAGTTAGTCCTAAAGCTTTTACTTTTTGTGCCCTGTCTCCTGCGGAACCGCTAATCCCCATGGTCCTTACGGAGTCCTAGCATCCACTTAGGACGTCAGAGAAAATATATGCTACCTTGGACCGGTCTGTAGGAAAGTTGTGAGCTAGTAGCTCGAAATGTACCTCGCATTGGTTTAAGAACCCCCGACAATTCTTAGGATTCCCATTATAGCGGGATGGCGTAGGCAGCTGAAGGTGCGGAGCGGCACCGGCCGATGGTTGGACGTTGCTGGAGGTGGCAAGTGGTGCAGCTACCGGAACTGGTGCTGGAATCACGGAAGCTAAAGACGCCTGAATCTGATCCAAGCGTCTGGACAACTCCTGGAGGTACTACATCACCTGTCCTTGTGCTGCTTCCTGACTTTGTACACGGGAAGCCAGGTCCTGGATGGCACTTGAGTCCGTGTTCCGATTCCCCGGGTCCATGAGGCCTGAGTATACTATCACTGACCTGGTTTGAGGAGGTTGTGGACTCGGGGTTTCTTCCGATGACCGGGAAGTGGAACCGCAACTGGGCCGCAGCAGAGATGGCCGGATATAAGTCTTCCTCATGCAGGATCTGATCGGCGGACAGGAGGCACGTGCGGACGCTGAAGGTCTCCTGAAAGAGAGAACTTGACAGGTGCTGATAAATCACGGAGGTGCTTGGAGACACGGATGTGCTTGGAGGCACGGAGGTGCTTGGAGGCACGGAGGTGCTGGAGGCACGGAGGTGCTTGGAGGCACGGAAAGTGCTTGGAGGCACGGAGGTGCTAGAGGCACGGAGGTGCTTGGAGGCACGGAGGTGCTGGAGGCACGGAGGTGCTGGAGGCACGGAGGTGCTTGGAGGCACGGAAAGTGCTTGGAGGCACGGGGCACTGGAGATCACAGGTACCGTTGAACGATGATACTCAGGCGCAGGAGCACTGCCCGGCGTCTGAATTTAAACTTCCCGCCAGGACCTGATTGGCAGACGGGCCGATGACGTCACCCGCAGCTCTCGAGGACGTCGGACGGGGAGGACTGCTAGACGGAGCGCCGGACGCCGGGACCCGCCAGCGAGGACAGCCGCACGGAGACCCAGCGCGCCCGGAGAGGTAAGTATTGAGACCGCGGCGCTGTGACAGCCGCATAACGTGGCAATCAGTAGAACACAAGCCAATGGCACCTGGCTGACAATAAACGTAACACAACATGTGTGTAACCACAACTAATAACTGCAGATATAGTACGCACTGGGACGGGCGCCCAGCATCCTCTACGGATTAAGAGAAAAGGATTTACCAGTAGGTATTAAAATCCTATTTTCTCATACGTCCTAGAGGATGCTGGGGTCACATCAAGAACCATGGGTTTATGCCAAAGCTCTAGAACGGGTGGGAGAGTGCGGACGTCTCTGCAGCACCGAATGACCCAACATGAGGTCATCATCGGCTAAGGTATCAAACTTGTAAAACTTAAGCAAAAGTGTTTGCTAAATAGCTGCTCGGCAGAGTTGCAATGCTGAGACTCCCCGGGCAGCCGCCCAGGACGAGCCCACCTTTCTAGTAGAATGGGCCTCCACCTAATTCAGTAACGGCAATCCTGCCGTGGAATGAGCATGCTCAATCTTACCACAGAACCAGCGTGCAATGGTCTGCATGAAAGCAGGACACCCAATCTTGTTGGGAGAGTACAGGACAAACAGAGCCTCTGTTTAACTAATCTGAGCCGTTCTGACAACATAAATTTTCAAAGTTCTGACCACAGCCAGAGACTTCGACTCAACGAAGGCGTCAGTGGCCACAGACACCACAATAGATTGGTTCATGTGGAAAGATGAACCACCTTCAGCAGAAATTGTTAACGTGTCCTCAATTCTGCTCTATCTTCATGAAAGATCAAATAAGGGCTCTTGTGAGACCAGGCCACCAACTCAAGACACCCGCCTTGTAGATGCCAAGGCCAACAGGATGACCACTTTCCAAGTGAGGAACTTCAACTCCACCTTCTGTAAAGGTTCAAACCAATGTGATTGAAGGAACTGCAACACCACATTAAGATCCCATGGTGCCACTGGAGGCACCAAGGGGTTGGATGTGCAAGACGCCTTTCACGCAAGTCTGAACTCCTGGGAGGAAAGAAAACATATAAGGCTGAAATCTGAACCTTAATTGAGCCCAATTTTAGGCCCGCATCCACACCTGCTTGTAGAAAATGGAGAAAACGTCCTAGCAGAAACTCTTCCGTAGGAGCCTACTTGGATTCACACCAAGAAATATACTTTCTCCAAATACGGTGGTAAAGTTTAGATGTTACCCCTTTTTTTTTTTTTTTGAACAAGTGTGGGAATGACTACACTGGGAATACCCTTATGGCTAGGATTTTGGCGTTCAATCGCCATGCCATTAAACGTAGCCGCGGTAAGTCTTGATACACGCACGGCCCCTGCCGCAACAGGTCCTCGCGCAAAGGAAGAGGCCAGGGATCTCCTATGAACAATTCCTGAAGATCTGGATACCAAGCCCTCCTTGGCCAGTCTAGAACAATGAGGGTCGCCTGAACCTTTGTTCTTCTTATGATCTTTAGTACCTTTGGAATGAAAGGAAGTGGAGGGAATACATACACCGACTGAAACACCCATGGTATCACTAGGGCGTCCACTGCTATTGCTTGAGACGAGACGCCATCATGTCTATTTGAGGAATTCCCCAAAGACCTGTCACTTCTGTGAAGACCTCTTGATGAAGACTCCACTCTCCTGGATGGAGATAGTGTCTGCTGAGGAAGTCTGCTTCTCAGTTGTTCACTCCTGGAATGAAAATCGCTGACAGGGCGCTTGTATGTCTTTCCGCCCAGCGGAGAACCTTCGTGGACTCCGCCATTGCCACTCTGCTTTTTGTTCCGCCCCTGGCAGTTTTTGTACGCTACTGCTGTTATTAGTGATGAGCGGGTTCGGATCCTCGGGATCCAAACCCGCCCGAACTTCACCTTTTTTTTCACGGGTCCGAGCGACTCGGATTCTCCCGCCTTGCTCGGTTAACCCGAGCGCGCCCGAACGTCATCATCCCGCTGTCGGATTCTCGCGAGATTCGGATTTTATATAAGGAGCCGCGCGTCGCCGCCATTTTCACACGTGCATTGAGATTGATAGGGAGAGGACGTGGCTGGCGTCCTCTCCGTTATAGTAGAAAAGACTGAGTGACTTAGTTATAATTTTGGGGAGGATTGGGGACAGGGAGCAGCTGTTAGGGAGTACAGTGCAGGGTTTACCACCAGTGAGTTTAATCCGTTGTTTCTCTGCCTGAAAAAAACGCTCCACCATATCTGTGCTCACTCAGTGTGCTGCACTGCTGCATATATCTGTGCTGAGTGCACTGCTCACACTGCCTAATTGTGGGGACTGGGGAGCAGTTATAGCAGGAGTACAGTGCACAGTTTTGCTGACAGTGACCACCAGTCCAGTATACGTTTGTCTGCCTGAAAAACACTCCTGTGGTGTTTTTTTTCTTCTTCATACTAGTTTAGCAGTCTGCTGACAGTGTCCACCAGGTCCGTTATTATTATTATTATTATACAGTATATTATATATATGGTAGGCCACGGCTGTACCTACCTCTGTGTCGTCAGTGCACTCATCGTCCATAAGTAATATAATACTATACTATCCATCCATCTACATTGTATACCTGTGGTGGTTTTTTTTTCCTTCATACTAGTTTAGCAGTCTGCTGACAGTGTCCACCAGGTCCGTTATTATTATTATACAGTATATTTTATATATATATATATATATATACAGCAAGAGGGAGACGGCGGCACTCAGAGACTTTCACTTTCAGATGATCAAAGCAAAAAGTGCATTTTATTTGTCAACGTTTCGAGGGATGGACCCTCTTCTTCAGGACACTGCAAACTAGTGACTGTGCAAAGAAAACAACTTAAATACCTTACCTGTACCGTGAACCTGCGTCCGCCTCCACGTCCCAGTCGTCCGGTGCACGGAGCCCGCGTTTCCGGCAGCGTGTGGCATGCGATACCCGGAAGTCGCGTCATCCCGTGTCTTGGCCCTCCCAGTGACGTGGCTGCTGACGACAGGCAAACGGTAACCATGGAGATGCAACTCAGCGTCGCAACGCTGCGCTGCCTCGCCAGCTGATAGTGACATGTATTGTGGGCATTAGAGCCTACCAAAACTATTATGCATGAATACATCAAAATGGTGCATGAAAAACAAAAGTGATGCAGTGGTATACATGGCAATTAGTTAAAACATGGCGAATCAATAAAACATAAGTGTTAAAACAAACACACGTAGCAACTATATGAATAAGATCAATAAAATTATGCAAGATGAAAACTGTTGATAACCCTGCATGGTCCGTATGGGACCATGTTGGGTCCTGTCACAACAGAGCTGTTCAATCCAGCATTCAAATAAACAAGTACATAATGAAAATAATTTCAATCATCATTAAGCTGCAGGCATGCGCTGTACAGCTAATGCCTAGCCCTTCTCATCACTGCTGCCCAACTATCTGTATTATTCCTTAAAAGATTGGGTCTGCCTACATTATATTCTAAGGAACAAGGTGGTATCTAGGCACGAGCTTACAGAAATCACACCTGCCTACAGGAAGCATTGTAGATTCAATTGTTCATTGAGGCCCCTGGGGTAGATGGTGTCTAATTTAAAAATCCAGCGGGCCTCTAATTGTAATAATTGGGCCGCTCTGTCCCCTCCTCGGATGGAGGCCGGGACCTGATCCACTATCTTGTATCTGACTGCGGCCAGACTGTGCCGCATTTGGACAAAATGGCGTGCGACTGGTTGGTCGCTTTTGCCAGTGTTGAGGGCAGCCCTGATGGCCGACCTGTGGAGGGCCATGCGTTCCTTAAAGAGGCATTGTGTCTTACCGACGTAGTATAGGCTGCAAGGGCAAACCAGCACATATACCACATAGGAAGAGCTACAGGTCAATGGCCAACGGATATTAATTTTTTTCCCTGTGTGGGGGTGCTGAATGGAGTCCCCCGTGAGCATATAGCTGCAGGTCGTACAGCCTAAACATTTGAAACAGCCGGGTTTCCGGCTTAAGAAATGTTTGGCTGTCTTGGCTGTGTGGAATCCCGAAATATCATTCTTGACCACAAGGTCCTTGATGTTGGCGCTACGAGTATAGCACGGCATGATTCTTGAATGTTTCAAGGATGGTAAGCTCGGGTCAGTGCTAATAATGGGCCACATCTGTTTGACCCTCTTATTGGTCCTGGAGCTATTGGTGTTGAACTCATTAACCCATGTAATTCTATCGGTGTTAACTTTGGGGTTATTCTCTTTTAGAGCCTCACACCTGCTGAGGGCCATGACCTTTGAACGTGCCTGCTTTAAAATGTCATTAGGGTAGCCCCTCTGGCGAAATTTATCAGACATCTGGTCTAGCTGGTGTTCAAGCTCCTCAGGGTCGCTGGTGATTCTGCGAACCCTGAGGAACTGCGAAAACGGCAGGCCTCTAACCAATGATCTGGGGTGAAAACTATCATAACGAAGCAAAGAATTTCGATCAGTGGGTTTACTATAAAGTGATGTATGGATCGTGCCGTTTTTCACAGTGATTTTAATATCCAGAAAGCAAATTTCTGTGGCGTGTGAAGTGAGTGTGAATTTAACCGGGCTAGTTGATCCATTGTGTTCGTCTATTAAAGTGTGAAGTACAGAAGGGTCGTGAGTTCAAAGTAAAAATAAATCATCTATATAACGAAAATATAGAGGAATGTGGTCAGCCATCTCTGACCACATTCCTCTATATTTTCGTTATATAGATGATTTATTTTTACTTTGGACTCACGACCCTTCTGTACTTCACACTTTAATAGACGAACACAATGGATCAACTAGCCCGGTTAAATTCACACTCACTTCACACGCCACAGAAATTTGCTTTCTGGATATTAAAATCACTGTGAAAAACGGCACGATCCATACATCACTTTATAGTAAACCCACTGATCGAAATTCTTTGCTTCGTTATGATAGTTTTCACCCCAGATCATTGGTTAGAGGCCTGCCGTTTTCGCAGTTCCTCAGGGTTCGCAGAATCACCAGCGACCCTGAGGAGCTTGAACACCAGCTAGACCAGATGTCTGATAAATTTCGCCAGAGGGGCTACCCTAATGACATTTTAAAGCAGGCACGTTCAAAGGTCATGGCCCTCAGCAGGTGTGAGGCTCTAAAAGAGAATAACCCCAAAGTTAACACCGATAGAATTACATGGGTTAATGAGTTCAACACCAATAGCTCCAGGACCAATAAGAGGGTCAAACAGATGTGGCCCATTATTAGCACTGACCCGAGCTTACCATCCTTGAAACATTCAAGAATCATGCCGTGCTATACTCGTAGCGCCAACATCAAGGACCTTGTGGTCAAGAATGATATTTCGGGATTCCACACAGCCAAGACAGCCAAACATTTCTTAAGCCGGAAACCCGGCTGTTTCAAATGTTTAGGCTGTACGACCTGCAGCTATATGCTCACGGGGGACTCCATTCAGCACCCCCACACAGGGAAAAAAATTAATATCCGTTGGCCATTGACCTGTAGCTCTTCCTATGTGGTATATGTGCTGGTTTGCCCTTGCAGCCTATACTACGTCGGTAAGACACAATGCCTCTTTAAGGAACGCATGGCCCTCCACAGGTCGGCCATCAGGGCTGCCCTCAACACTGGCAAAAGCGACCAACCAGTCGCACGCCATTTTGTCCAAATGCGGCACAGTCTGGCCGCAGTCAGATACAAGATAGTGGATCAGGTCCCGGCCTCCATCCGAGGAGGGGACAGAGCGGCCCAATTATTACAATTAGAGGCCCGCTGGATTTTTAAATTAGACACCATCTACCCCAGGGGCCTCAATGAACAATTGAATCTACAATGCTTCCTGTAGGCAGGTGTGATTTCTGTAAGCTCGTGCCTAGATACCACCTTGTTCCTTAGAATATAATGTAGGCAGACCCAATCTTTTAAGGAATAATACAGATAGTTGGGCAGCAGTGATGAGAAGGGCTAGGCATTAGCTGTACAGCGCATGCCTGCAGCTTAATGATGATTGAAATTATTTTCATTATGTACTTGTTTATTTGAATGCTGGATTGAACAGCTCTGTTGTGACAGGACCCAACATGGTCCCATACGGACCATGCAGGGTTATCAACAGTTTTCATCTTGCATAATTTTATTGATCTTATTCATATAGTTGCTACGTGTGTTTGTTTTAACACTTATGTTTTATTGATTCGCCATGTTTTAACTAATTGCCATGTATACCACTGCATCACTTTTGTTTTTCATGCACCATTTTGATGTATTCATGCATAATAGTTTTGGTAGGCTCTAATGCCCACAATACATGTCACTATCAGCTGGCGAGGCAGCGCAGCGTTGCGACGCTGAGTTGCATCTCCATGGTTACCGTTTGCCTGTCGTCAGCAGCCACGTCACTGGGAGGGCCAAGACACGGGATGACGCGACTTCCGGGTATCGCATGCCACACGCTGCCGGAAACGCGGGCTCCGTGCACCGGACGACTGGGACGTGGAGGCGGACGCAGGTTCACGGTACAGGTAAGGTATTTAAGTTGTTTTCTTTGCACAGTCACTAGTTTGCAGTGTCCTGAAGAAGAGGGTCCATCCCTCGAAACGTTGACAAATAAAATGCACTTTTTGCTTTGATCATCTGAAAGTGAAAGTCTCTGAGTGCCGCCGTCTCCCTCTTGCTGTACATATTGGGGTTGCCATACCCCTAGGAGGGCACCGGAGCGATACCCCATCGGGGACAACGGAGTGCCGGGCTGCTTCCATGTTCTATATATATATATATATATATATATATATATATATAGCAGTACGGTAGGCCACGGCTGTACCTACCTCTGTGTCGTCCGTGCACTTGTCGTCCATAAGTAATATAATACTATACTATCCATCCATCTACATTGTATACCTGTGGTGGCTTTTTTCTTCTTCATACTAGTTTAGCAGTCTGCCGACAGTGTCCACCAGGTCCGTTATTATTATTATACAGTATATTATATATATATATATATATAGCAGTACGGTAGGCCACGGCTGTACCTACCTCTGTGTCGTCAGTGCACTCGTCGTCCATAAGTAATATAATACTATACTATCTATCCATCTTCATTGTATACCTGTGGTGTTTTTTTTTTCTTCATACTAGTTTTGCAGTCTGCTGACAGTGTCCATCCGGTCCATTATTATTATACAGTATATTATATATATATATATATATATATATATATATATATAGCAGTACGGTAAGCCACGGCTGTACCTACCTCTGTGTCGTCAGTGCACTCATTGTCCATAAGTAATATAATACTATACTATCCATCCATCTACATTGTATACCTGTGGGTTTTTTTTCTTCGTACTAGTTTAGCAGTCTGCTGACAGTATCCACCAGGTCCGTTATTATTATACAGTATATTATATATATATATATAAATATATATATATATATATATATAGCAGTACAGTAGGCCACGGCTGTACCTACCTCTGTGTCGTCAGTGCACTCGTCGTCCATAAGTAATATAATACTATACTATAATATCCATCCATCTACATTGTATACCTGTGGTGGCTTTTTTTCTCTTCATACTAGTTTAGCAGTCTGCTGACAGTGTCAACCAGGTCCGTTATTATTATACAGTATATTATATATATATATATATATATATATATATAGCAGTACGGTAGGCTACGGCTGTACCTACCTCTGTGTCGTCAGTGCACTCATCGTCCATAAGTAATATAATACTATACTATCCACATACATCTACATTGTATACCTGTGGTGTTTTTTTTCTTCTTCATACTAGTTTAGCAGTCTGCTGACAGTGTCCACCAGGTCCGTTATTATTATACAGTATATTATATATATCTCCTATATAATAGCCCTATTCTGTGACCTTGTGATTCATTTGCTAACGCTGGGCGGAGTTACAACACTGGGCGGAGTTAGTCAAATGAGTCACAGAGATCTGGCCAAATCTACAGGAAACTAGGAGCAGAAGCAGATAGCATGGGCATTGGGCATGGCACAGACAGGGGTGCAGACCTCCCAGCTTTCTGCAGGAGGTTTCTCCAGGCAGAAGGAGGGAAACACACTCAGCAAAAAGGGGGCGTGGCTTCACAGGAGGGTCCCCGTTTTCGTCAGTGAGGGGACATGCCCAGCGCTCTGTGAGCTGCTGGCATGCTCCCAGGGGCTGATTATGAGTCTGGGGGGCCCAGGGCACTTGTGACAGGGGAGCCCTATCTCATTGCTGTGCCTGCTGTGGGTTGGGGGCGTGGCCACGCCCCCTTATGCAAATTTTGATTTTTATTTTTTTAATGGGATTTTGGCCCCTCAGCTAGGGCTAAATCCAGAGGAGGTGGTCGCTCCCCCCTACACACCCGCACAGGGAGAAGAAAGCAGGGAGACTGCTGCCTCCCTGCAACACTACAGACCTGCCAATATGTAGCAGCGTGTGCTGACTGTAGCACAATGCTGCCGCTGTTGCTGGCAGGACGGGGGGGGGAGCTTCTGAGCTGGGACAGAGCTACTCCAGCCGGGGGGGTCCCCTAAAACTGTGGGGCCAACGGTACGTATCCCCTGCCCCCCCCCCCCACCTTAATCCGGCTCTGCTGCTGGAACCCCCCCATTAATCCGTACCCCCTGATGCCCCCTCTCCCTCTGTCTCCACTATTCACCGCTGCTCTGCTAAGCAGAACAGCGAGTACAGGAGCCTTCCAACTGCCCCCCCCCCCCCCCCACCGCCAGACACTGCGACCCGCGGGTGGGACAGCGGGACAGACCCAAAAAAATGGGACTGTCCCGCGAAAATCGGGACATTTGGGAGGTATCGGGGTGTTTGAGGGTTATGTCATACAGACAGACGGGCACCGGCTCACTGTGTGCTTGACCGCCCACATCGGCATACTCAGCAGGGTCTCTCTGATGCGGAGGAGCATCACTTTCTGGCACACTCCACGCTTCTTAGCTGCAGTTTAGTGGGGCACCTGCCGTTGTGCAGGTTCCATACTGCCTCTGTTATCTCCAGCCCCGGCAACCCCATCGCTAGCTGCAGCGCTGCCACCCGCAGTGGAGTGCGCCCAGCTCATTCACACACTTTAGCTGGCGGGTAGCGCTGCAGAAATCCGAGCTGCTTGCAGTCTCTGACCCACTCCTCCCTCCAGCCGCAGCGTCTCCTGGGAGCTAACCAGTCACTCCCAGTCTCCCCTTACCACAGTGCCCGGAAGCCGTGAGGTCCACGCCACGTGCATGCTATGACCCCCTCCTCCCTCCAGCCGCAGCATCTTCTGGGGGCTAACCAGTCACTCCCAGTCTCCTCTTACCACAGTGCCCGGCAGCTGCGCGAGGTATGCGGTGTGTGACTGAGGAGGGGGGGAGGGATGCGGACGGGCAGAGGAAGCAGGACTCCAGCCTGAGAGAGTCAGCCATGCCAAGTCTCCAGCAGCAGCAGATCCCAACAGGTTGGAGTGGAACAGCAGCAGCCAGCAGCAGTGACTCCGGTAAGACACATCTGTCTGTCACCACTGTTTTGTCCCTAATACCAATCTCTCCCGTGCCCTGTGTTCTGTCATGTCCCTGTCACCCCTGGCCTTGCCCTGCCACCCTTATCCTGGCCCTTTCACCCTTATCCTGGCCCTGTCACCCTTATCCTGTCCCTATCATTTCTGCCCTGGCCCCGTCACCCCTGTCCTGGCCCCGTCACCCCTGTCCTGGCCCCGTCACCCCTGTCCTGGCACCGTCACCCCTGTTCTGACCCTGTCACCCCTGTCCTGGCCCCGTCAACCCTGTACTGACCCTGTCACCCCTGTCCTGGCCCTGTTACTGCATACCCTCCAACTACCTTTTATGGCATGTACAGTACCCGCAGTGCCTCCAGACCTCTCCCCAATGCAGCACACCTCCGCACCTTCCCCTCCACCACATGCGGCACTCCACCCCTCCCCCACATGCTGTGCCTCCAGACCCCCTACAACACCCGTGGCTCCCACTCCTCCACCCCTTCACCACCCACAGCACCTCCAGGCCCCTTCCACCATTCACCCCCCTTATATGTCTCCCACCACACCTGCCCCCCTCCACCCGCAGCATCTGCAGACACCCTCCTCCATCAGCGGTCCCCCTCTCACCCACCCCTCCCCCACCAATGGCACCCCCGCACCTGCCCCTCCACCACCTGCAGCACCTCCGGACCTCCTTTCCCATCCGCCGCAACACCCGTACCTGCCCCCACCCTACCCATGGTGCCTGCGGTCCCCTACCCCACCCCCGGCACTCCCGTCCCTTCCCATCCAACACCACCTCCGGAACCCTTCATCCATCCACAACATCCCCACACCTGCCCCTCTCCCACCCGTGGCACCCCTGCCCCTCCCCCACCTTCAGTGCCTCCGGACCCCTCCCCCATCTGCATCCCCCACTCCTCTGCCCCTCCCCCACGCGCAGCACCTCCCGAACCTTCCCCATCCGGGCCCCACCCCCACTTCTGCCTCCCTCCACCCGCAGCATCTACAGACACCATCCGCAGTCCCCCCGCACCCGCTACATTCTGTACATCGTGCCCTGCAGGTGCTGTTCACGCCGTCGCAAGGGGCTGCGCCTCCTTCACCATCGCACGCCCTTTCATTGTGCAATATTTAACAACTAACAAAGGAATGCAGGTAATACTCCATATATTACAAATATTAAACCCCAGAAAGGCATGCAAGGGTTAAGGGGGCGTAGCCCCTTGCGACGGTGTGAAGAGCGCCCGTAGGGCGCGATGAAGCACCTAGTATATATATATATATATATATATATATATATAGCAGTACGGTAGGCCACGGCTGTACCTACCTCTGTGTCATCAGTGCACTCGTCGTCCATAAGTAATATAATACTATACTATCCATCCATCTACATTGTATACCTGTGGTGGCTTTTTTTTTCCTTCATACTAGTTTAGCAGTCTGCTGACAGTGTCCACCAGGTCCGTAATTATTATTATACAGTATATATATATATATATATATATATATAGTAGTACGGTAGGCCACGGCTGTACCTACCTCTGTGTCGTCAGTGCACTCGTCGTCCATAAGTAATATAATACTATACTATCCATCTACATTGTATACCTGTGGTGGCTTTTAGTTGTGCGCATTAAAATATGGAGAACAAAAATGTGGAGGTTAAAAAAATAGGGAAAGATCAAGATCCACTTCCACCTCGTGCTGAAGCTGCTGCCACTAGTCATGGCCAAGACGATGAAATGCCATCAACGTCGTCTGCCAAGGCCAATGCCCAATGTCATAGTACAGAGCATATAGATTTAAGAAAACATCGCGCTGTTAAGAAATAAGATAATAATAAAAATAATAATTGTTATACTGATAATTGTTGGGCTGTGAAGTTGTCAAGAATGAGGTCGGGAGACTGTTTATACACAATAAAATACTTTTTATTTTAAATCAATTCTGCACCATAAATATAAAATATATATATGGCTTTATATGCCGGCGTCCCGGCTGTAATAGTTAGTTCTGGATAAACTGAGACGCTACATTGGACACCCAGCAGTGCTTTGATCCACTGGGAGAAACGGAATTGGCCTTTGAAAGCTATATAGAGATTTTGCAGCCGCATCATCACTACTGAGCACCTTCCACATTGCCACCCCTCCTACTTGGTAACCTGTCTGCCTAATAGCATTGCGCTGTAATACATTGACAGCAGGATATCAGTGGGCTACACTTACGGACATTTGGAGCAACATACCCGGAGCGGTGACGGCCTCACCACCGGGAGAGAGAAGACGGCACGCAATCTCAGTGAGAACGAATTGTGAGTACCTTGTCTTCCATTTCACTCACGGACACCTGATACAGCACGCCCGGGGCGGTGACAGCCTTACCACCGGGAAAGGAAGGACGCTCTCAGTCACATAGTGACAGCCACAGGCGGTAACTATCTAATTCTCAGTTTATCCAGAACTAACTATTACAGCCGGGACGCCGGCATATAAAGCCATCCGTTATACCCGTGTGGATCCTGTAAAGGAATACAATCTGAGACATATTGTCTTTAAAAGGACACGTTGTATCTACTTAGATACAGTATAACACATTCATCTGAGCTGCTACTATAGCTACATTTATTTACAGTTCTTGGAATGTGCTATGATCATAAATGTCTGATGCTTGCATAGAAATCTTACTTATATATATATATATATATATATATTTTATATTTATGGTGCAGAATTGATTTAAAATAAAAAGTATTTTATTGTGTATAAACAGTCTTCCGACCTCATTCTTGTCAACTTCACAGCCCAACAATTATCAGTATAACAATTATTATTTTTATTATTATCTTATTTCTTAACAGCGCGATGTTTTCTTAAATCTATATTATTTTGTTTATGCTAGAGACCCTAACCAAGTCTCAAAACAGACGCTGCTGTTCATTTATCCGAAATAAATTTTTATACCTTTAAAAAAAATAAAAAAAAAATAAAATTATAATTATTAAAGTTTACTGAGCAGCGCCGGGAGAGTGGGATTGGCATACCACTGGGGATATCTTTCTCCTCTATATCTTTGTATAGTACAGAGCATGTAAAATCCAAAACACAAAAGATCAGTAAAATTACCCAAAAATCAAAATTAAAGGCATCTGAGAAGCGTAAACTTGCCAATATGCCATTTACGACACGGAGTGGCAAGGAACGGCTGAGGCCCTGGCCTATGTTCATGGCTAGTGGTTCAGCTTCACATGAGGATGGAAGCACTCATCCTCTCGCTAGAAAAAAGAAAAGACTTAAGCTGGCAAATGCACAGTAAAGAACTGTGCGTTCTTCGAAATCACAAATCTCCAAGGAGAGTCCAATTGTGTCGGTTGCGATGCCTGACCTTCCCAACACGGGACGGGAAGAGCTTGCGCCTTCCACCATTTGCACGCCCCTGCAAGTGCTGGAAGGAGCACCCGCAGTCCGGTTCCTGATAGTCAAATTGAAGATGTCAGTGTTGAAGTACACCAGGATGAGGATATGGGTGTTGCTGGCGCTGGGGAGGAAATTGACAAGGAGGATTCTGATGGTGATGTAGTTTGTTTAAGTCAGGCACCCGGGGAGACACCTGTTGTCCATGGGAGGAATATGGCCATTGACATGCCTGGTCAAAATACAAAAAAAATCATCTCTTCAGTGTGGAATTATTTCAACAGAAATGTGGACAACTGGTGTCAAGCCATGTGTTGCCTTTGTCAAGCTGTAATAAGTAGGGGTAAGGACGTTAACCACCTCAGAACATCCTCCCTTATACGTCACCTGCAGCGAATTCATAAGAAGTCAGTGACAAGTTCAAAAACATTGGGCGACAGCGGAAGCAGTCCACTGACCAGTAAATCCCTTCCTCTTGTAACCAAGCTCCCGCAAACCACACCACCAACTCCCTCATTGTCAATTTCCTCCTTACCCAGGAAAGCCAATAGTCCTGCAGGCCATGTCACTGGCAAGTCTGACGAGTCCTCTCCTGCCTGGGATTCCTCCGATGCATCCTTAAGTGTAACACCTACTGCTGCTGGCGCTGCTGTTGTTGCTGCTTGGAGTCGATCGTCATCCCAGAGGGGAAGTCGGAAGACCACTTGTACTACTTCCAGTAAGCAATTGACTGTCCAACAGTACTTTGCGAGGAAGATGAAATATCACAGCAGTCATCCAGTTGCAAAACAGATAACTCAGGCCTTGACAACTATGTTGGTGTTAGACGTGCGTCCAGTATCCGCCATTAGTTCACAGGGGACTAGAGAATTGCTTGAGGTAGTGTGCCCCCGTTACCAAATACCATCTAGGTTCACTTCTCTAGGCAGGCGATACCGAGAATGTACACGGACGTCAGAAAAAGACTCACCAGTGTCCTAAAAAATGCAGTTGTACCCAATGTCCACTTAACCACGGACATGTGGACAAGTGGAGCAGGGCAGACTCAGGACTATATGACTGTGACAGCCCACTGGGTAGATGTATTGCCTCTCGCTGCAAGAACAGCAGCGGCGGCACCAGTAGCAGCATCTCGCAAACGCCAACTTGTTCCTAGGCAGGCTACGCTTTGTATCACCGCTTTCCAGAATACGCACACAGCTGAAAACCTCTTACGGCAACTGAGGAAGATCATCGCAGAATGGCTTACCCCAGTTGGACTCTCCTGGGGATTTGTGGCATCGGACAACGCCAGCAATATTGTGCGTGCATTACATCTGGGCAAATTCCAGCATGTCCCATGTTTTGCACATACCTTAAATTTGGTGGTGCAGAATTATTTAAAAAAAGACAGGGGCGTGTAAGAGATGCTGTCGGTGGCCAGAAGAATTGCGGGCCACTTTCGGCGTACAGGCACCGCGTACAGAAGACTGGAGCACCACCAAAAACACCTGAACCCGCCCTGCCATCATCTGAAGCAAGAGGTGGTAACGAGGTGGAATTCAACCCTCTATATGCTTCAGAGGATGGAGGAGCAGCAAAAGGCCATTCAAGCCTATACATCTGCCCATGATATAGGCAAAGGAGGTGGAATGCACCTGTCTCAAGTGCAGTGGAGAATGATTTCAACGTTGTGCAAGGTTCTGCAACCTTTTGAACTTGCCACACGTGAAGTCAGTTCAGACACTGCCAGCCTGAGTCAGGTAATTCCCCTCATCAGGCTTTTGCAGAAGAAGCTGGAGGCATTGAAGGAGGAGCTAAAACAGAGTGATTCCGCTAAGCATGTGGGACTTGTGGATGGAGCCCTTAATTCGCTTAACCAGGATTCACGGGTGGTCAATCTGTTGAAATCAGAGCACTACATTTTGGCCACCGTGCTCGATCCTAGATTTAAAACCTACGTTGGATCTCTCTTTCCGGCAGACACAAGTCTGCAGAGGTTCAAAGACCTGCTGGTGAGAAAATTGTAAAGTCAAGCGGAACGCGACCCGTCAAACATCTCCTCCTTCACATTCTCCCGCAACTGGGGGTGCGAGGAAAAGGCTACGAATTCCGAGCCCACCCGCTGGCGGTGATGCAGGGAAGTCTGGAGCGACTGCTGATGCTGACATCTGGTCCGGACTGAAGGACCTGCCAACGATTACTGACATGTCGTCTACTGTCACTGCATTTGATTCTCTCACCATTGAAAGAATGGTGGAGGATTATATGAGTGACCGCATCCAAGTAGGCACGTCAGACAATCCGTACGTATACTGGCAGGAAAAAGAGGCAATTTGGAGGCCCTTGCACAAACTGGATTTATTTTACCTAAGTTGCCCTCCCTCCAGTGTGTACTCCGAAAGAGTGTTTAGTGCCGCCGCTCACCTTGTCAGCAATCAGCGTACGAGGTTACTTCCAGAAAATGTGGAGAAGATGATGTTCATTAAAATGAATTATAATCAATTCCTCTGTGGAGACATTCACCAGCAGCAATTGCCTCCAGAGAGTACACAGGGTCCTGAGATGGTGGATTCCAGTGGGGACGAATTAATAATCTGTGAGGAGGGGGATGTACACAGTGAAAGGGGTGATGAATCGGACGATGCTGATGAGGTGGACATCTTGCCTCTGTGGAGCCAGTTTGTGCAAGGAGAGATTGATTGCTTCTTTTTTGGTGGGGGCCCAAACCAACCAGTCATTTCAGTCACAGTCGTGTGGCAGACCCTGTCGCTGAAATGATGGGTTGGTTAAAGTGTGCATGTCCTGTTTATACAACATAAGGGTGGGTGGGAGGGCCCAAGGACAATTCCATCTTGCACCTCTTTTTTCTTTCATTTTTCTTTGCGTCATGTGCTGTTTGGGGAGTATTTTTTTGAAGGGCCATCCTGTCTGACACTGCAGTGCCACTCCTAGATGGGCCAGTTGTTTGTGTCGGCCACTTGGGTCGCTGAGCTTAGTCACACAGCTACCTCATTGCGCCTCTTTTTTTCTTTGCGTCATGTGCTGTTTGGGGAGTATTTTTTTGAAGGGCCATCCTGCGTGACACTGCAGTGCCACTCCTAGATGGGCCAGGTGTTTGTGTCGGCCACGTGGGTCGCTTATCTTAGTCACACAGCTACCTCGGTGCAAATTTTAGGACTAAAAAAATAATATTGTGAGGTGTGAGGTGTTCAGAATAGACTGAAAATGAGTGGAAATTATGGTTATTGAGGTTAATAATACTATGGGATCAAAATGACCCCCAAATTCTATGATTTAAGCTGTTTTTTAGGGTTTTTTGAAAAAAACACCTGAATCCAAAACACACCCGAATACGACAAAAAAAATTCGGTGAGGTTTTGCCAAAACGCGTTCGAACCCAAAACACGGCCGCGGAACCGAACCCAAAACCAAAACCCGAAAAATTTCTGGTGCACATCATAGCTGTTATATTGTCCGACAGGATCAAGACGGGCAGATTGCGAAGCAGATGTTCCGCTTGAAGAAGGCCGTTGTAAATGGCCCTTAACTCCAGAACGATTATGTGTAGACACGTCTCCTGGCTTGACCATCTTCCCTGGAAGTTTTACTCCTGTGCGACTGCCCCCCCAGCCTTGGAGACTCGCATCCGTGGTTACTAGGATCCAGTCCTGGATCCCGAACCTGCGCCCCTCTAGGAGGTGAGAGCTATGCAGACACCACAGGAGTGAGATTCTGGTCTTTGCAGACAGAATTATTCTTCAGTGCATGTGCAGGAGGGATCCGGACAACTTCTCCAACAGGTCCCACTGGAACACTCTGGCATGGAACCTGCCAAACTGAATGGCCTCGTAGGCCACCACCATCTTCCCCAGCAAACGAGTGCATTGATGGACTGACACTCTTGCTGGTTTCAGAATTTGTTTGACCAGGCTCTGAATTTCCATAGCCTTTTCCACTGGAAGAAAAACTGTCATTCTGTGTCCAGAATCATTCCCAAAAACGACAGCCGTGTCGTCGGAATCAACTGTGATTTTGCCAAGTTTAGAAGACAACCATGTTGTTGCAGAATGGCCAGGGAGAGTGTAACGTTCTGCACCAGTTGATCTCTGGCTCACGCCTTTATCAGGAGATCAGCCCAAGTACGGTATAATTGTGACTCCTTGCTTGCGAAGGAGAACCATAATTTCCGCCATCACTTTGGTGAAAATTCTCAGAGCCATGGACAGACCAAACGGCAACGTCTGAAATTGGTAATAACAATCCTGAATTGCAAACCTCAGGTAAGCCTGATGCAGAGGATAAATGGGAACATGTAAGTAGGCATCCTTTATGTCGACCGACACCATGAAACCCCATTCCTCCAGACTGGAGATCACTGCTCTGAGAGACTCCATCTTGAATTTGAGTTTTCTTAGGTAGAAATTGAGGGATTTTAGGTTCAGGATTGGTCTGACCGAGCCGTCCGCCTTCGGAACCACAACCAGGCTCGAATAAAAGCCTTCTCCCTGATAATGACCCGATTTTGACACAACTGTTGTATTGCGTTGCATACTACTTCACTGTCCGGAAGAGAAGTTGGTAAGGCCGATTTGAAAAATCGGCGAGGGGGAACGTCCTGAAACTCTAGTTTGTACCCCATGGACACTATTTCTAAAACCCATGGGTCCAGGTTCGAACGAACCCAGAACGGACTGAAGAGTTTGAGATGTGCCCCCACTGATGCGGACTCCTGTAGAGGAGCTCCAGCGTCATGTGGTAGATTTGGCAGAAGCCGGGAGGACTTCTGCTCCTGGGAACCTGCCAAGGTCGGTGATCTTTTAGCCCTTACTCTAGTAGAAAGGAAAGAAGAACCTCTGCCTTTCCTGTATTTATTGGGCCGAAAGGACTGCATCTGATGGTGTGCTTTCTTTTGTTGTAAAGGAACGTAAGGCAAAAATGATGACTTACCCGCGGTAGCCGTAAATACCAAATCAGCGAGACCGTCACCAAACAAGACACCACCTTTATATGGTAGAGCTTCCATATTTTTCCTGGAGTCAGCATCCGCATTCCATTGATGGATCCACAATGCTCGTCTAGCTGAGACTGCCATAGCATTGGCCTTTGAACCCAAAAGGCCAATATCTCTCGCCGTTTCCTTTAGATAAGCCGCAGCGTCTCTGATATAACCCAGTGTCAAAAGGACGCTATCCCTATCTAGGGTATCTATGTCAGATGACAAGTTATCTGCCCACTTTTCGATAGCACTACTCACCCACGCAGATGCAATGGCTGGTCTGAGCAGCGTACCAGTGGTGGCATAAATGGATTTTAATGTATTTTCCTGCTTACGATCCGAAGGGTCCTTAAGGGCTGCCGTGTCAGGAGATGGGAGAGCCACCTTTTTAGACAACCGCAATAGGGCCTTGTCCACAATGGGGGGGTGACTCCAACTTTTCCCTATCCCCAGGGGGAAACGGATACGCCACCTGAATCCTTTTGGGAATCTGAAACTTTTTGTCAGGGTCTTCCCAAACCTTTTCGAAAAGAGTGTTCAGTTCATGAGAGGGAGGAAACGTTACCACAGGTTTCTTTTCCTTTTATCAGGAACAGCAGGGTCCTCGGAGATATGTAATACGTCTTTTATCGCCACAATCATGTACTGAATGCTCTTTGCTAATTTTGGATCCAATCTGGCATCACTGTAGTCGATACTGGAGTCAGTGTCCGTGTGGGTATCCGTGTCTGCCAACTGGGCAAACTAACGTTTTTTTGTGATCCTGAGGGGGTCTGGACTTGTAATAACACATCCTCCACAGATTTCTTCCATGCCTGGTTCTGAGATTCAGATTTATCTAATCTCATCTAATAAGAGCCACATTAGCATTCAAAATATTTACCCAATCAGGAGTCGGCGGTGTTGACAGGGTCACTCCCACAGCCGTTTGTGTCCCTAATACAGCCTCCTCCTGGGAAGAGCCTTCAGCCTCAGACATGCCAACACACGTGTACCAAACACCCACAGACAAACCGGGCATATAGGGGACAGACCCACAGTAAAGTCTGTCAGAGAGACACAGAGGGGAGTTTGCCAGCCCACAACCCAGCGCCTAATCACCGGTTCTGAAACACTAAAAGAATGCCCAAGACCTGCAGTGCTTTTATATTAAACATATATTGCACCAATATTTCTGTTGAATCGTGTTACAGATCCAGCGAGCAATAGTCTGCTTAGAAGCAGGAGCTCCAACTTGTTGGCTGCATACAGGACAAACAGAGCCTCTGTTTTCCTAACCCGAGCCGTTCTGCCTACATACATTTTCAAAGCCCTGACCACATCAAGGGACTCGGAATCCACCAGGTCCCTTGTAGCCACAGGCACCACAATAGGTTGGTTCATATGAAAAGAGGAAACCAACTTCGACAAAAATTGAGGACGAGTCCGCAACTCAGCTCTGTCCACATGGAAAATCAGATAGGGGCCTTTGTGAGACAAAGCCGCCAACTCAGAGACATGCGCCTTGCAGATGTCAAGGCCAACAACATAACCACTTTCCAAGTGAGATACTTTAATTCCACAGATTGAAGAGGCTCAAACCAGTGAGACTTAAGGAACTGTAACACCACGTTAAGGTCCCATGGTGCCACTGGGGGCACAAAAGGAGGCTGGATATGCAGCACTCCCTTCACAAAAGTCTGGACTTCTGGGAGAGAAGCCAATTCCTTCTGAAAGAAAATGGACAGGGACAAAATCTGTACCTTAATGAAGCCTAATTTTAGGCCCAAATTCACTCCAGTCTGTAGGAAGTGGAGAAAACGGCCCAGATGGAATTCATCCAGAGGAGCATTCTTGGTCTCACACCAAGATACATATTTCCTCCAGATACAGTGATAATGTTTCGCTGTCACCTCCTTCCTAGCCTTTATCAGAGTAGGAATGACCTCATCCGGAATTCCATTTTCAGCTAGGATCCGGCGTTCAACCGTCATGCCGTCAAACGCAGCCGTGCTAAGTCTTGGAATAGACAGGGCACCTGTTGCAACAGGTCCTCTCATAGAGGAAGAGGCCACAGATCTTCTGTGAGCATTTCCTGCAGATCCGGATACCAGGACCTTCGAGGACAATCTGGAACAATGAGAATTGTCTGTACTCCTCTTCGTCTGATGATTCTCAATCATTTTGAGATGAGAGGAAGAGGAGGAAACACATAGACTGACAAACACCCACGGTGTCACCAGGGCGACCACTACCACCGCATGATGGTTCCTTGACCTGGCACAATACCTCGGAAGCTTCTTGTAGAGGCGTGACGCCATCATGTTTATTTGAGGCAGTCCCCACTGACTTGCAATCTCTGTAAAGACTTCTTGATGAAGTCCCCACTCTCCTGGATGGACATCATGTCTACTGAGGAAGTCTGCTTCCCAGTTATCCACTCCCAGAATAAAGACTGCTGTCAGAGCACTTACATGATTTTCCGCCCAGCGAAGAATCCTGGTGGCTTCTGCCATTGCAATTCTGCTCTTTGTTCCGCCTTGGCGGTTTACATGAGCCACTGCGGTGTTGTCTGACTGAATCAGAACCGGTAGGTCGCGAAGAAAATTCTCCGCTTGATGTAGGTCGTTGTATATGGCCCTCAATTCCAGTACATTGATGTGTAGACAAGCCTCCTGGCTTGATCATAGACCTTGGAAGTTTCTTCCCTGTGTGACTGCTCCCCATCCTCGGAGGCTTGCGTCCGTGGCCACCAGAACCCAGTCCTGAATGTCGAACCTGCGACCCTCTAGAAGGTGAGCACTCTGCAGCCACCACAGGAGAGATATCCTGGCCCTGGGGGACAGGTTGATCATCTGATGAATATGTAGATGTGACCCGGACCACTAGTCCAGAAGGTCCCACTGAAAGGTCCTCGCATGGAACCTGCCGAATGGAATGGCCTCGTAAGACGCCACCATTTTTCCCAGCACTCGAGTGCATTGAAGGATCGACACCCTTTTTGGCTTTAACGGGTCCCTGACCAAGTTCTGGAGTTCCTGGGCCTTTTCCATCGAGAGAAAAACCCTTTTCTGTTCCGTGTCTAAAATCATGCCTAAGAAAGGCAATCGGGTCATTGGAACCAACTGTGACTTTGGTAGATTGAGAATCCAGCCGTGGTGCTGCAACATCCTCAGGGAGAGCGATACGCTGTTCAGCAACTGTTCTCTCAATCTCACTTTTATTAGATCGTCCAAGTACGGGATAATTGTGACTCCCTGCTTGCGCAGGAGCACCATTATTTCCGCCATTACCTTGGTGAAAATACTCGGGGCCGTGGAAAGCCCAAGCGGCAACGTCTTAAATTGGTAATGACAATCCTGTACAGCAAATCTCAGGAACGCCTGATGAGAAGGATATATGGGGACATGAAGGTATGCATCCTTTATGTCCAGGGACACCATATAATCCCCCACCTCCAGGCTGGCGATGACCGCTCTCAGCGATTCCATCTTGAATTTGAACCTTTTGAAGTATAGGTTTAAGGATTTTAAATTCAGAATGGGTCTGACAGAACCGTCCGGTTTCGTGACCACAAACAGGGTTGAGTAGTACCCCATCCCCTGTTGAAGCAGGGGAACGCTGACCACCACTTGTTGAAGACACAGTTTTTGAATTGCATTTAAAACTACCTCCCTCTCTGGGGAAGAAGCTAGTAGGGCCGATTTGAAAAACCGGCGAGGAGGCACCTCTTCGAATTCCAGCTTGTAACCCTGGGAAACAATGTCTATTGCCCAGGGGTTGTCAAAGTCGAAAAATATCATGATTCACAATGCCTTGTACTAACCTCAATTCACATGCCTGCTGCTCGTGCACCCACTCCCCCGTGCGTACGCATCCCCTCAGGTTGCGTAAGGGACGCTCCGACGTCTCCTGCGCATGGAGATGTGTATTTACGGCGGAGTTTGTAAGCGTCTAGCGAGCGACTCAATCGCAACATATTTAACCCATATAGTGTTTTATAGATAATATTCCCCTTAACAATGTCAGCAAGTATGTTTAGTGTAAACGGTTCGTGGACAGAGGGATTCCTCTTTGCATGATAGGAAGGGTCAGATAAAGGTTGAACGGTGGTGTCTAGTATCAAACTGTAGAGTATTTTAATAGTAACATTTCGGTGTTGGTTAGGAAGAGATTGCTCGCTCCTGCGCATAGTTATGTATAAAAGCAGTTTATAGACATTTACTGTATTTGCTGTTCATTATCCATGCGGCGGGAATCCTGAGGATACCTCCCTCCTGAGCAGTTGGAGAAAGACACAACCCACCTGTTCGAACCCACCTATGACCTTTTGTTATAATGCAGAGACACATTCCTGTGTCCAATGAACAATGAGATTATATACACAGCATACAGTAACAATGCAATGGTCCCTATAAAGACCACCATTGCTGGACCAGTCACTCACTCTCTGCAAGGTATTCACATTGAAGGCTGAGGGCTGGATCCAGGACACGCTTGCGAATCATTCCGACGTGTGTAAGTTCTCTGTAGCCATTTTGTTATCCTTAGTGTTTGCCATTTATTCTCTTTCTGTTTGCTCGTGTTTGCGATCGTATGCTATTGTTCACATTATTCCTTGTTATTCTGTTTAGATTTTGATGTTAGTTTTGTAGTGTATAAGCTGTATTGTTTTCCCCTTTTTATACTAAAAGAATCATCCAGGAAGGTGTTGGAACCTGAGTGGTTGTTAAATCCATATCAGGTCTTGTATATTTCACCATTTACTTTAAAGGGTTTCTGAGTGTCTCAATCGCTCAAACAGCTTTCATATTATCAAGGTCAATAAGCGTTACATCATTGGAGTATTACAGTACTAAGCTTTACAGTATAAGCATACCCTTACAGCGTGTTGTTAATAAGGTTTACTGTGTATCATTCAGTGAGCGTCTGTGCCGCTCGTGTCCCACTCTCACGGCACAGCGTCCGCTACGCCAATAAGCGTAGCATTATGGTACTCGGGCTGCCTATAGCGTGCTCGATACTAAGCGTAAGCCCGTGAGCGTACGTGTCGCTCGTGCGTCGCGCCCACGGCCTTGCGTCTGCTACGCTAAGTGCGTACACTTACGGTACTCCGTGCGCCAATTGCGTACTTAGTCCATAATAAGTATATAGCTTATGTTCAAAGGATATATTTGACTTTATCAATCGGGGGCATCGTCCGGGCCTCCTCATATCCGCAACCAAGCGGAACCAGGCAGACTTTATCCATCAGCAAAGGGCGGGAAGGTAGTATCCCCTGTTAGCCGTTTGGTGGTTGGGGATACGGTAGTGCTGATCAGATAAGCGTCTGCTCCGCTTGGTTTGTAGGGATGTTGGTGGGATCCGGAACCGAAAGGTAAGAACGTTAAGCTATTGTCTTTTAAAACTGTTTTAATTTCTGTTTGGTGCAAATTGCGCACGCAACACAAGCACACACCTGTATTTTCATTTGTGTATTTTCACATATCTACCTTTCCGTTTGCCATTTGCATTGATCACGTGCTGAGAAAATTTGTTGCTATTTTAGATAAAAGTAAAGAGTTATACTTAAGGGAGTAATTGTGAAAACACGCACGCAGCCTGACCCAGTTATAAAGGTTATACAGGAGATACTGTGTGGTGCTTGGTAAATGATTATAGTTAAATATCGTTTGCATTTATAGAAGCGTGTTATTTGTGTTACTGCGGACGTATCCGGCCTGTGTACACGTGTCTCTGACCGAGTGCGAGACAGCGTATGTGACGCAAAGGCCTACACACGTAGCGTATATTACGCAACGTGCATACAGAAACGCCCACTAGATACAAATCACACGATAGCATTGTTTTAGTAGGCGATACGGAAGCCACGTGATAATAGCACAAATTTGTTCAGTTTCCAAAATTTCGTTTAAAGATCCTTCTCTCGTTGCATCTCCTCTGGGATTAGCCTGCGTTACTTGAATGAAAGAAATTTCCTGTACAGAAAAATCAAAGTACATATGAAGTGAAAGAGCGTATGTATGCAAGTAAAGTTTTCTTTGGTGTGAACCTTGGAAAAATCGAGATCTCGTAGAAGGATACCCGTGAAGTGAACACGTGGTGGCGTGGGAGAAGGCCATCTCACGATAAAAGTGAATAAGGTAAAAGGAGCAATTAGTGTTACAGCAGACCAGAAGGTCCGCGAAAGTCAGAAAGCCGTTAAAAGTACCTATACGAAGTTTCTGAAGACCCTGACTTAAGAAAGGTCAGAGGTAGTGAGCGCAGCCCCGGGGGTTGGCGCAGTACCCATATAGGCCTGTTTTGAAAATACGCTTCGGCTGAAGGTTTCGCAGCCTAAACAACCGATTCCGCTGGTCATTCGGCGGATAAGTAATAGTTACTTATACGCAGGGCGACTGTACCGCATGTAATTGTGTGCATTAGTTGTTTACCTTGATACCCATTACGCAGTTTGCGTACGCTTTGCGGGATCATAAACGCTATTTGTACACTTTAACGTGATTTGTGTCGGTTTTTTTTATTTTAAGGGAGGTTCGCTGATCACTCAGGAATTCTCCAGCAACTGATACTTACTGGGGAGGGTAGCATACTCCCACACGCCCCAGTAAATAGAGGTTACACAGGGGCCCTGGGTTGGGTACGCCAGTGCTGAAGCAGTGTGTGGGCGTATTGGTCGACGTGGGCGAGAGTGGGTGAAGGCACTCGTTGAACTTTCACCGTCGCCTTACCTCTGGGAACGTGGTTTTTGTAGGAATTCGCTGAGAAGGCAATACCTGCAAAGAATGGGGGCCAGTTGCTCAAGTAAGGGATGATCAACCAAGGTTCAGGTTGATATAATTCTGCGGCCAATAGGGTCGGCGAGGTACGTAATGTGTGAAAAATATGGATCACACGCAGAGGTTTTATGTAATGAGTGGGAACGTATGACTGAACGATGGGGAGAAGTTTCCCAGGGTAGGCAGTTTTAATCCTGAGGTTTTGCAAAATTTAAGGAGAAGGATATGTCTGATAAAATCCGGGAAGCAACGGATTAGACATTATGATTATTTACAGTTATGGCAACAGGAAGGTGAGATACAATGGCTCAAGCAGCTGGTTCCAATCCTATCAAGAAACTGATAGCTACCGCACCACAACCACCATACATAACAGGAGAGAAAATGGCATACTGGTATATGATAACAGTGCACTTAATAAATGTATTAATGATAAGAGTAAAGTAGATAAGTGTATTGATGCTAATGCTAACCCGTGCAAATTGTATCCCATTTTAAACTTCCCCCAGGACTACGACCAGGAAGATGAGCCTACCACAATATCGGCACTCTCTCTAGCAGCCACCATACGAGAGACTACAGTGGGCACGGCCCAACCAGTAAGAGGAGTAGCAAAGGCCCCTAATGGAGGGACAGGTGAGGTCGTGTCGGCAGGTAAGTACGGCACTGTACATTACGCAGAAACAATTACACCACACATTGTAGAATCAACCCAGAGTGATGTGATTGAACTTAATCCTGTCAGGGTAATTGCAGTCCCAAATAGAAAAACTGACGCATCGGGAGTCACTCCCGTCAGGAACATTGCAATGCATTGTCCCTTTTCCCGGACAGAATTAAGAACAATGACGTCTGAATTTCCTGATCCTAGGAAAGATCTAGTTGCAAGCCAAAGATTCATTAGAGAACTAGGTAACTCCGCAGAACCCAATAACAAAGATTGGCGGACATTGCTGAGGGCATGTTTGGCCCCCAATATCGACTCTGCGAGATTTATCACTGATTGTAGGTTAGATGAAGAGGTACCTCTCACTGACAAGTACAATCAGGACAATGTAAAACGTATCAACCTGCAGTTAGGAGTATATTTCCCAGCTGTTGTCAAGTGGAACAAAATAGTCTCCATGAGACAAAAAGAAGGTGAAATGGCTTCTGATTATTTCCATCGGGAACTGCAGGAAATGGCTAGGTATACAGGAATAGAGGACATTAAGACAAATGTGCACCATAGGGAAGTAGCAGTTTGTGTTAATGGATGGTTTAAAGGAAGTGTTGAGAACGAGGGTATAGACCACTCAACCAAATTGGCGAGGTATGTCGTGGCTGCTTTGAGAGAGACCGCTCTTGAGCATGATCGGAACATCATGAGACACAGGGAGTCACAGGGCGATAAGTTGATGGCAGTAAGTATACCAGCCCTTACAACAAAGCCACTTCAGCCTAAGCCCCAGACCCCTGTGGGTAAGTCAAATGTGATAACATGTTATAACTGTCACAGAGAGGGACATATTGTACGGAATTGTATGTTTAATGACCCACATAAGGTATACCAAACCCCTAGACCACGACATGACACACGTAATTGGGATCAGGGACCAAAGAGACGGAGTTATGAGCCACATGCAGGGGAAACAAGACTGTACCCACCAAAAAGAGACTGGCAAGTCTCTGACAATTCCCAGTTACCCCCTTCACATGTTGTAGTTGCCAGCGCGCTGCGGGGAGGTCACCACATACAATAGGGGTGGGGCCACACCTGTAGTCTGCAGCCAGTGAAATTAATTGCGAGCCTTGGAAGTGAACCCGAGGTCACAATTGATGTAGCTGGTAGATCTCTACCTTTCCTTGTAGATACGGGGGCGGCCAGGTCAGTGATAAATTTGACGGTGGGTATGAAGACCACTGGTAAAATGATTCCAGCCATGGGAGTAACAGGAGTAGTACAACACTACCCTTTAAGCAAACCAGCAGAGATTATGATAGGGCCTTTGCAGACCAAGCACTCCTTTTTGCTAGCTGCATCGGCTCCGACTAATCTACTTGGGAGAGATTTACTGTGCAAAATGGGGTGCGTCATATATTGTACTCCTGAAGGTGTGTTCTTAGATATACCCGAGAATCAGGCTCAGGAAGTGCAGGATATGCTAGACTCCCCACAAAGGTTAATGACGCATACTGCTGTTACAGATAGGTGTCCATCCAAGGTAGAGGAAATGATTTCCCAGATACCGGAGTCACTTTGGACCAAGGATGGACAAGACACTGGATTAATGGCAAATGTAGCTTCTGTAGTAGTTCAAGTAAAAGATGGTAGGATAGCTCCAAAAATCCCACAGTATCCTCTGAAGCCAGAGGTGGAGTTTGGAGTTTACCCAGTAATAGAGCGCTTGCTACAACAGGGCATTCTGGTTAGGACGTCCAGCACTGCCAATAGTCCCATCTTCCCTGTGAAAAAGAGCGGGGGGAGGGGTTACAGGCTAGTGCAGGATCTAAGGGGGATCAACAAAATAGTGGAGAGCCAAATCCCTGTAGTGCCTGAGAATGCTGATATTGATTACCTTATTAAACACTCTAAAAGGTTAAGAGACTTTGTACGCTATTGGAGTATGTAGTACCGTAAGGGTACGCACTTTGCATCACAGACGTTCAGCCGTGGATAAGACGCACGAGCGGCACGTTCGCTTGCGTAGAGGCAAGCACGCTATAGGCTGCCGACTACCGTAATGATACGCTAACAGCGTAGCGGACGTTCGAGACCACGAGGAGATCACGAGCGGCGCAGACGCTCACAAGATGACAATCAGTAAACCTTGTATGTAACACACAGAAAGGATATTCTTATGCTGTAAACCTTGTACTAAAACACTGTAGCGGTATAACGCTGTTTAACCTTGTTAATACTAAAGCTGTATGAGCGATTGAGACGCTCCTATTACCCCTTGCAGTATAATGAACACACAATACCGTGCTAAGGATCCAACACCTTTTACTAACAAGAGTCTTAAGTTATTTTGAAAAAGAGAAACAGTTCACAAGTCATACGCTACAAACTAACATATAATTCTAACAGAGTATCTAGACAGTAATATACACAATAGAGAACGATCGCATTACAAATACATAGACTAAGTGTGAATGGCTAACAATATACGGGTAACAAAGTGGCAACAGAGAAACATACCATACGGGGAACACTCGCAGGCGCAACCGGAATCCAGTCCTCCAATTATCAGCGATAACTGTTGAAGAGAGAGTACTGGCTGGCCTGGGGACGGTGACCCTTATATACACTACACACAATACAGTACAATGGTCCCTATATTCTTATTGTTCATTGGACACAGGAATTCGTCTTCGCATTATAACAAAAGGTCATAGGTTGATTCATACAGGTGGGCTGTGACTATTTCCAACTGCTCAGGTGGGTGGGAAACTAGGTTTCCCGCCGCATGGATAATAGAGTGCAAATAATAGTAAAAGTACATAAACTTCTTATGTCCATAACTATTCGCACAAGCGATTAATTCGCTTCAAACCAACACCGGAATATTGCTAATTAAATACTCTTCCGATGGATACTAAACACCACTGTGTAACCCCTGTCTGACCCTTCGTATCAAACAAAGAGGGATCTCTTTGTCTATGAACATGCTACATTAACTAAACTTTCAGATTCTATCAAAGGGACCATAATCTACAAAATACATTATATGGTTAAATTATGTAACGATTGAGTTGCACGCTAGACGCGCATAAACTCTACCGTAAATGCGCATACCGTGCACCTGCGGGTGCACGCAACGGCGAGTATGCGCACGCACGGCAGGGCTCATGAACGTGCAGCAGGCACTCGCATGAGGTGCAAATATGGCAACGTGTGGAGTGATATTTTTCTGACTTTGACATGCCAAATCCAGCTGTCATACTTATGCAAATCCCTCCCACTGCAAAATTTTTCACTGTGATTGACCTCTGCTCCGCTTTCTTCTCGGTTCCTCTGCACCCTGACAGCCAATACTTGTTTGCATTCACATACAGAGGAGTACAGTACACCTGGACTTGCTTACCACAAGTTTTCATTGAAAGCCCAAGTATTTTCTCACAGGCTTTGCATGACTGTTTACAGTCCTTTCAACCTGAGAGCGGATCAGTATTAATTAGAGATGAGCGGGTTCGGTTCCTCGGTTAACCCGAGCGCGCCCGAACGTCAGCATCCAGCTGTCGGATTCTCGCGAGACTCGGATTCTATATAAGGATCCGCGCATCGCCGCCATTTTCACACGTGCATTGAGATTGATAGGGAGAGGACGTGGCTGGCGTCCTCTCCGTTTAGATTAGACACTTGAGTTGATTGATTTACTAATTTTGGGGAGCATTAGGAGGAGTACTACTCAGTACAGTGCAGCAGAGTTTTGCTGATAGTGTGACCACCAGTTTAATTTTAATCCGTTCTCTGCCTGAAAAAAAACGATAGTCACATACCATATCTGTGCTCAGCCTGAGCAGCCTCAGTGTGCTGCATGTTATATCATCTATGTATGTAGAATATAATTAATTATCTGACTGTGCTGAGTGCTCACTGCCAGTGCTCACACAGCTTAATTGTGGGGGAGACTGGGGAGCAGTTATAGCAGGAGTACAGTGCACACTTTTGCTGCCAGTGTGACCACTGAGACTGACCACCAGTATATTGTCTTCCTGAAAAAGTTAAACAAACACTCCTGTGGTGTTTTTTTTATTTTTATTCTATAAACGCATTCTGCTGACAGTGTCCAGCAGTTCCGTCATTCATTATATTATATAAATATTTACCTGCAGTAGTGTTATATTTTTTTTGTTCCTCTCCATCATCTTTATCATCTCTATATTAGCAGACGCAGTACGGTAGTCCACGGCTGTGGCTACCTCTGTGTCGTCAGTGCTCGTCCATAATTGTATACCTACCTGTGGTGGTTTTTTTTTTCTATCTTCTTCATACTAGTAGTTCAGCAGTCTGCTGACAGTGTCCAGCAGGTCCGTCATTATATTATATATACCTGCAGTAGTGATATATATATATATCTTTTTTATATCATTATCTCTATACTAGCAGACACAGTATGGTAGTCCACGCTGTAGCTACCTCTGTGTCGTCAGCGCTCGTCCATAATTGTATACCTGCATGTGGTTGTGTTTTTTTTTCTATCTTCTTCATACTAGTAGTTCAGCAGTCTGCTGACAGTGTCCAGCAGGTCCGTCATTATATTATATTATATATACCTGCAGTAGTGATATATATATATTTTTATATCATTATCATCTCTATACTAGCAGACGCAGTACGGTAGTCCACGGCTGTAGCTACCTCTGTGTCGTCAGTGCTCGTCCATAATTGTATACCTACCTGTGGTGGGTTTTTTTTTCTATCTTCTTCATACTAGTAGTTCAGCAGTCTGCTGACAGTGTCCAGCAGGTCCGTCATTATATTATATATACCTGCAGTAGTGCTATATATATATTTTTTATATCATTATCATCTCTATACTAGTAGACGCAGTACGGTAGTCCACGGCTGTAGCTACTTCTGTGTCAGTGCTCGTCCATAATTGTATACCTACCTGTGGTGGGTTTTTTTTTTCTATCTTCTTCATACTAGTAGTTCAGCAGTCTGCTGACAGTGTCCAGCAGGTCCGTCATTATATTATATATACCTACAGTAGTGATATATATTTTTTCTCTGACGTCCTAGTGGATGCTGGGAACTCCGTAATGACCATGGGGATAGCGGCTCCGCAGGAGACTGGGCACAAAAATAAAGCTTTAGGACTACCTGGTGTGCACTGGCTCCTCCCCCTATGACCCTCCTCCAAGCCTCAGTTAGATTTTTGTGCCCGGCCGAGAAGGGTGCACACTAGGGGCTCTCCTGAGCTTCTTAGTGAAAGTTTAGTTTTAGGTTTTTTATTTTCAGTGAGACCTGCTGGCAACAGGCTCACTGCATCGAGGGACTAAGGGGAGAAGAAGCGAACCTGCCTGCTTGCAGCCAGCTTGGGCTTCTTGGCTACTGGACACCATTAGCTCCAGAGGGACTGAACACAGGCCCAGCCTCGGAGTCCGGTCCCAGAGCCGCGCCGCCGGCCCCCTTACAGAGCCAGAAGCAAGAAGAGGTCCGGAAAATCGTCGGCAGAAGACATCAGTCTTCACCAAGGTAACGCACAGCACTGCAGCTGTGCGCCATTGCTCCTCATACACACCTCACACTGCGGTCACTGAGGGTGCAGGGCGCTGGGGGGGCACCCTGAGCAGCAATAAAAACACCTTGGCTGGCAAACATACATCACATATAACCCCCAGGGCTATATGGATGTATTTTAACCCCTGCCAGAATCCATAAAAATGCGGGAGAAAAGTCAGTGAAAAAGGGGCGGAGCCTATCTCCTCAGTACACTGGCGCCATTTTCTCTCACAGCTCCGTTGGAGGGAAGCTCCCTGGCTCTCCCCTGCAGTTACTACACTACAGAAAGGGGTTAAAAAAAGAGAGGGGGGCACTAATTAGGCGCAGTATTAATAAAACAGCAGCTATAAGGGGAAAAACACTTCTATAAGGTTATCCCTGTATATATATAGCGCTCTGGTGTGTGCTGGCATACTCTCCCTCTGTCTCCCCAAAGGGCTAGTGGGGTCCTGTCCTCTATCAGAGCATTCCCTGTGTGTGTGCTGTGTGTCGGTACGATTGTGTCGACATGTATGAGGAGGAAAATGGTGTGGAGGCGGAGCAATTGCCTGTAATGGAGAAGTCACCCCCTAGGGAGTCGACACCTGAGTGGCTGAGCTTATGGAAGGAATTACGTGACAGTGTCAGCTCTTTACAAAAGATTGATGACAGGAGACAGCCGGCTACTCAGCCTGTGCCTGTCCAGGCGTCTCAAAAGCCATCAGGGGCTCTAAAACGCCCGTTACCTCAGATGGCAGATACAGACGCCGACGCGGATACTGACTCCAGTGTCGACGATTAAGAGACGAATGCGACTTCCAGTAGGGCCACACGTTACATGATTGAGGCTATGGAAAATGTTTTACATATTTCTGATAATACCAGTACCACTAAAAAGGGTATTATGTTTGGTGAGAAAAAACTGCCTGTAGTTTTTCCTGCATCTGAGGAATTAAATTAAGTGTGTGATGATGCGTGGGTTTCCCCCGATAAAAACTGTTAATTCCTAAAAAGTTATTAGCATCATACCCCTTCCCGCCAGAGGATAGGGCACGTTGGGAAACACCCCCTAGGGTGGATAAAGCGCTTACACGCTTGTCTAAACAGGTGGCACTACCGTCCCCGGATACGGCCGCCCTTAAGGAACCTGCTGACAGAAAGCAGGAAAATATCCGAAAATGTATATACACTCACACGGGTGTGATACTGCGACCAGCAATCGCCTCAGCCTGGATGTGCAGTGCTGGGGTGGCTTGGTCGGATTCCCTGACTGACAATATTGATACCCTAGATAGGGACAGTATATTACTGACTATAGACCATTTAAAAGATGCATTTCTATATATACACGTGATGCACAGAGGGATATTTGCCGACTGGCATCAAGAGTAAGTGCGCTGTCCATTTCTGCCAGAAGATGGTTATGGACAAGACAGTGGTCAGGTGATGCTGATTCCAAAAGGCATATGGAAGTATCGCCTTATAAAAGGGAGGAGTTATTTGGCGTAGGTCTAACAGACCTGGTGGCCATGGCAACGGCTGGGAAATCCACATTTTTACCCCAGGTAGCCTCTCAACATAAGTAGACGCCGTATTATCAGGCGCAGTCCTTTCGGCCCCATAAGGGCAAGCGGGCAAAAGGCTCATTTCTGCCCCGTGGCAGAGGGAGAGGAAAAAGGCTGCAGCAAACAGCCAGTTCCCAGGAACAGAAGCCCTCTCCCGTTTCTGCCAAGTCCTCAGCATAACGCTGGGGCTTTACAAACGGACTCAGGCACGGTGGGGGCCCGTCTCAAGATTTTCAGCGCGCAGTGGGCTCACTCACAGGTGGACCCCTGGATCCTTCAGGTGGTATCTCAGGGGTACAAATTGGAATTCGAGACGTCTCCCCTTCGCCATTTCCTAAAGTCTGCTTTACCGACGTCTCCCTCCGACAGGGAGGCGGTATTGGAAGCCATTCACAAGCTGTATTCCCAGCAGGTGATAATCAAGGTACCCCTCCTGCAACAGGGAAAGGGGTATTATTCCACGCTGTTTGTGGTACCGAAGCCGGACGGCTCGGTGAGACCTATTTTAAATCTGAAATCCTTGAACACTTACATACAAAGGTTCAAATTCAAGATGGAGTCACTCAGAGCGGTGAGTGCGAACCTGGAAGAAGCGGATTATATGGTGTCTCTGGACATCAAGGATGCTTATCTCCATGTCCCAATTTACCCTTCTCACCAAGGGTACCTCAGGTTTGTGGTACAGAACTATCAGTTTCAGACGCTGCCGTTTGGTTTGTCCACGGCACCCCTGGTCTTTACCAAAGTAGTGGCCGAAATGATGATACTCCTTCGAAGGAAGGGAGTTTTTAGTTATCCCTTACTTGGACGATCTCCTGATAAGGGCAAGATCCAGGGAACAGTTGGTAGTCGGGGTAGCACTATCTCAAGTAGTGTTGCGGCAGCACGGTTGGATTCTCAATATTCCAAAATCGCAGCTGATCCCGACGACACGTCTTCTATTCCTAGGGATGATCCTGGACACAGTCCAGAAAAAGGTGTTTCTCCCGGAGGAGAAAGCCAGGGAGTTATCCGAACTAGTCAGAAACCTCCTAGAACCAGGCCAAGTGTCAGTGCATCAGTACACAAGGGTCCTGGGAAAAATGGTGGCTTCCTACGAAGCAATTCCATTCGGCAGATTCCACGCAAGAACTTTCCAGTGGGACCTGCTGGACAAATGGTCCGGATCGCATCTTCAGATGCATCAGCGGATAACCCTGTCACCAAAGACAAGAGTGTCTCTCCTGTGGTGGTTGCAGAGTGCTCATCTTCTAAAGGGCAGCAGATTCGGCATTCAGGACTGGGTCCTGGTGACCACGGATGCCAGCCTGCGAGGCTGGGGAGCAGTCACACAGGGAAGAAATTTCCAGGGCTTGTGGTCAAGCCTGGAGACATCACTTCACATAAATATCTTGGAGCTAAGGGCCATTTACAATGCCCTAAGCCAAGCAAGACCTCTGCTTCAAGGTCAGCCGGTGCTGATCCAGTCGGACAACATCACGGCAGTCACCCACATAAACAGACAGGGCGGCACAAGAAGCAGGAGGGCAATGGCAGAAGCTGCAAGGATTTTTCGCTGGGTGGAAAATCATGTGATAGCATTGTCAGCAGTGTTCATTCCGGGAGTGGACAACTGGGAAGCAGACTTCCTCAGCAGGCACGACCTCCACCCAGGAGAGTGGGGACTTCACCCAGAAGTCTTCCACATGATTGTAAACCGTTGGGAAATAGCAAAGGTGGACATGATGGCGTCCCGCCTAAACAAAAAATTGGACAGGTATTGCGCCAGGTCAAGGGACCCTCAGGCAATAGCTGTGGACGCTCTGGTAACACCGTGGGTATACCAGTCAGTGTAGGTGTTCCCTCCTCTTCCTCTCATACCAAAAGTACTGAGAATTATAAGACGGAGGGGAGTAAGAACTATACTCGTGGCTCCGGATTGGCCAAGAAGGACTTGGTACCCGGAATTTCAAGAGATGCTCACGGAGGACCTGTGGCCTCTACCTCTAAGAAGGGACCTGCTCCAGCAAGGACCCTGTCTATTCCAAGACTTACCGCGGCTGCGTTTGACGGCAGGGCGGTTGAACGCCGGATCCTGAAGGAAAAAGGCATTCCGGATGAAGTCATCCCTACCCTGATCAAAGCCAGGAAGGATGTAACCGCAAAACATTATCACCGCATTTGGCGAAAATATTTTGCGTGGTGCGAGGCCAGTAAGGCCCCGATGGAGGAATTTCAACTAGGTCGATTCCTGCATTTCCTGCAAACAGGAGTGTCTATGGGCCTATGGGTACATTAAGGTTCAAATTTTGGCCCTGTCAATTTTCTTCCAGAAAGAACTAGCTTCAGTTCCTGAAGTTCAGACGTTTGTAAAAGGGGATTTGTATGGTTCCTATGTAGTACAGGAGCCAAAAGAGAAAGAAAGACTACACGTCTTTCCTGGGGCACTCTTCTGTCTTAGTTAGTGTCGTATGGAAATGTTAAAAAATTACTTTTATTGAAATTCCTCTTAAAATATGGAGGCTCTGAGGCAAACAAGTATATAGTCGTAGATAAGAAAAAAAGAAATAGATGGTGTTGCTGTATCTTAATTCAAGGATAATCCAAAAGATTGCGTGCAAATTGATTGAATAAGAAGATACAGATCACCAAAGAAATGTACAATTAAATATTCTGCTCCGTTTAAGCAAAAATATGTGTTCACATATGTGTCTCTCAGATATTGATGGTAGAAAGGTTCTGAAATAAGTGAAATTTCTCTTAAATATGATCTCAGAACCAGTTGTGAGCATAATCTTATGAGATTACTCACGCTGGGCTCACCATGGTCATTATAGTGGGGTATCAGTTATTACTGGATTATAGTAAATATTGACTGGTACCTGGGCTCCAGGTCTGTTTGCTGGTGGCAGGTTTGTAAAAGGGGTACTGCATATACAGCCTCCTTCTGTGCCTCCAGTGGCACCTTGGGATCTCAATGTAGTTTTGGGGTTCCTAAAGTCACATTGGTTTGAACCACTTGAATCTGTGGAGTTAAAATATCTCACATGGAAAGTGGTCATGCTGTTGGCCCTGGCCTCGGCCAGGCGCGTGTCAGAATTGGCGGCTTTATCCTGTAAAAGCCCTTATCTGATCTTCCATTCAGACAGGGCGGAATTGAGGACTCGTCCTCATTTTCTCCCTAAGGTGGTTTCAGCGTTTCGTCTGAACAAACCTATTGTGGTACCTGCGGCTACTAGTGACTTGGAGGACTCCAAGTTGTTGGACGTAGTCAGGGCCCTGAAAATATGTTTCCAGGATGGCTGGAGTCAGAAAATCTGACTCGCTGTTTATCCTGTATGCACCCAACAAGCTGGGTGCTCCTGCTTCTAAGCAGACTATTGCTCGTTGGATTTGTAATACAATTCAGCTTGCACAATCTGTGGCAGGCGTGCCACAGCCAAAATCTGTAAAAGCCCATTCCACAAGGAAGGTGGGCTCATCTTGGGCGGCTGCCCGAGGGGTCTCGGCTTTACAGCTTTGCCGAGCAGCTACTTGGTCAGGGACAAACACGTTTGCTAAATTCTACAAATTTGATACCCTGGCTGAGGAGGACCTGGAGTTCTCTCATTCGGTGCTGCAGAGTCATCCGCACTCTCCCGCCCGTTTGGGAGCTTTGGTATAATCCCCATGGTTCTTACGGAGTTCCCAGCATCCACTAGGACGTCAGAGAAAATAAGAATTTACTTACCGATAATTCTATTTCTCGTAGTCCGTAGTGGATGCTGGGCGCCCATCCCAAGTGCGGATTGTCTGCAATACTTGTACATAGTTATTGTTAACTAAATCGGGTTATTGTTGTTGTGAGCCATCTAACCAGAGGCTCCTCTGTTATCATGCTGTTAACTGGGTTCAGATCACAAGTTGTACGGTGTGATTGGTGTGGCTGGTATGAGTCTTACCCAGGATTCATAAATCCTTCCTTATTGTGTACGCTCGTCCGGGCACAGTATCCTAACTGAGGCTTGGAGGAGGGTCATAGGGGGAGGAGCCAGTGCACACCAGGTAGTCCTAAAGCTTTACCTTTGTGCCCAGTCTCCTGCGGAGCCGCTATCCCCATGGTCCTTACGGAGTTCCCAGCATCCACTACGGACTACGAGAAATAGAATTATCGGTAAGTAAATTCTTATTTTTTCTATATCATTAATTATCATCTCTATACTAGCAGACGCATTACGGTAGTCCACGGCTGTAGCTACCTCTGTGTCATCAGTCACTCGTCCATCCATAAGTATACTAGTATCCATCCATCTCCATTGTTTACCTGAGGTGCCTTTTAGTTGTGCCTATTAAAATATGGAGAACAAAAATGTTGAGGTTCCAAAAATAGGGAAAGATCAAGATCCACTTCCACCTCGTGCTGAAGCTGCTGCCACTAGTCATGGCCGAGTCGATGAAATTCCATCAACGTCGTTTGCCAAGGCCGATGCCCAATGTCATAGTACAGAGCATGTAAAATCCAAAACACCAAATATCAGTAAAAAGAGGACTAAAAAATCTAAAATAAAATAATCATCGGAGAAGCGTAAACTTGCCAATATGCCATTTACCACACGGAGTGGCAAGGAACGGCTGAGGCCCTGGCCTATGTTCATGGCTAGTGGTTCAGCTTCACATGAGGATGGAAGCACTCAGCCTCTCGCTAGAAAAATGAAAAGACTTAAGCTGGCAAAAGCACAGAAAAGAACTGTGCGTTCTTCGAAATCACAAATCCACAAGGAGAGTCCAACTGTGTTGTTTGCGATGCCTGACCTTCCCAACACTGGACGTGAAGAGCATGCGCCTTCCACCATTTGCACGCCCCCTGCAAGTGCTGGAAGGAGCACCCACAGTCCAGTTCCTGATAGTCAGATTGAAGATGTCAGTGTTGAAGTACACCAGGATGAGGAGGATATGGGTGTTGCTGGCGTTGGGGAGGAAATTGACAAGGAGGATTCTGGTGGTGAGGTGGTTTGTTTAAGTCAGGCACCCGGGAAGACACCTGTAGTCCGTGGGAGGAATATGGCCATTGACATGCCTGGTGAAAATACCAAAAAAATCAGCTCTTCGGTGTGGAAGTATTTCAACAGAAATGCGGACAACAGGTGTCAAGCCGTGTGTTGCCTTTGTCAAGCTGTAATAAGTAGGGATAAGGACGTTAACCACCTCGGAACATCCTCCCTTATACGTCACCTGCAGCGCATTCATCATAAGTCAGTGACAAGTTAAAAAACTTTGGGCGACAGCAGAAGCAGTCCACTGACCACTAAATCCCTTCCTCTTGTAACCAAGCTCACGCAAACCACCCCACCAACTCCCTCAGTGTCAATTTCCTCCTTCCCCAGGAATGCGAATAGTCCTGCAGGCCATGTCACTGGCAATTCTGACGAGTCCTCTCCTGCCTGGGATTCCTCCGATGCATCCTTGAGTGTAACGCCTACTGCTGCTGGCGCTGCTGTTGTTGCTGCTGGGAGTCGATGGTCATCCCAGAGGGGAAGTCGTAAGACCACTTTTACTACTTCCACCAGGCAATTGACTGTCCAACAGTCCTTTGCGAGGAAGATGAAATATCACAGCAGTCATCCTGCTGCAAAGCGGATAACTGAGGCCTTGGCATCCTGGGCGGTGAGAAACGTGGTTCCGGTATCCATCATTACTGCAGAGCCAACTATAGATTTGATTGAGGTACTGTGTCCCCGGTACCAAATACCATCTAGGTTCCATTTCTCTAGGCAGGCGATACCGAAAATGTACACAGACCTCAGAAAAAGAGTCCTCAGTGTCCTAAAAAATGCAGTTGTACCCAATGTCCACTTAACCACGGACATGTGGACAAGTGGAGCAGGGCAGACTCAGGACTATATGACTGACAGCCCACTGGGTAGATGTATTGACTCCCGCCGCAAAAACAGCAGCGGCGGCACCAGTAGCAGCATCTCGCAAACGCCAACTCTTTCCTAGGCAGGCTACGCTTTGTATCACCGCTTTCCAGAATACGCACACAGCTGAAAACCTTTTACGGAAACTGAGGAAGATCATCGCAGAATGGCTTACCCCAATTGGACTCTCCTGTGGATTTGTGGCATCGGACAACGCCAGCAATATTGTGCGTGCATTTTATCTGGGCAAATTCCAGCGCGTCCCATGTTTTGCACATACCTTGAATTTGGTGGTGCAGAATTATTTAAAAAATGACAGGGGCGTGCAAGAGATGCTGTCGGTGGCCAGAAGAATTGCGGGACACTTTCGGCGTACATGCACCACGTACAGAAGACTGGAGCAACACCAAAAACGCCCGAACCTGCCCTGCCATCATCTGAAGCAAGAAGTGGTAACGAGGTGGAATTCAACCCTCTATATGCTTCAGAGGTTGGAGGAGCAGCAAAAGGCCATTCAAGCCTATACATCTGACCACTATATAGGAGGTGGAATGCACCTGTCTCAAGCGCAGTGGAGAATGATTTCAACGTTGTGCAAGGTTCTGCAACCTTTTGAACTTGCCACACGTGAAGTCAGTTCAGACACTGCCAGCCTGAGTCAGGTCATTCCCCTCATCAGGCTTTTGCAGAAGAAGCTGGAGACATTGAAGGAGGAGCTAAGACAGAGCGATTCCGCTAGGCATGTGGGACTTGTGGATGGAGCCCTTCATTCGCTTAACCAGGATTCACGGGTGGTCAATCTGTTGAAATCAGAGCACTACATTTTGGCCACCGTGCTCGATCCTAGATTTAAAACCTACGTTGTATCTCTCTTTCCGGCAGACACAAGTCTGCAGGGGTTGAAAGACCTGCTGGTGAGAAAATTATCAAGTCAAGTGGAACTTGATCGGTCAACAGCTCCTCCTTCACATTCTCCCGCAATTGGGGGTGCGAGGAAAAGGCTCAGAATTCCGAGCCCACCCGCTGGCGGTGATGCAGGGCAGTCTGGAGCGACTGCTGATGCTGACATCTGGTCCGGACTGAAGGACCTGCCAACGATTACGGACATGTCGTCTACTGTCACTGCATATGATTCTCTCACCATTGAAAGAATGGTGGAGGATTATATGAGTGACCGCATCCAAGTAGGCACGTCAGACAGTCCGTACGTATACTGGCAGGAAAATGAGGCAATTTGGAGGCCCTTGCACAAACTGGCTTTATTCTACCTAAGTTGCCCTCCCACAAGTGTGTAATCCGAAAGTGTGTTTAGTGCCGCCGCTCACCTTGTCAGCAATCGGCGTACGAGGTTACTTCCAGAAAATGTGGAGAAGATGATGTTCATTAAAATGAATTATAATCAATTCCTCCGTGGAGACATTCACCAGCAGCAATTGCCTCCATAAAGTACACAGGGAGCTGAGATGGTGGATTCCAGTGGGGACGAATTGATAATCTGTGAGGAGGGGGATGTACACGGTGATGAATCGGAGGATGATGAGGAGGTGGACATCTTGCCTCTGTAGAGCCAGTTTGTGCAAGGAGAGATTAATTGCTTCTTTTTTGGTGGGGGTCCAAACCAACCCGTCATTTCAGTCACAGTCGTGTGGCAGACCCTGTCACTGAAATGATGGGTTGGTTAAAGTGTGCATGTCCTGTTTATACAACATAAGGGTGGGTGGGAGGGCCCAAGGACAATTCCATCTTGCACCTCTTTTTTCTTTAATTTTTCTTTGCGTCATGTGCTGTTTGGGGAGTGTTTTTTGGAAGGGCCATCCTGCGTGACACTGCAGTGCCACTCCTAGATGGGCCAGGTGTTTGTGTCGGCCACTAGGATCGCTTAGCTTACTCACACAGCTACCTCATTGCGCCTCTTTTTTTTCTTCTTTGCGTCATGTGCTGTTTAAGGGGTATTTTTTGGAAGGGCCATCCTGCGTGACACTGCAGTGCCACTCCTAGATGGGCCAGGTGTTTGTGTCGGCCACTAGGGTCGCTTAGCTTAGTCGTCACACAGCTACCTCATTGCGCCTCTTTTTTTCTTTACATCATGTGCTGTTTGGGGAGTATTTTTTGGAAGGGCCATCCTGCCTGACACTGCAGTGCCACTCCTAGATGGGCCAGGTGTTTGTGTCGGCCACTTGGGTCGCTTAGCTTAGCCATCCAGCGACCTCGGTGCAAATTTTAGGACTAAAAATAATATTGTGAGGTGTTCAGAATAGACTGAAAATTAGTGGAAATTATGGTTATTGAGGTTAATAATACTTTGGGATCAAAATGACCCCCAAATTCTATGATTTAAGCTGTTTTTTAGGGTTTTTTTGAAAAAAACACCCGAATCCAAAACACATCCGAATCCGACAAAAAAAATTTGGTGAAGTTTTGCCAAAACGCGTTCGAACCCAAAACACGGCCGCGGAACCGAACCCAAAACCCGAAAAATTTCCGGTGCACATCTCTAGTATTAATACAGTATGTAGACGACTTACTGCTGTGTTCTGATTCACTCGAATAATCCTTGAAAGACACGAAACAGCTTCTGTTTCATCTTTCTGATACGGGACACAAGGTTTCAAAGGATAAGTTGCAATTATGCCAGACCAAGGTAAAATATTTGGGACATTGTTTGACACGAGGACTGAGACACCTCACCGCTGATAGAATACAGGCGATTCGCGACATGACTCTGCCACAAACCCAGCAACAGATTTGCACTTTCCTAGGAATGTGTGGGTAACTGGATCCCAGGATTTTCCATACTAGCCTTACTTTTGCAAGAGATGGTCTCATCAAACAAACCAGATCGTATTTCACACACAGATGAGTCCGAATTGGCATTTGAGAGACTCAAACAGTGCCTAACGCAGGCACCAGCATTAGGTATGCCAGATTATGGGAAACCCTTTGAACTGTACGGTACGGAAAGTGCTGGGTGTGCGGCAGGTGTCTTAACCCAGAAGCATGGTGATGCCAGCAGGCCGGTAGCCTACTACAGCGCTCAGCTAGACACGGTAGCACGATCCCTCCCCACATGCTTGCGAAGTGTTGCAGCGATAGCATTGCTAGTGAGTAAAAGCGAAGATGTAGTGTTAGGACACAACCTGACCATCCATACACCTCATGCAGTGTCAGCCTTACTGAATTCTGCCCAAACCAGACACGTCTCATCTGCATGGTTTACAAGGTGGGAATTAGCACTAATGGCCCATGTAAACATCACCATAAGGAGATGCAGCGCACTAAATCCTGCAACGTATCTCCCAGGTGTGCCTGGACAGGCACAAAGGGTGGGGGATGAGAGTGATGGTGAAGGAGGATTTAGTACAGACACTGACACACATTATTGTATGGAATATTTGACCCAAAATTTCACTGCAAGGCCTGACATCAGTGACAACCCACTGGAAGGTTTAGACTTTACTTTCTACACTGACGGTAGTTGCCACAGACAGACAGACTCGGGAGACTTGTGTACTGGATACGAAGTCGTAGATGACAAAGGTACCATAGAAGCGGAGTCCCTGGGCCCACCTCACTCAGCACAAGTTGCTGAGCTGGTTGCCCTAACCAGACCGTGTGAATTGGCTAAAGGTAAGTCAGCCAATATCTACACGGATTCTAGGTATGCCTTTGGAGTAATGCATGATTTCGGGGCCCTATGGTGCCTCAGAAATTTCATGACGGCAGCTGGCACACCTGTGGCGCATGCAACCCACATCAAAAGACTTTTAGCAGCGATACAGGAACCTGACAGCGTGGCTGTTATCAAGTGTAAAGCCCACACATACAGCCAAGACCCGGTGTCACTTGGTAACAACCGGGCAGACGAAGCTGCTAAATCAGCAGCCTGTACCCCCATACAGACAGACATCACACAACTAATGGTATTCAATACCGTCAACACACAGAAATTGGGTGAAATGCAAAATTTGTGTTCTCCACAGGAAAAGGCAGTCTGGAAGGCAAAGGGATATGGCCAGGAGTCCTCAGGACTCTGGACAGGGTAAGCCTGTGGCACCCAGAGCATACCTTCCGAGTTTAGCGGAGGCGGCACATGGGCTGACTCATCTAGGTAAAGAAGGAATGTGCAAGTTGGTAAGAGCCTACTGGTGCGCGCCAGGATTTTCTTCCCATGCGTGTAAGAGGGCAATGACATGCCTCACCTGCTTGAGGAAGAACATTGGAAAGGCGATACCAACAAAACCATCCCATATTCCGCCATCAGACGGCCCTTTTCAGGTAATACAAATTACTTTCATACAATTGCCACCCTGTAGAAATTTAAAGTATGTATTGGTTTGTATTGATGTGTTTTCAAATTGGGTTGAAGCGTTCCCCGCTACCACTAATACCGCTACGTTTACTGCAAAGAAAATTGTGCAGGAATCTGTGTGCAGGTATGGTATTCCTAGGATAATTGAAAGTGATAGGGGTACCCATTTTACAGGTGAAGTCTTTCAGGTAATGTGCAAATTAATGGGAATTATTAGTAAGCTGCATACTCCGTACCGGCCACAGGCAAGTGCGAAAGTGGAAAGAGTAAACAGCACTATTAAGAACAAGCTGAGCAAAGTAATGGCTGAAACTGGACTGTTGTGGCCAGAAGCTTTGCCACTTGTATTGTACAGCATCAGAACCACTCCCAGGTTCCCTCTTAATCTGTCCCCCTTTGAAATTCTTTTTGGTCGACAACCCCATGTTATGATTGACCCCCAGGATGATTTGAAATGTAACAATGAAGTCACTGTAAAGTATTTGGTTAAGATGAGCAAGCAGTTGAGGAATCAGAATATCAATCTAAAGCTGGCAATTCCTGATCTGCCAGACAGTAATTGTCATGACATTGAACCTGGGGATTATGTAATGATTCGGAATTTTCTACGCTCAGGTTGCCTGATTGACCGTTGGGAAGGACCGTACCAAGTCTTACTGACCAGCACAACAGCATTGAAGGTTGCCGAGAGAGAGACTTGGGTCTACTCGTCCCACTGTAAGAAGGTCGCTGACCCAGAGAAAGCCCGTGACAGAGAGCAGAGTGTGGAGGAAACCATATCACTGGAGTGTCTGTTCCGGGAAGGCTGAGAGGCAGGACTGTTGTCACGGCACCTGAGCACAGAGAACTACAAGATCAGAGGCTGTTGTCACGCCAAGTTTTCTTTCCCCTCTAGTTGTTTTCTTTCCCCCCATTACAAGTCTTTCTTTCTCCTCCTGTAAGATGGACTCGCCCCAAGAGACTGCAGTCCGTGTTTTCCCGTTGACCCTGTTGTTGACCAGAGCAGTCTGTTTCGGTGAGAGTACCAGTGAGGTCGAGAAAGGATCTGGAATGGGTTCTGATGATCAGGATGGGATTCGTAGAATTCCGAGAGCAACACAATCACCGAGCAAAGGCGAGTATCAGAAAACGATCTGGTAGCCATGACACTAGGAGACATTGCGAAGGATTGTTAGCTGAAGAGAACTGTATCTGTAGGAATTGTGACAACATAGCTGAGGACGGGTGCATCCAGAGATGTCAGTCCAGCATTAATATTGATATGGACCGTCATCCATTGAGTGACTATCACTCATTAGTGGGTAAGGTTTTAAACCAAACAGAATGCTGGGTGTGCTCACAAGTAGCTCAAGGTCATAGAAAGTCAGGACTAGTGCCATACTCTTTAACGATAGATGAGGTACTTAAATTAAGGGGTGGGAGACCGGTGGACAAGAAATGTAATATTTCTAGGCCTCCTAGTTTGAAGCTCCACCAATACCATGTGGATAAGTCCCTCATATGTTTTAACATTTCCAATCCCCGAAAGCCGGGAAATTGGGAGGTGACATGGAACAACCAAACCATGACATTCTCACACAGAGCCGATAGAATGCCCGTAGACTCAGAGCTTATACGCCAAATAGCCAACAGTGGAAGATATTTCCAATATAGGTACACATTAGGAAGTAGGCCCATGCGAGTTGGAGAAGTATCACCAGGATACTGTGCACATATCATACAACCTGATACGTGTACTAGACAGATGAGATTGTTAGGGATAGGATTTTTCACCTGGAAGGTTTGTAATATGGTGATGTCATATTCTGTCCCATAGGTCCTCCACGATGATGCGTATTTCATATGTGGGAGGAAGGCGTATAAGTGGCTTGCCCCTAACTCAGAGGGATTGTGTTACATTGGAAGAGTGTTACCGGAAGTAATGACCATTACCCATGATAGAATGAGAGACGTTCACCGCAATGCTCAAGCTCCTTACACTCACACCCATTACGAACACATTGTAAAGAGACACCTTATAGATAGGACAGAGCATGCAGCCTCTGATTTGATCCACGAATCCACCGGGATTCAATTCCTACTCGCGTTAGATATCACCTGTAACGCCAGAGGAGTTATACATTTTAGGTATATTACCACGCTAGCGAACCTGATAGACAATATCACCGAGATGTATGATGACACCTTCAGGTATACTGGGAGAGAATTGCAAGCTTACAAAATGGAACTGATCCAGCACAGGATGGTTCTCAATTACATCACAGCGGTGACAGGAGGGTATTGTGTCACCCTAGCAACTCAGTATGGTGTGAAGTGTTGTACGTATATCACAAACAGCACTGAGGACCCAACCGAGGTCATTGATCAAAAGATGGACGATATCTTGCAATTGAAGTGGGAGTTCCGAAGGAGACACAACCTCACCCTTGCTTCTGTGGGTAATGAACTGACTGGCTGGGTATCATGGTTGAACCCACGTAATTGGTTCTCAGGTTTAGGAGAATGGGCTCAAAATGTTATCGTTACTGTAGGGAAATTCCTCTTATGTATCCTAGGAGTTGTCATAATGATTGGTCTGATATTCAAATGTGTTCAGATTTTAATGAATTGCAAGCGTAGTACCAAATTGATGAGTTTGAGGAGCGAGGGCATTGTAACAACAACTAATTTAATTTATGACCCATCAATCGAGACAATGTTGTGATAAGACGTGATTACACGGCCCGTTTCTTTCACCCGTTTCTCCTTTGTTTTTCTCCAAGGTAAAAAGACATCCACTCGGAAGAATAATTTGATGACCCTTTTATACAGACCATTGATGAACTGTTTCACGACAATTGATGAACTTTGAGAGACTTTCATTTTTATGGACTCTTGAAGAGCTTTGCTTGCCACTTACAGCAAAGATACATAAATCCGGACAAGACATCGACAAGACTTCAACAAGACACCCAAAGACGACCACATACATAATCATACAAATGCATTTATAACGCTTGTATCTTATCTTCATCTCTACTATCTTCAGGTAGTGACACACATAATCAACAGGTAATATAGGCACATATATTAGCACTCACATATTCTCCCCCTTCATGTATCATCAACTAATGTGCACCCCATTTGTTGGAACTAAAAGCCGAAAAGAGATCGGTAGAGTTTGTTAGCCCACTTACAGACCCTTAATACGGGATGAGAAGGATTCAATGTAGACTTCGCAATACCTCGAAGCTTATTTTAGAACATGTACGGCACGATGATACATGACCCCTCAGACATGGATTTCATACACACATGCTTTTACTATCCCACTAGGTCATACATTTGCCACCTCCTCCTCTCCTCCCTACTCCCAATCATAATAAGGTATTACATGGTGACGTGTATTTTTCTGCTTAATTGTTTAGATAGTGGCAGTTATTGTTGACTGCCAAAGGGTGGACTGTCAAAGTCGAAAAAGATCATGATTCACAATGCCTTGTACTAACCCCAATGCACATGCCCGCTGCTCGTGCACCCAGTCTGCTGTGCGTACGCATCCCCTCAGGTTGCGTAAGGGACGCTCTGACGTCTCCTGCGCATGGAGACGTGTATTCATAGCGGAGTTTGTAAGCATCTAGCGAGCGACTCAATCGCAACATATTTAACCCATATAGTGTGTTTTATAGATAATATTCCCCTTAACAATGTCAGCAAGTATGTTTAGTGTAAACGGTTCATGGACAGAGGGATTCCTCTTTGCATGATAGGAAGGGTCAGATAAAGGTTGAACGGTGGTGTCTAGTATCAAACTGTAGAGTATTTTAATAGTAACATTTCGGTGTTGGTTAGGAAGAGATTGCTCGCTCCTGCGCATAGTTATGTATAAAAGTAGTTTATAGACATTTACTGTATTTGCTGTTCATTATCCATGCGGCGGGAATCCTGAGGATACCTCCCTCCTGAGCAGTTGGAGAAAGACACAACCCACCTGTTCGAACCCACCTATGACCTTTTGTTATAATGCAGAGACACATTCCTGTGTCCAATGAACAATGAGATTATAGGGACCATTGTATTGTTACTGAATGCTGTGTATATAAAGACCACCATTGCTGGACCAGTCACTCACTCTCTGCAAGGTTTTCACATTGAAGGCTGAGGGCTGAATCCAGGACACGCTTGCGAATCATTCCCACGTGTGTAAGTTCTCTGTAGCCATTTTGTTATCCTTAATGTTTGCCATTTATTCTATTTCTGTTTGCGATCGTATGCTATTTTTTCACATTATTCCTTGTTATTCTGTTTAGATTTTGATGTTAGTTTTGCAGTGTATAAGCTGTATTGTTTTCCCCTTTTTATACTAAAAGAATCATCCACGAAGGTGTTGGAGCCTGAGTGGTTGTTAAATCCATATCAGGTCTTGTGTATTTCACAATTTACTTCAAAGGGTTTCTGAGCGTCTCAATCGCTCAAACAGCTTTCATATTATCAAGGTCAATAAGCGTTACATCATTGTAGTATTACAGTACTAAGGTTTACAGTATAAGCATACCCTTACAGTGTGTTGTTAATAAGGTTTACTGTGTATCATTCAGTGAGCGTCTGCGCCGCTCGTGTCCCACTCTCATGGCACAGCGTCCGCTACGCCAATAGCGTAGCATTACGGTACTCGGGCCGCCTATAGCGCGCTCGATACTAAGCGAAAGCCCGTGAGCGTACGTGTCGCTCGCGCGTCGCACCCACGGCCTTGCGTCTGCTACGCTAAGTGCGTACCCTTACGGTACTCCGTGCGCCAATTGTGTACTTAGTCCATAATAAGTATATAGCTTATGTTCAAAGGATATATTTGACTTTATCAGGGTACACCTGTGATTGAACACAGACGTGGCTGAAAAGTCGAAGACTTGCCCCCACTGGGACGGAGTCCCTCAGCGGAGCCCCAGCGTCATGAGTTGGATTTTGTAGAAGCCAGGGAGGACTTCTGTTACTGGGAACTAGCTGAAGCTGGCAGCTTTTTCCCTCTGCCCTTACCTCTGGCGAGAAAGGAAGATCCCCGTCCTTTCTTGGATTTATGCGACAAAAAGGACTGCATCTGATAATGTGGCGTTTTCTTTGGCTGTGAGAAAACATAAGGTAAAAAAGTGGATTTACCTGTAGTAGCTTTGGAAACCAGGTCCGTGAGACCTTCCCCAAATTAGTCCTCACCCTTGTAAGGCAAAACCTCCATATGCCTCTTTGAGTCGGCATCACCCATCCATTGGGGGTAATTCCAAGTTGATCGCAGCAGGAAATTTTTTAGCAGTTGGGCAAAACCATGGTGGTGAGTCAGAGTTGTTCGCTCGTTAAATTTTTTCGCATCGCAGCGATTTTCCGCTTAGTGCGCATGCGCAATGTTCGCACTGCGACTGCGCCAAGTAAATTTGCTATGCAGTTAGGTATTTTACTCAGGGCTTTTTCTTCGTTCAGGCGATCGGAGTGTGATTGACAGGAAGTGGGTGTTTCTGGGAGGAAACAGGCCGTTTTATGGGTGTGTGCGAAAAAACGCTACAGTTTCTGGGAAAAACGCGGGAGTGGCTGGAGAAACGGAGGAGTGTCTGGGCGAAAGCTGGGTGTGTTTGTGACGTCAAACCAGGAACGGCAAGCACTGAACTGATCGCAGATGCCGAGTAACTCTGGAGCTACTCAGAAACTGCTAAGAACTGTCTAATCACAATTTTGCTAATCTTTCGTTCGCAATTTTACTATGCTAAGATTCACTCCCAGTAGGCAGCGGCTTAGCGTGTGCAAAGCTGCTAAAAGCAGCTTGCGAGCGAACAACTCGGAATGACCACCATTGTCATTACATTACCGGTTTTCTGTTCACCCAGTGTTATTCCATCTGCTCTGTTATAATAAAACATCAGCGCCTGTGCGCAGGACTTTATATTGCCTCCACGTTTTATCCATCACACCAACACTGACCCACTAGCGCCCCCGCCGGGGACAGACAAACCCAGAGACCTGACAGAGCAGATATAACATTTGCAGAGAGTTAGATTTGGGTGGGTTATTTTGTTTCTGTTCAGGGTAAATACTGGCTGCTTTATTTTTACACTGCAATTTAGATTGCAGATTGAACTCACCAAACCCAAATCTAACTCTCTCTGCACATGTTATATCTGCCTTCCCTGCAGTGCACATGGTTTTGCCCAACTGCTAAAAAATTTCCTGCTGCGATCAACTTGGAATTACCCCCATTGTCGGGTCCACAGGGCTCGCCCAGCAGAAATCGCCATGGCGTTGGCTCTGGAACCCAGTAGGCCAACGTCTCTCTGAGCATCTCTCATATATAGGACAGCATCCTTAATATGACCCAAGGTCAATAAAATGGTATCCTTATCCAGTGTCTCAATTTCAGTAGACAAGGTATCTGTCCACGCTGCTACAATGCTACAAACCCAAGCCGACGCTATCGCCGGTCTGAGTAAAGTAGCAGTATGTGTGTAAATTGACTTAAAGGTAGTCTCTTGCCTGCGATCAGCAGGATCCTTGAGGGTTGCGGTATCTTGAGAAAGCCGCAAAACCTTTTTTGGATAAGCGCGTCAACGCTTTGTCCACCCTGGGGGAGGATTCCCACCGTATCCTGTCCTTAGTCGGGAAAGGATACGCCATAAGAATCCTTTTGGTAATCTTCAGTTTCTTGTCTGGAGTTTCCCAAGCCCTTTCAAACAACTCATTTAGCTCATGTGAAAGGGGGAAAGTAACCTCAGATTTCTTTTCTTTAAACATGTGGACCCTCGTATCAGGTACAGAGGGGTCATCTGTGATATGCAACACATCTTTTATTGCAATAATCATATAATTAATACTTTTTGCCAATTTTGGCTGCAACCTCGCATCATCGTAGTCGACACTGGAGTCAGAATCCGTGTCGGTATCAGTGTCTGCTACTTGGGATAGTGGGATCTTTTGAGACCCAGAAGGGCCCTGTGACATAGTGAAAGGGAGGGACTGACTCCCTGTATTTTCCCTGGACTCCGCTTTGTCCAACCTTTTGTGTAATACATTTACCTTTGCATTTACAACATTCCACATATCCACCCAATCAGGTGGCGGCGTTGCCGACGGAGACACCCCTTTCATTTGCTCCACCTCCTCTCTAGAAGAGCCTTCCGCTTCAGACATGCCGACACACGCGTACCGACACCCCACACACAAGAAAATCTCTAATCTGGAGACAGTTTCCCAACAAGGCCCTTTGGAGAGACAGAGAGAGAGTATGCCAGCACACACCCAGCGCCAATGACCCTGGAAACACAATTCCCAGATATATAGCGCTTTTTTATTATATATTGTCTGCGCCCAAAATATGTGCCCCCCCCCTCCCTCCTTCAAAGCCCTCTGTCACCGTGTTCAGCAGGGGAGAGACCAGGGAGCCAGCTTTTCAGCAGCGTGCTGTGGAGAAAATGGCGCTGGTTAGTGCTGTGGGACCAAGCTTCGCTTCCTTTGCGGCAGGCTTCAGTCCCGCTCAAATATCAAAAAACCTGGCAGGGGATTGTATATCATATTGCCATAGCTAAATAATAAGATTTTACTCACCGGTAAATCTATTTCTCGTAGTCCGTAGTGGATGCTGGGAACTCCGTAAGGACCATGGGGAATAGCGGCTCCGCAGGTGACTGGGCACAACTAAAGAAAGCTTTAGGACTACCTGGTGTGCACTGGCTCCTCCCACTATGACCCTCCTCCAGACCTCAGTTAGGATACTGTGCCCGGAAGAGCTGACACAATAAGGAAGGATTTTGAATCCCGGGTAAGACTCATACCAGCCACACCAATCACACCATATAACTCGTGATAGGAACCCCGGTTAACAGTATGAAATATAACTGAGCCTCTCAACAGATGGCTCAACAATAACCCTTTAGTTAACAATAACTATATACAAAGTATTGCAGACAATCCGCACTTGGGATGGGCGCCCAGCATCCACTACGGACTACGAAAAAAAGATTTACCGGTGAGTAAAATCTTATTTTCTCTGACGTCCTAAGTGGATGCTGGGACTCCGTAAGGACCATGGGGATTATACCAAAGCTCCCAAACGGGCGGGAGAGTGCGGATGACTCTGCAGCACCGAATGAGCAAACTCAAGGTCCTCCTCAGCCAGGGTATCAAACTTGTAGAATTTTGCAAAAGTGTTAGACCCTGACCAAGTAGCAGCTCGGCAAAGTTGTAAAGCCGAGACCCCTCAGGCAGCCGCCCAAGAAGAGCCCACCTTCCTCGTGGAATGGGCTTTTACAGATTTAGGATGCGGCAGTCCAGCCGCAGAATACGCAAGCTGAATTGTGCTACAGATCCAGCAAGTCAGTTTTCCTGACTCCAGCCGTCCTGGAAACATATTTTCACGGCCCTAACTACGTCCAGTAACTTGGAATCCTCCAAGTCCCTAGTAGCCGCAGGCACCACAATAGGTTGGTTTAAATTAAAAGCTGATACCACCTTAGGGAGAAACTGGGGACGAGTCCTCAATTCTGCCCTATCCATGTGGAAAATCAGATAAGGGCTTTTACATGACAAAGCCGCCAATTCTGACACAGGCCTGGCCGACGCCAAGGCCAATAACATGACCACTTTCCAAGTGAGATATTTTAGATCCACGGTTTTTAGTGGCTCAAACCAATGTGATTTTAGGAAACTCAAGGATCCGGCGTTCAACCGCCATGCCGTCAAACGCAGCCGCGGTAAGTCTTGGAACAGACAGGGCCCCTGCTGCAGCAGGTCCAGTCTGAGAGGCAGAGGCCATGGGTCCTCTGAGATAATTTCTTGAAGTTCCGGGTACCAAGCTCTTCTTGGCCAATCCGGAACAATGAGTATAGTTCTTACTCCTCTTCTCCTTATTATCCTCAGTACCTTGGGTATGAGAGGAAGAGGAGGGAACACATAAACCGACTGGTACACCTACGGCGCCACCAGAGCGTCCACAGCTATCGCCTGAGGGTCCCTCGACCTGGCGCAATATCTTTCTAGCTTTTTGTTTAGGCGGGACGCCATCATGTCCACCTGTGGCCTTTCCCAACGGTTTACAATCAGTTGGAAGACTTCTGGATGAAGTCCCCACTCTCCCGGGTGGAGGTCGTGTCTGCTGAGGAAGTCTGCTTCCCAGTTGTCCACTCCCGGAATGAACACTGCTGACAGTGCTAACACGTGATTTTCCGCCCATCGGAGAATCCTTGTGGCTTCTGCCATCGCCATCCTGCTTCTTGTGCCGCCCTGTCGGTTTACATGGGCGACTGCCGTGATATTGTCTGACTGGATCAGTACCGGCTGGTTTTGAAGCAGGGGTACTGCCTGAGTTAGGGCATTGTAAATGGCCCTCAGTTCCAGAATATTTATGTGTAGGTAAGCCTCCTGACTTGACCAAAGTCCTTGGAAGTTTCTTCCCTGTGTGACTACCCCCCAGCCTCGAAGGCTGGCTTCCGTGGTCACCAGGACCCAGTCCTGTAGCCACAGCAGACACCCTGGTCCTTGGAGACAGGGTTATCAGCCGATGCATCTGAAGATGCGATCTGGACCACTTGTCCAACAGGTCCCACTGAAAGGTTCTTGCATGGAACCTGCCGAATGGAATTGCTTCGTAGGAAGCTACCGTTTTTCCCAGGACTCGCGTGCAGTGATGCACAGAGACCTGTTTTGGTTTCAGGAGGCCTTTGACTAGAGATGACAGCACCTTGGCTTTCTCCTCCGGGAGAAACACTTTTTTCTGGTCTGTGTCCAGAACCATCCCCGGGAACAGTAGACGCGTCGTAGGGACCAGCTGTGACTTTGGAATATTTAGAATCCAACCGTACTGTTGTAGCACCTCCTGAGATAGTGCTACCCCGACCAACAACTGCTCCCTGGACCTCGCCTTTATTACGAGATCATCTAAGTACAGGATAATTAAAAGTCCCTTTTCTCTAACGTCCTAGTGGATGCTGGGAACTCCGAAAGGACCATTGGGGAATAGCGGCTCCGCAGGAGACTGGGCACAACTAAAGAAAGCTTTAGGTCACCTGGTGTGCACTGGCTCCGCCCACTATGACCCTCCTCCAAGCCTCAGTTGGATTTTTGTGCCCGGCCGAGCTGGATGCACACTAGGGGTCTCCTGAGCTTCTAGAAAGATAGTATATGTTAGGTTTTTTATTTTACAGTGAGACCTGCTGGCACCAGGCTCACTGCACTGAGGGACTAAGGGGAGAAGAAGTGAACCTACCTGCTTGCAGCTAGCTTGGGCTTCTTAGGCTACTGGACACCATTAGCTCCAGAGGGATCGACCGCATGGAACGGGCCTTGGTGTTCGTTCCCGGAGCCGCGCCGCCGTCCCCCTTACAGAGCCAGAAGCAAGAAGAGGTCCGGAAAATCGGCGGCACTGCAGCTGTGCGCCATTGCTCCTCATACACACTTCACACTCCGGTCACTGAGGGTGCAGGGCGCTGGGGCGCCCTGAGCAGCAATAAAAACACCTTGGCTGGCTATATATGTGATAAATACCCCTGCCAGAATCCTTTAAAAAGCGGGAGAAAAGTCCGTGAAAAAGGGGCGGAGCTATCTCCCTCAGCACACTGGCGCCATTTCTCCCTCACAGCTCCGCTGGAAGGAAGCTCCCTGGCTCTCCCCTGCAGTCTGCACTACAGAAAAGGGTAAAAAAGAGAGGGGGGGCACTAAATTTAGACGCAGTAAATATAATAGCAGCTATAGGGGACATAATTCAGTTAGTCCCTGCATTATATAGCGCTCTGGTGTGTGCTGGCATACTCTCACTCTGTCCCCCCAAAGGGCTTTTGTGGGGTCCTGTCCTCTGTTAGAGCATTCCCTGTGTGTGTGCGGTGTGTCGGTACGGCTGTGTCGACATGTTTGATGAGGAAAATTATGTGGAGGCGGAGCAGATGCCTATAGAAGTGATGTCACCCCCTGCGGGGCAGACACCTGAGTAGATGGTCTTGTGGAAGGAATTACGTGCAAGTGTCGACTCCTTACACAAAAAATTTGTCATGCCAAATGCGGGACAGCCGGCTTCTCAGATCGTGCCTGCCCAGGCGTCTCAAAGGCCGTCAGGGGTTTTAAAATGCCCACTACCTCAGATGGCAGACGCAGATGTCGACACAGATACTGATACCAGTGTCGACGACGATGAGTCTAATCTAATGTCCACTAAGGCTATTCGTTGCATGATTGAGGCAATGAAAGAGGTGTTACACATTTCTGATATAAACTCAGGTACCACTAAAAAGGGTATTATGTTTGGGGAGAAAAAACTACCCGTAGTTTTTCCCCCATCGGAAGAATTAAATGAATTGTGTGAAGAAGCGTGGGCTTTCCCTGATAAAAGATTGGTAATCTCTAAAAAGTTACTAATGGCGTTCCCTTTCCCGCCAGAGGATAGGGCACGTTGGGAAACAACCTCCTAGGGTGGATAAAGCACTCACACGTTTGTCTAAAAAGGTGGCACTACCGTCTCCGGATACGGCCGCCCTCAAGGAGCCTGCAGATAGGAAGCAGGAGGCGATCCTGAAGTCTGCATATACACACTCAGGCATTATACTTAGACCAGCTATTGCGTCAGCATGGATGTGCAGTGCTGCGTGGTCAGATTCCCTGTCAGAAAATATTGACACCCTAGACAGGGACACTATTCTGCTAACCATAGAGCATATAAAAGACTCAGTCTTATACATGAGAGATGCACAGAGGGAGATCTGCCGGCTGGCATCTAAAATAAGTGCATTGTCCATTTCTGCTAGGAGAGGCTTATGGACTCGGCAGTGGACAGGGAATGCAGATTCTAAAATGCACATGGAAGTTTTGCCTTATAAGGGTGAGGAGTTATTCGGGGATGGTCTCTCAGACCTAGTTTCCACAGCAACAGCTGGGAAGTCAGCATTTTTACCCCATGTTCCCTCACAGCCTAAGAAGGCGCCGTTTTATCATCAGGTACAGTCCTTTCGGACCCAGAAAAACAGGCAAGGAAAAGGCGGGTCCTTTCTGTCCAGAGGCAGAGGAAAAAGGCTGCAACAAACAACAGGTTCCCAGGAGCAAAAGTCATCCCCCGTTTCTTACAAGTCCGCCACATGACGGTGGGGCTCCACAGGCGGAGCCAGGTACGGTGGGGGGCCGCCTCAAAAATGTCAGCGATCAGTGGGCTCGGTCACAGGTGGATCCCTGGATCCTTCAAATAGTATCTCAGGGGTACAAACTGGAATTCGAGGCGTCTCCACCCCACCGGTTCCTAAAATCTGCCTTGCCGATTACTCCCTCAGACAGGGAGGCTGTGCTAGCGGCAATTCACAAGCTGTATTCCCAGCAGGTGATAATCAAGGTGCCCCTACTTCAACAAGGACGGGGTTACTATTCCACACTGTTTGTGGTACCGAAACCAGACGGTTCGGTAAGACCCATTTTAAATTTGAAATCCTTGAACACATACATATAAAAATTCAAGTTCAAGATGGAATCGCTCAGGGCGGTTATTGCAAGCCTGGACGAGGGGGATTACATGGTATCCCTGGACATCAAGGATGCTTACCTGCATGTCCCCATTTACCATCCTCACTAGGAGTACCTCAGATTTGTGGTACAGGATTGCCATTATCAATTCCAGACGCTGCCATTTGGACTGTCCACGGCACCAAGGGTGTTTACCAAGGTAATGGCCGAAATGATGATACTCCTTCGAAAAAAGGGAGTTTTAATTATCCCGTACTTGGACGATCTCCTAATAAAGGCGAGACCCAGGGAGCAGTTGTTGGTAGGAGTAGCATTATCTCTGGAGATGCTACACCAGCACGGTTGGATTCTGAATATTCCAAAGTCACAGCTGGTTCCGACGACACGTCTACTGTTACTGGGTATGATTCTGGACACAGTCCAGAAAAAAAGTGTTTCTCCCGGAGGAGAAAGCCAAGGAGTTGTCATCTCTAGTCAGAGACCTCCTGAAACCAAAACAGGTCTCGGTGCATCACTGCACGCGAGTCCCGGGAAAGATGGTGGCTTCTTACGAAGCAATTCCTTTCGGCAGGTTCTATGCCAGAATCTTTCAGTGGGACCTGTTGGACCAATGGTCCGGATCGCATCTTCAGATGCATCGCCTAATAACCCTGTCTCCAAGAACCAGGGTGTCTCTGCTGTGGTGGCTGCAGAGTGCTCATCTTCTAGAGGGCCGCAGATTCAGCATACAGGACTGGGTCCTGGTGACCACGGATGCCAGCCTTCGAGGCTGGGGGGCAGTCACACAGGGAAGAAACTTCCAAGGACTATGGTCGAGTCAGGAGACTTCCCTACACATAAATATTCTGGAACTAAGGGCCATTTACAATGCCCTAAGTCAGGCAAAACCCCTGCTTCTACACCAGCCGGTACTGATCTAGTCAGACAACATCACGGCAGTCGCCCATGTAAACCGACAGGGCGGCACAAGAAGCAGGATGGCAATGGCAGAAGCCACATGGATTCTCCGATGGGCGGAAAATCACGTACTAGCACTGTCAGCAGTGTTCATTCCGGGAGTGGACAACTGGGAAGCAGACTTTCTCAGCAGGCACGACCTCCACCCGGGAGAGTGGGGACTTCATCCAAAGTCTTCACACTGATTGTAAATCGTTGGGAACGGCCACAGGTGGACATGATGGCGTCCCGCCAAAACAAAAAACTAGAGAGATATTGCGCCAGGTCAAGGGACCCTCAGGCGACAGCTGTGGACGCTCTAGTGACACCGTGGGTGTACCAGTCAGTTTATGTGTTCCCTCCTCTGCCTCTCATACCAAAGGTACTGAGAATAATAAGAAAACGAGGAGTAAGAACAATACTCGTGGTTCCGGATTGGCCAAGACGAGCGTGGTACCCGGAACTTCAAGAGATGATCTCAGAGGACCCATGGCCTCTGCCGCTCAGACAGGACCTGCTGCAGCAGAGGCCCTGTCTGTTCCAAGATTTACCGCTGCTGCGTTTGACGGCATGGCAGTTGAACGCCGGATCCTAAAGAAAAAGGGCATTCCGGAGGAAGTCATTAAAGCCAGCAAAGATGTAACGGCAAAACATTATCACCGCATATGGCGGAAATATGTTGCTTGGTGTGAGGCCAGAAAGGCCCCAACAGAGGAATTTCAGCTGGGTCGATTTCTGCACTTCCTACAGTCAGGAGTGACTATGGGCCTAAAATTAGGCTCCATTAAGGTACAGATCTCGGCTCTGTCGATTTTCTTCCAAAAAGAACTAGCTTCACTACCTGAAGTTCAGACATTTGTAAAAGGAGTGCTGCATATTCAGTCCCCTTTTGTGCCTCCAGTGGCACCTTGGGATCTCAACGTGGTGTTGAGTTTCCTAAAATCACATTGGTTTGAGCCACTAAAAACCGTGGATCTAAAATATCTCACTTGGAAAGTGGTCATGTTATTGGCCTTGGCTTCGGCCAGGCGTGTATCAGAATTGGCGGCTTTGTCATGTAAAAGCCCTTATCTGATTTTCCATATGGATAGGGCAGAATTGAGGACTCGTCCCCAGTTTCTCCCTAAGGTGGTATCAGCCTTTCACTTGAACCAACCTATTGTAGTGCCTGCGGCTACAAGGGACTTGGAGGATTCCAAGTTACTGGACGTAGTCAGGGCCTTGAAAATGTATGTTTCCAGGACGGCTGGAGTCAGGAAAACTGACTCGCTTTTTATCCTGTATGCACCCAACAAACTGGGTGCTCCTGCTTCTAAGCAGACTATTGCTCGCTGGATTTGTAGCACAATTCAGCTGGCGCATTCTGCGGCTGGACTGCCGCATCCTAAATCAGTAAAAGCCCATTCCACAAGGAAGGTGGGCTCATCTTGGGCGGCTGCCCGAGGGGTCTCGGCTTTACAACTTTGCCGAGCAGCTACTTGGTCAGGGGCAAACACGTTTGCAAAATTCTACAAATTTGATACCCTGGCTGAGGAGGACCTTGAGTTCTCTCATTCGGTGCTGCAGAGTCATCCGCACTCTCCCGCCAGTTTGGGAGCTTTGGTATAATCCCCATGGTCCTTTTGGAGTTCCCAGCATCCACTAGGACATTAGAGAAAATAAGATTTTACTCACCGGTAAATCTCGTAGTCCGTAGTGGATGCTGGGCGCCCATCCCAAGTGCGGATTGTCTGCAATACTTGTATATAGTTATTGTTAAACTAACGGGTTATTGTTGAGCCATCTGTTGAGAGGCTCAGTGTTTTCATACTGTTAACTGGGTATAGTATCACGAGTTATACGGTGTGATTGGTGTGGCTGGTATGAGTATTACCCGGGATTCAAAATCCTTCCTTATTGTGTCAGCTCTTCCGGGCACAGTATCCTAACTGAGGCTTGGAGGAGGGTCATAGTGGGAGGAGACAGTGCACACCAGGTAACCTAAAGCTTTCTTTAGTTGTGCCCAGTCTCCTGCGGAGCCGCTATTCCCCCATGGTCCTTTCGGAGTTCCCAGCATCCACTACGGACTACGAGAAATAGATTTACCGGTGAGTAAAATCTTATTTTTTCGAAGGAGTATCATCATTTCGGCCATTACGTTAGTAAATATCCTCTGTGCCGTGGACAGGCCGAACAGCAACGTCTGGAATTGGTAATGACAATCCTGTACCACAAATCTGAGGTACTCCTGGTGAGGATGGTAAATGGGGACATGCAGGTAAGCATCCTTGATGTCCAGCGATACCATGTAATCCCCATCGTCCAGGCTTGCAATAACCGCCCTGAGCAATTCCATCTTGAACTTTAATTTTTTTATACATGTGTTCAAGGATTTCAAATTTAAAATGGGTCTCACCGAACCGTCCGGTTTCGGTACCACAAACATTGTGGAATAGTAACCCCGTCCTTGTTGAAGGAGGGGCCCCTTGACTATCACCTGCTGGGAATACAGCTTGTGAATTGCTTCTAGCACAGCCTCCCTGCCTGAGGGAGTTGTTGGCAAGGCAGATTTGAGGAAACGGCAGGGGGGGGAGACGTCTCGAATTCCAGCTTGTACCCCTGAGATACCACTTGAAGGATCCAGGGATCCACCCGTGAGCGAGCCCACTGATTGCTGAAGTTTTTGAGTCGGCCCCCCACCGTACCTGGCTCCGCCTGTGGAGCTCCACAGTCATGCGACGGACTTGGAGGAAGCGGGGGATGGCTTTTGCTCCTGGGAACTGGCTGTATGCTGCAGTTTTTTCCCCCTACCTCTGCCTCTGGGCAGAAAGGACGCGCCTTTTCCCCACTTGCCCTTCTGGGGCCGAAAGGACTGTACCTGACAATACGGTGCTGTCTTTGGCTGTGAGGGAACATGGGGTAAAAATGCTGACTTCCCAGCTGTTGCAGTGGAAACGAGGTCCGAGAGACCATCCCCGAACAACTCCTCACCCTTATAAGGCAAAACTTCCATGTGCCTTTTAGAATCTGCATCCCCTGTCCACTGCCGAGTCCATAAACCTCTCCTGGCAGAAATGGACATTGCACTTATTTTAGATGCCAGCCGGCAAATATCCCTCTGTGCATCTCTCATGTACAAGACTGAGTCTTTTATATGCTCTGTGGTTAGCAATATAGTGTCCCTGTCTAGGGTATCAATATTTTCCGAAAGGGAATATGACCACGCAGCTGCAGCACTGCACATCCATGATGAAGCTATAGCTGGTCTCAGTATAATACCTGTGTGTGTATACACAGACTTCAGGATAGCCTCCTGCTTTCTATCAGCAGGTTCCTTTAGGGCGGCCGTATCTGGAGACGGTAGTGCCACCTTCTTTGACAAGCGTGTAATCGCTTTATCCACCCTAGGGGGTGTTTCCCAACGTGACCTATCCTCTGGTGGGAAAGGGTACGTCATCAATAACCTTTTAGAAATTACCAGCCCACGCTTCTTCACACACTTCATTTAATTCCTCAGATGGGGGAAAAACCACTGGTAGTTTTTTCTCCCCAAACATAATACCCTTTTTTGTGGTACCTGGGGTAAGATCAGAAATGTGCAACACATTTTTCATTGCCTCAATCATGTAACGTGTGGCCCTATTGGAAATTACATTAGTCTCATCGTCGTCGACACTGGTATAAGTATCCGTGTCGACATCTGTGTCTGCCATCTGAGGTAGCGGGCGTTTTAGAGCCCCTGATGGCCTTTGAGACGCCTGGGCAGGCACGAGCTGAGAAGCCGGCTGTCCCATATTTGGTATGTCGTCAAACTTTTTATGTAAGGAGTTGACACTTTCATGTAATTCCTTCCACAAGTCCATCCACTCAGGTGTCTGCCCCGCAGGGGGTGACATCACATTTATCGGCATCTGCTCCGCCTCCACATAAGCCTCCTCATCAAACATGTCGACACAGCCGTACCGACACACTGCACACACACAGGGAATGCTGAGGACAGGACCCCACAAAGCCCTTTGGGGAGACAGAGAGATAGTATGCCAGCACACACCAGAGCGCTATATAATACAGGGATTAACACTATAACTGAGTGATTTCCCTTTATAGCTGCTATATAATAATATACTGCGACTAAATTTAGTGCCCCCCTCTCTTTTTTACCCTTTTCTAGCTTGAAACTGCAGGGGAGAGCCTGGGAGCGATCCTTCCAGCGGAGCTGTGAGGCAAAAATGGTGCCAGTGTGCTGAGGGAGATAGCCCCGCTACTTTTTCGGCGGACTTGTCCCGCTTTTTTGAGGAATTCTGGCAGGGGTATTTTTCACATATATAGCCTCTGGGACTATATATTGTGATATTTAGCCAGCCAAGGTGTTAATATTGCTGCTCAGGGCGCCCCCCCCCCCCCAGCGCCCTGCACCCATCAGCGACCGGAGTGTGAGGTGTGCATGAGGAGCAATGGCGCACAGCTGCAGTGTTGTGCGCTACCTTGTTGAAGTCTTCTGCCGCCCATTTTCCGGACCACTTCTGGCTCTGTTAGGGGGATGGCGGCACGTCTCCGGGACCGAACGATCGAGGTCGGGTCCTGTGTTCGATCCCTCTGGAGCTAATGGTGTCCAGTAGCCTAAGGAGCCCAAGCTAGCTGCAAGCAGGAAGCTTCGCTTCTTCTCCCCTTAGTCCCTCGTAGCAGTGAGTCTGTTGACAGCAGATCTCACTGTAAAATAAAAAACCTAAAATTATACTTTCTTTGTAGGAGCTCAGGAGAGCCCCTAGTGTGCATCCAGCTCAGCCGGGCACAAGATTCTAACTGAGGTCTGGAGGAGGGTCATAGTGGGAGGAGCCAGTGCACACCAGGTAGTCCTAAAGCTTTCTTTAGTTGTGCCCAGTCTCCTGGCCACTATTCCCGATGGTCCTTACGGAGTCCCAGCATCCACTTAGGACGTCAGAGAAATACTATTTATGCTAGCCAAGAGGATTATTGCTGCCCAGGGCGCCCCCCCCCTCCCCCCTAGGGATGGACATCGATGGTCGATGTTTCCGAACCATCGATGTTTTCGTTTCGATGGTAGTGTTTTTAGCATTTAATGGTGGCCTCCCGATGTTTCTCACCATCGAATGATAGTCATTCGATGGTCTTCCGATGGTGGCTTGTTTTTTTCTAATTCCAAATAGCTATGCCTCCCCTTGCTGCTGTGTCTATCAGGGAAACTTCTTAAGTCCGTTGGAGGCTGTCTGTTTCAGACATGAGCCTGCTCAGCCAGTCCCCTCACCCCCTCCCCTCTCTAGGCTGCTGCTAGGCAACAGGGCCCCCTGCAAGCTGTGATTGGCTCTCATTGACTCAGAGAGCCAATCAGATCCCAGACCTTACCCTGCAGCAGCAGAAGCCACAGACACTCGGAGCTCAGGAGGATTCAGAGGAGACAGAGTGACCTCACTGATATTTATATCACCCCAGCTATACACCACCACTGATCAGGGGGAATCATTTAGGAGGGCTATGGACAAAGTCTTTGCTTGAGTATGTTTTGGACTGTGGAAAAAATCCAAGAGAAAACACAAAAAACATGGAAAGAACATACAAACTCCACACCATAATCATCGGAATTGGTCCCATGTGAGACAGCAAAGCAAACCGCGCACTGAGCAAGTTGCCATCCACATTATTGTAAGAACCGCCGGGCCGTTCACAATACTGCATTCCGCTGGCTTCGTTCTGTGTGAGGGGAGGAGAGCGCAGCGCCTCTCCTGCCCCTCAATTCTCTTGGATGCCCAGTCTAACTCTCCATCGGTGGCGGTGCGGTCAATCTGAATAAGGCACCGGTTTACTAGCCAATCAGAGCTCATGGACCAGCAGCCGCGGCTCCTGATTGGCTGCCGGTCCGCGAGCTCTGATTGGCTAACGAACCGGCGCATCATTTCAGATTGACCCCGCCGCCGTTGGAGAGTGAGACCGGGCATCAAAGAGAATTGAGGGGCAAGAGAGACGCTATGCTCTCCGCCCCTCACATAGAAGAAACAGAGCCAGCGGTAAGGGGGGGGGGGCAATGAGCGCACAGTGGAACAATGTATATTTGCCACAGTGGGGGCATTGTATATCTGACACAGTGGGGGCATTGTATATCTGACACAGTGGGGGCATTGTATATCTGACACAGTGGGGGCATTGTATATCTGGCACTGTGTAAGCAATGCGTATCTGGCACTGTGGGGGCATTGCGTATCTGGCACTGTGGGGGCATTGCGTATCTGGCACTGTGGGAGCATTGCGTATCTGGCACTGTGGGAGCATTGCATATCTGGCACTGTGGGAGCATTGCATATCTGGCACTGTGGGGGCATTGCATATCTGGCACAGTGGGGGCAATGTATCTCTGGCACAGTGGGGGCATTGTATATCTGGCACAGTGGGGGCAATGTATCTCTGGCACTGTGGGGGCATTGCATATCTGGCACTGTGGGGGCATTGTGTATCTGGCACAGTGGGGGCATTGTGTATCTGACACAGTGGGGGCATTGTGTATCTGACACAGTGGGGGCATTGTGTATCTGACACAGTGGGGGCATTGTATATCTGGCACTGTGGGGGCATTGCATATCTGGCACTGTGGGGGCATTGCATATCTGGCACTGTGGGGGCAATGTATCTGGCACAGTGGGGGCATTGTATATCTGGCACAGTGGGGGCATTGTATATCTGGCACTGTGGGGGCATTGCATATCTGGCACTGTGGGGGCATTGCATATCTGGCACAGTGGGGGCATTGCATATCTGGCACAGTGGGGGCAATGTATCTGGCACTGTGGGGGCATTGTATATTTGGCACTGAGGGGGCAATGTTACTTCATCATTGGGCATTGTGTGTGTATATTATATGTATATTATACACACAATGTCCAGTGATAAAGTAATATGTTGCTCAGAGTCTGGCCCTGCCCCCGATCCCAATTCCCACATTGTAAACGAAAATGCAGGCTTTTGCGCATGAACTAGTCATATAAATAGTTTTTACCATCGAATACTTTTGATGTGATGGTTAGTAACCATTGCATCGAAAGTTTCAATGGTGGAGCATTGCCATCATATGATGTTTTGCTTTCGATGTCCATCCCTACCCCCCCCCTGCACCCATCCGTTCCTGTATGTGCGGGAGCAATGACGCGCAGCGTTACCTCAATGAAGATCCGAAGTCTTCTGCCGCCTGTGAAGTATTCTTTCTTCTTATACTCACCCGGCTTCTATCTTCCGGCTCTGCAAGGAGGACGGCGGTGCGGCTCTGGGACGAACGGCTAGGGTGAGACCTGCGTTCCGAACCCTCTGGAGCTAATGGTGTCCAGTAGCCTAAGAAGCAGAGCCTATCACTGAAGTAGGTCTGCTTCTCTCTCCTCAGTCCCACGGCGCAGGGAGTCTGTTGCCAACAGGAACTCCCTGAAAATAAAAAGCCTAACAAAATAATTTTTTACAGAGAAGCTCAGGAGAGCTCTCCTGTAATGCACCCAGTCTCCTCTGGGCACAGGATCTAACTGAGGTCTGGAGGAGGGGTATAGAGGGAGGAGCCAGTGCACATCCATTCTAAAGTTTCTTTGTAGTGCCCATGTCTCCTGCGGAGCCCGTCTATACCCCATGGTCCTTACGGAGTCCCCAGCATCCTCTAGAACATAAGAGAAATGGCACCGAGCTGTGTGGACGAAGCTCCGCCCCCTTAATGGCGTGCTTCAGTCCCGCTTTTTGTAACTATATATTTATACTGGCGGGGGTTAGGACAGTGCCTAGGCACTTATGTCCCCTCTTGCCAGTTTATTTTGAGGCTTTTCTGCTGCCCAGGGCACGCCCCTCCCCCTGTAGTGCTGCTGTCAGTAGCGGATCTTGCCACGGGCAAGCAGTACTTTTGCCCGGGGCGCCGCCTTCCGGAGGGCGCCGCACAAGGGCAAGATCCGCACATCAATTCAGCCGTACAGGGGGCGTAAATGACCACGCCCCCTGTACAAAGCCACGCCCCCTAAAGCCGCCCGGGGCGCTACAAGCCCCGGAGCCGGCCCTGGCTGCTGTGTGTGTGTGGGAGCATGGCACGCAGCGTGCGATCGTTGTGCGGTACCTCAGAATGCCGTCACTGAAGTCTTCTTTTCTTCTACTCACCCGTCTTCTGACTTCTGGCTCTGTAAGGGGGGTGACGGCTGGCTCTGGGAACGAGCATTTAGGCGTACCTAGCGATCAAACCGACAGGAGCTAGTGGTGTCCTGCCAGCCAGAAGCAGAGCCATGAAACTCGGAGGAAGTTGGTTCTGCTGCTGCCCCCTCAGTAACACGAAGCAGGGAGTCTGATGCCAGCAGATCTCCCTGAAAATAAAAAACCTAACATACCGTAAGCAGACCCTCCAACATGACCCGCCCCACTAGGTACAAAATGTTCTGTTCCTGGACTTCCCTCTTAATTTATGATTTCCATCACCTGTGTTGAACTAGTTAAATGATAAGAAAGCTGTTTCTTCACAGGTGATTGCAATAATAAATTAAGAGGGAAGTCCAGAAACAGAGCATTTTGTACCTAGTGGGGCAGGTCATGTTGGAGGGTATGCGTAAGTTTTTTCAGAGAAACTCAGTAGAGCTCCTCAGAGTGCATCCAGTCTGCCTGGGCACAGATTCTAAACTGAAGTCTGGAGGAGGCGCATAGAGGGAGGAGCCAGTTCACACCCTTTCAAAGTGTTAAGTGCCCATGTCTCCTGCGGATCCCGTCTATACCCCATGGTTTTAATGGTGTCCCCAGCATCCTCTAGGACAGGGGTTCTCAAACTCGGTCCTCAGAAACCCACACGGTGCATGTTTTGCAGGTCTCCTCACAGAATCACAAGTGAAATAATTTGCTCCACCTGTGGACCTTTTACAATGTGTCAGTGAGTAATTAATACACCTGTGCACTTGCTGGGTTACCTGCAAAACATGCACTGTGTGGGGTCCTGAGGACCGAGTTTGAGAACCTCTGATCTAGGACAGTATGAGAATTTTTTTTTACCTCAAACGAACGGGAAAAACATTAAAGGTGCTGTAAGGGCGGAAGTTCACTTCTGCCCTCTCGTGCTGTCACTTCCTGGTCCTGATCAGGAAGGGAACATAGACACAATCGTTATGGTAGATGCTAGAATCAAGTGGGTAAGGGACCTTTTCCGTCTGGGGGAGGAGTTACGACACAAGGGGGAGGAGCTAGGCCAGTGGAATAGTTCCTCTACTATCCACGCCACCAACTATTACCTTTAGTAATCAGGTGGTGAGTGAAGCGTGGCGAGCCACCGAGCCCAAAGCGTGGCGAGCGAAGCAAGCCCGCGAGGGTACTTTTCAGGTACCCTGTTCGGCTGTAGCTCCTCCCCCTGGTGACGTGTCTCCATCCCCAGGTACGTCAGAAGATCCCTTCTCCCACTCCGACATACATCCGATATACAATCAACCCGTTACTGGGCAGGCAGTGCACCTACAATCTCCCTCTCAAGTGTGTGCGCACCGCAGACACAATTCAGCCGGCTGAGGAGCTGCTATGTGCTGGTGGCAGCATCGCTCCCGGCCAACCACGCAGCACAGACACATCGGGTACTCCCGCCTCATCCCGGCGGTTCCAGCACTACGACTCCTGACCGAGTCACGGACGCTGCCTGTAGCCCCGCCCTGCGCCTGACATCATGCAAGAAGGTCTTACCGGCACGCGTCACCGCCATCATGTGATAGAACGTCACAGAAGGGCGGAGACAAATCCTACTTAAATTGTTTTTTTTTTTTTTGTTTTGTTCTTTTTTCCTTCCCGCGCTTTTTTCTGTCAGTCTCTCTCAGTGTCTGCTGGAGCGGAGGTCCATTTCTCCTCACTGTGTAGGGCTTAAGATTCCCGGTATAACAAGTGTGTGGCCGTCTTGTGCAGCTGTGCGAATACTAGTGCCTGACGGTAAATGATGAGTTTTCTAGTATGTACGTAGCTCTGTAAGTGTATGTAGTAGAACGTCCCAGTCAATCAGCTCCTAGCTGCCATGTTACAGGATGTTTGAAAAATAAAAAATAAAAATAAAAAAATGACAGTTAGGAGCTGATTGACTGGTACTTTACCGTTCCCTCTAAGATGAGTTATCTGACATGTTGGAGTTAAACATTCAATGTTTAGTGCAGTATTAATGAGTACATGATGCAGACCCTCCAACATGACCCGCCCCACTAGGTACAAAATGCTCTGTTTCTGGACTTCCCTCTTAATTTATTATTTCCATCACCTGTGTTGAATTAGTTAAATGATAAGAAAGCTGTTTCTTCACAGGTGATTGCAATAATAAATTAAGAGGGAAGCCCAGAAACAGAGCATTTTGTACCTAGTGGGGCGGGTCATGTTGGAGGGTCTGCTGATGTGAGATGGACAAGGGAGGTCTCGCATCCATAACCGCACAGGAGTTACTATTACAAATGTATCAGATTGTCTGATTTAAAGGAAACATTGCCTACAGAACATATACAGCCGTGCACGCAGTGTATACGTGGCAGTCACACCGTCGTTACAGGACAGGGCGTCTGCATTGTACCATTTATCTATTTGTCATGAGCGTTATGTATAGTCTGATGTGCACCTATCAGAATGAGACACTTATTTAATATAACATCAGGCTATTTGGTGCCGTGTGAGCCCTGTCAGCGTGGACGTGGCATCAGTGGCTATTATTAATGTGGGCATTCCGCTATCCTACCTGATACACACAGCAGTAATAGTCAGTGACGTGCGGTGGGGTGAGGCAGAGCCTTTCCTGTCATACTTGCGTTTAAACCTGAGTTTTGACTGAATAAAATATATGAAAAATACTGATAATTTGTTTGAAATATCTTCTTTGCATTATTCTAATAATTTTTATAGCCCAAACTCTGAAGTAAAAGTCTACGGCAGGTGAGGCAGTGCCTCACCTGCGTATCCTTTCCACACATCTCTAATCAAAACTCACCAGATTTCCAGGAGTTTATCATGCTGCACCTGTGTATAATGCCCAGATGTACCCTTTGGCTCATATATTGCATGTAAATCTGGCTCAGGGGTTAGCCAGTGCCTCCCGAGCCATTTAGCTCCCCGCACGTCCCTGGTAATAATAATGATCCAGGCAATGACTTTATACCTAAAATAAACATGATTAAAAGCCCGCGCAAATCACTGCGGTTACACAATATCAGATTGCAGGAAACAAGCTGCGAGTCTCAGCTGCACCAGTAGGTGTCGCAGGGGCGCTGTGTATACAATGTGACAACACAGCAGTCTGATAGAAAATGTTACATGTAACACAATACTGTGATGCTGACAACCTAATGTGAGATTGTGCTGCTAGAACTGAGGGTATTCATTTACTGCTGCACATGCACGAAAATCCCTAAAACAAAACACCTGTTACAGCGCTTGCGCTACACATAGTGTATGCACAGCTGCTGCGATTGAGATGCACAGTGGGGGGTAATTCCAAGTTGATCGCAGCAGGACATTTTTTAGCAGTTGGGCAAAACCATGTGCACTGCAGGTGTGGCAGATACAACATGTGCAGAGAGAGATAGATTTGGGTGGGTTATTTTGTTTCTGTGCAGGGTAAATACTGGCTGCTTTATTTTTACACTGCAATTTAGATTGCAGATTGCACTCACCACACCCAAATTAACTCTCTCTGCACATGTTATATCTGCCTCCCCTGCAGTGCACATGGTTTTGCCCAACTGCTAAAAAAAATAATAATTTCTCTGACGTCCTAGTGGATGCTGGGAACTCCGTAAGGACCATGGGGAATAGCGGCTCCGCAGGAGACTGGGCACAAAAGTAAAGCTTTAGGACTACCTGGTGTGCACTGGCTCCTCCCCCTATGACCCTCCTCCAAGCCTCAGTTAGATTTTTGTGCCCGGCCGAGTAGGGTGCACACTAGGGGCTCTCCTGAGCTTCTTAGTGAAAGTTTAAGTTTAGGTTTTTATTTTCAGTGAGACCTGCTGGCAACAGGCTCACTGCATCGAGGGACTAAGGGGAGAAGAAGCGAACTCACCTGAGTGCAGAGTGGATTGGGCTTCTTAGGCTACTGGACACCATTAGCTCCAGAGGGACCGAACACAGGCCCAGCCTCGGAGCTCGGTCCCAGAGCCGCGCCGCCGCCCCCCTTACAGAGCCAGAAGCAAGAAGAGGTCCGGAAAAATCGGCGGCAGAAGACATCAGTCTTCAACAAGGTAGCGCACAGCACTGCAGCTGTGCGCCATTGTTACTCAGGCACACTTCACAATCCGGTCACTGAGGGTGCAGGGCGCTAGGGGGGGGGGGGGTCGCCCTGAGCAGCAATGTAAAACACCTTGGCTGGCATAAATACACCACATATAACCCCCAGGGCTATATGGATGTATTTTAACCCCTGCCAGAACTCGCCAAAAAAGCAGGAGAAAAGGCAGCCGAGAAGGGGGCGGAGCCTATCTCCTCAGCACACGGGCGCCATTTTCCATCACAGCTCCGCTGGAAGGATGTCTCCCTGACTCTCCCCCGCAGTCCTGCACTACAGAAAAGGGTATAAAAAGAGAGGGGGGCACTAATTTGGCGCAGTTTTGATACTAACAGCAGCTATAAAGGGAAAAGCACATTTTATAGTGGTATTCCTGTCTATATATAGCGCTCTGGTGTGTGCTGGCATACTCTCCCTCTGTCTCCCCAAAGGGCTAGTGGGGTCCTGTCCTCTATCAGAGCATTCCCTGTGTGTGTGCGGTGTGTCAGTACGATTGTGTCGACATGTTTGAGGAGGAAAATGAGATGGAGGCGGAGCAATTGCCTATTATAGAGTTGTCACCCCCTAGGGAGTCGACACCTGAGTGGATGAGCTTATGGAAGGAATTGCGTTACAGTGTCAGCTCTTTACGACAGACAGTTGACGACATGAGACAGCCGGCTACTCAGCTTGTGCCTGTCCAGGGGTCTCAAACGCCATCAGGGGCTTTAAAACGCCCGTTACCTCAAATGGCAGACACGGATACTGACTCCAGTGTCGATGATGAGGAGACATACGTGACTTCCATTAGGGCCACACGTTACATGATTGAAGCAATGAAAAATGTATTGCATATCTCTGATAATACAAGTACCACTAAAAAGGGTATTATGTTTGGTGAGAAAAAACTGCCTGTAGTTTTTCCTGTATCCGAGGAATTAAATGAAGTGTGTGATGAGGCGTGGGTTTCCCCCGATAAAAAAACTGATAATTCCTAAAAGGTTATTGGCATCGTACCCTTTCCCGCCAGAGGATAGGGCATGTTGGGAAACACCCCCTAGGGTGGATAAAGCGCTCACACACTTGTCTAAACAGGTAGCACTACCCTCTCCTGATATGGCCGCCCTAAAGGAACCTGCCGATAGAAAGCTGGAGAATATCCTAAAATGTATATACTCTCACACGGGTGTTATACTGCAACCAGCAATCGCCTCAGCCTGGATGTGCAGTGCGGGCCTGGCGTGGTCGGATTCCCTGACTGAAAATATTGATACCCTGGATAGGGACAGTATATTACTTACTATAGAACATTTAAAAGATGCTTTTCTATATATGCGTGATGCACAGCGGGATATTTGCCGACTGGCATCAAGAGTAAGTGCGCTGTCCATTTCTGCCAGAAGAGGGTTATGGACGCGATAGTGGTCAGGTGATGCAGATTCCAAAAGGCATATGGAATTGCTGCCTTATAAAGGGGAGGAGTTATTTGGGGTAGGTCTTTCAGACTTGGTGGCAACGGCTGCGAAATCCACATTTTTACCCCAGGTCGCCTCTCAACATAAGAAGACGCCGTATTATCAGGCGCAGTCCTTTCGTTCCCATAAGGGAAAGCGAGCGAAAGGCTCCTCATTTCTGCCCCGGGGCAGAGGAAGGGGAAAAAGACTGCGACAAGCAGCCAGTTCCCAGGATCAGAAGCCCTCTCCCGCTTCTGCTAATTCCTCAGCATGACGCTGGGGCTTTACAAGCGGACTTAGGCTCGGTGGGGGCACGTCTCAAGAATTTCAGCGCGCAGTGGGCTCACTCGCAAGTAGACCCCTGGATCCTTCAGGTGGTATCTCGGGGATACAGGTTGGAATTCGAGACATCTCCCCCTCGCCGTTTACTAAAGTCTGCTTTACCGACGTCTCCCTCCGACAGGGAGGCGGTATTGGAAGCCATTCACAAGCTGTATTTTCAGCAGGTGATAATCAAGGTACCCCTCCTGCAACAGGGCAAGGGGTATTATTCAACCCTATTTGTGGTACCGAAGCCGGATGGCTCGGTGAGACCTATTTTAAATCTGAAATCCATGAACACTTACATACAAAGGTTCAAGTTCAAGATGGAGTCACTCAGAGCAGTGATCACGAACCTGGAAGAAGGGGACTATATGGTGTCTCTGGACATCAAGGATGCTTACCTTCATGTCCTAAGTTGCCCTTCTCACCAAGGGTACCTCAGGTTTGTGGTACAGAACTGTCATTATCCGTTTCAGACGCTTCCGTTTGGATTGTCCACGGCACCCCGGGTCTTTACCAAGGTAATGGCCGAAATGATGATACTTCTTCGAAAAAAAGGCGTCTTAATTATCCCTTACTTGGACGATCTCCTGATAAGGGCAAGGTCCAGGGAACAGTTAGTAGTCGGAGTAGCACTATCTCAAGTAGTGTTACGGCAGCACGGGTGGATTCTAAATATCCCAAAGTCGCAGCTGATTCCGACGACACGTCTGCTGTTCCTAGGGATGATTCTGGATACAGTCCTGAAAAAGGTGTTTCTCCCGGAGGAGAAAGCCAGGGAGTTATCCGAGCTAGTCAGGAACCTCCTAAAACCAGGCCAAGTGTCAGTGCATCAATGCACAAGAGTCCTGGGGAAAATGGTGGCTTCGTACGAAGCGATTCCATTCGGCAGACTCCACGCAAGAACTTTTCAGTGGGATCTGCTGGACAAATTGTCCGGATCGCATCTTCACATGCATCAGCTGATAACCCTGTCTCCAATGACAAGGGGGTGTCTCTCCTGTGGTGGTTGCAGAGTGCTCATCTTCTAGAGGGCCGCAGATTCGGCATTCAAGACTGGGTCTTGGTGACCACGGATGCCAGCCTGAGAGGCTGGGGAGCAGTCACACAGGGAAAAAATTTCCAGGGCTTGTGGTCAAGCATGGAAACGTCACTTCACATAAATATCCTGGAACTAAGGGCCATTTACAATGCCCTAAGTCAAGCAAGGCCTCTGCTTCAGGGTCAGCCGGTGTTGATCCAGTCGGACAAAATCACGGCAGTCGCCCACGTAAACAGACAGGGCGGCACAAGAAGCAGGAAGGCGATGGCAGAAGCTGCAAGGATTCTGTCAGCAGTGTTCATTCCGGGAGTAGACAACTGGGAAGCAGACTTTCTCAGCAGACACGATCTCCACCCGGGAGAGTGGGGACTTCATCCAGAAGTCTTCCACTTGATCGTAAACCGTTGGGAAAAACCAAAGGTGGACATGATGGCGTCCCGCCTCAACAAAAAACTAGAAAGGTATTGCGCTAGGTAAAGGGACCCTCAAGCAATAGCGGTGGACGCTCTGGTAACGCCGTGGGTGTACCAGTCAGTGTATGTGTTCCCTCCTCTGCCTCTCATACCCAAGGTACTGAGAATCATAAGAAGGAGAGGAGTAAGGACTATACTCGTGGCTCCGGATTGGCCAAGGAGGACTTGGTACCCGGAACTTCAAGAGATGCTCACGGAGGACCCGTGGACTCTACCTCTAAGAAGGGACCTGCTCCAGCAAGGACCCTGTCTGTTTCAAGACTTACCGCGGCTGCGTTTGACGGCATGGCGGTTGAACGCCGGATCCTGAAGGAAAAAGGCATTCCGGAAGAAGTCATCCCTACCCTGATCAAAGCCAGGAAGGATGTAACCGCACAACATTATCACCGTATTTGGCGAAAATATGTTGCGTGGTGCGAGGCCAGGAAGGCCCCTACAGAGGAATTTCAACTAGGTCGTTTCCTGCATTTCCTGCAAACAGGACTGTCCATGGGCCTAAAATTAGGGTCCATTAAGGTTCAAATTTCGGCCTTGTCGATTTTCTTCCAGAAAGAATTGGCTTCAGTTCCTGAAGTCCAGAGGTTTGTCAAGGGGGTGCTGCATATACAGCCTCCTTTTGTGCCTCCAGTGGCACCCTGGGATCTCAATGTGGTTTTGGGATTCCTAAAATCACATTGGTTTGAACCGCTTACCACTGTGGACTTAAAATATCTCACATGGAAAGTGGTAATGCTGTTGGCCCTGGCATCAGCCAGGCGCGTATCAGAATTGGCGGCTTTATCCTATAAAAGCCCTTACCTAATATTTCATACGGATAGGGCAGAATTGAGGACTTGTCCGCAATTTCTCCCTAAGGTGTTTTCAGCGTTTCTCCTGAACCAGCCTATTGTGGTACCTGCGGCTACTAGGGACTTGGAGGACTCCAAGTTGCTGGACGTAGTCAGGGCCCTGAAAATATGTTTCCAGGACGGCTGGAGTCAGAAAATCTGACTCGCTGTTTATCCTGTATGCACCCAACAAGCTGGGTGCTCCTGCTTCTAAGCAGACTATTGCTCGTTGGATTTGTAGTACAATTCAGCTTGCACATTCTGTGGCAGGCCTGCCACAGCCAAAATCTGTAAATGCCCACTCCACAAGGAAGGGTGGGCTCAGCTTGGGCGGCTGCCCGAGGGGTCTCGGCTTTACAACTTTGCCGAGCAGCTACTTGGTCAGGGGCAAACACGTTTGCTAAGTTATACAAATTTGATACCCTGGCTGAGGAGGACCTGGAGTTCTCTCATTCGGTGCTGCAGAGTCATCCGCACTCTCCCGCCTGTTTGGGAGCTTTGGTGTAATCCCCATGGTCCTTACGGAGTTCCCAGCATCCACTAGGACGTCAGAGAATATAAGATTTTACTCACCGGTAATTCTATTTCTCGTAGTCCGTAGTGGATGCTGGGCGGCCATCCCAAGTGCGGATTATCTGCAATACTTGTACATAGTTATTGTTAACTAAATCGGGTTATTGTTGGAGTGAGCCATCTTTTGAGAGGCTCCTCTGTTATCATGCTGTTAACTGGGTTCAGATCACAAGTTGTATGGTGTGATTGGTGTGGCTGGTTTGAGTCTTACCCGGGATTCATAAATCCTTCCTTATTGTGTACGCTCGTCCAGGCACAGTATCCTAACTGAGGCTTGGAGGAGGGTCATAGGGGGAGGAGCCAGTGCACACCAGCTAGTCCTAAAGCTTTACTTTTGTGCCCAGTCTCCTGCGGGGCCGTCTATTCCCCATGGTCCTTACGGAGTTCCCAGCATCCACTACGGACTACGAGAAATAGAATTACCGGTGAGTAAATTCTTATTTTTGTGCCTCCAGTGGCACCTTGGGATCTCAACGTGGTGTTGAGATTCCTAAAATCACATTGGTTTGAGCCACTTAAATCTGTGGATCTGAAATATCTCGCGTGGAAAGTGGTCATGTTATTGGCCTTGGCTTCGGCCAGGCGTGTATCAGAAATGGCGGCTTTGTCATGTAAAAGCCCTTATCTGATTTTCCATATGGATAGGGCAGAATTGAGGACTTGTCCCCAGTTTCTCCCTAAGGTGGTATCAGCTTTTCACTCGAACCAACCTATTGTAGTGCCTGCGGCTACTAGGAACTTGGAGGATTCCAAGTTACTGGACGTAGTCAGGGCCTTGAAAAATTATGTTTCCAGGACGGCTGGAGTCAGGAAAACTGACTCTCTATTTATCCTGTATGCACCCAACAAGCTGGGTGCTCCTGCTTCTAAGCAGACTATTGCTCGCTGGATTTTGTAGTACAATTCAGCTGGCGCATTCTGCGGCTGGACTGCCGCATCCTAAATCTGTAAAAGCCCATTCCACAAGGAAGGTGGGCTCATCTTGGGCGGCTGCCCGAGGGGTCTCGGCTTTACAACTTTGCCGAGTTGCTACTTGGTCAGGGGCAAACACGTTTGCAAAATTCTACAAATTTGATACCCTGGCTGAGGAGGACCTGGAGTTCTCTCATTCGGTGTTGCAGAGTCGTCCGCACTCTCCCGCCCGTTTGGGAGCTTTGGTATAATCCCCATGGTCCTTACGGAGTTCCCAGCATCCACTAGGACGTCAGAGAAAATAAGAATTTACTTACCGATAATTCTATTTCTCGTAGTCCGTAGTGGATGCTGGGCACCCATCCCAAGTGCGGATTGTCTGCAATACTTGTAAATAGTTATTGTTACACAAATCGGGTTTTTGCGAGCCATCTGTTCAGAGGCTCCTTTTGTTATCATACTGTTAACCGGGGTTCCTATCACGAGTTATACGGTGTGATTGGTGTGGCTGGTATGAGTCTTACCCGGGATTCAAAATCCTTCCTTATTGTGTCAGCTCTTCCGGGCACAGTGTCCTAACTGAGGCTTGGAGGAGGGTCATAGGGGGAGGAGCAAGTGCACACCAGATAGTCCTAATTCTTTCTTTAGATGTGCCCAGTCTCCTGCGGAGCCGTCTATTCCCCATGGTCCTTACGGAGTTCCCAGCATCCACTAAGGACTACGAGAAATAGAATTACCGGTGAGTAAATTCTTATTTTTCTCCCACTGGAAAAGGCCCATGAACTCCAAATCTTGGTCAGGGACCTGTTGAAGCCAAAGAGGGTGTCAGTGCATCACTGCACTCGAGTTCTGAAAAAAAATGGTGGCGCCTTACGAAGCCTTTCCATTCGGCAGGTTCCATGCGAGGACTTTTCAGTGGGACCTTCTGGACAAGTGGTCCGGGTCACATCTACAGATTCATCAGATGATCAGCCTGTCGCCCAGGGCCAGGGTGTCTCTCCTGTGGTGGCTGCAGAGTGCTCACCTTCTAGAGGGTCGCAGGTTCGGCATTCAGGACTGGGTTCTGGTAACCACGGACGCGAGCCTCCGAGGATGGGGAGCAGTCACACAGGGAAGAAACTTCCATGGTCTGTGGTCAAGCCAGGAGACTTGTCTACACATCAACATATTGGAGTTAAGGGCCATATAAAACGGCCTTCGTCAAGCAGAGACTTTGCTTCGCGGCCTACCTGTTCTGATTCAGTCAAACATCACCGCAGTGGCTCATGTAAACCGCCAAGGCGGGACAAGGAGCAGAGTGGCAGTGGCAGAAGCCTCCAGGATTCTTCGCTGGGCGGAAATTCATGTAAGCGCTTTGACAGCAGTCTTCATTCCGGGAGTGGACAACTGGGAAGCGGACTTCCTCAGCAGACACCATCTCCATCCAGGAGAGTGGGGACTTCATCAGGAAGTCTTCGCAGAGATTGTAAGTCAGTGGGGATTGCCTCAGATAGACATGATGGCGTCGCGCCTCAACAAGAAACTTCCGAGGTATTGCGCCAGGTCAAGGGACCCTCAGGCGGTAGCAGTGGATACCCTGGTGACAACGTGGGTCTTCCAGTCGGTCTATGTATTCCCTCCTCTTCCTCTCATCTCCAAGATATTGAGAATCAGAAGATGAAGAGGAGTACAGACAATTCTCATTGTTCCAGTTTGGCCTCGAAGGGCCTGGTATCCGGATCTGCAGGAATTGCTCACAGAAGATCCGTGGCCTCTTCCTCTCATAGGGGACCTGTTACAACAGGGGCCCTGTCTGTTCCAGGACTTACCGCGGCTGCGTTTGACGGCATGGCGGTTGAACGCCGGATCCTAGCGGAAAAGTGCATTCTGGATGAGGTCATTCCTACTCTGATAAAGGCTAGGAAGGACGTGACAGCAAAGCATTATCACCGTGTATGGAGGAAGTATGTATCTTGGTGTGAGTCTAGGAATGCTGCTCCGGAAGAATTCCATCTGGTTCGTTTCCTTCACTTCCTACAGACTGGAGTGAATTTGGGCCTAAAATTAGGACGATGAGGAGTACAGACAATTCTCATTGTTCCAGATTGGCCTTGAAGGGCCTGGTATCCGGATCTGCAGGAAATGCTCACAGAAGATCCGTGGCCTCTTCCTCTCAGAGAGGACCTGTTGCAACAGGGGCCCTGTCTGTTCCAACAGACTGGAGTGAATTTGTGCCTAAAATTAGGCTCCATTAAGGTTCAGATTTTGGCCCTATCCAGTTTCGTTCAGAAGGAATTGGCTTCTCTCCCTGAATTCCAGACTTTTGTGAAGGAAGTGCTGCATATCCAGCCTCCTTTTGTGCCTCCTGTGGCACTATGGGACCTTAACGTGGTGTTAAGGTTCCTTAAGTCTCACTGGTTTGAGCCTCTTCAAACGGCGGTAAAATTAAAGTATCTCCCTTGGAAGGTGGTCATGTTGTTGGCCTTGGCATTGGGGAGACGAGTGTCTGAGTTGGCGGCTTTATCTCACAAAAGCCCCTATCTGATCTTCTATGTAGGTAGGGTGGAATTGCGGACTTGTCCTCATTTTTTGCCTAAGGTTTTTTCATCTTTTCATATGAACCAACCTATTGTGGTGCCTGTGGCTACGTGGGACTTGGAGGATTCTGAGTCCCTTGATGTGGTCAGGGCATTGAAAATGTATGTGGCCAGAACGGCTCGGGTTAGGAAAACAGAGGCACTGTTTGTCCTGTATGCAGCCAACAAGGTTGGCGCTCCTGCTTCTAAGCAGACTATTGCTCGCTGGATCTGTAACACGATTCAGCAAGCTCATTCTACGGCTGGATTGCCGTTGCCTAATTCAGTAAAGGCCCATTCCATTAGGAAGGTGGGCTCTTCTTGGGCGGCTGCCCGAGGCGTCTCGGCATTACAGCTTTGCCGAGCGGCGACTTGGTCGGTTTCTAACACCTTTGCAAAGTTCTAAAAGTTTGATACCCTGGCTGATGAGGACCTCATGTTTGCTCAATCGGTGCTGCAGAGTCATCCGCGCACTCCCGCCTGTTTTGGAGCTTTAGTATAATCCCCATGGTCCTTACGGAGTCCCCAGCATCCTCTAGGACGTAAGAGAAATTTAAGATTTTAAACCTACCGGTAAATCTTTTTCTCCTAGGCCGTAGAGGATGCTGGGCGCCCGTCCCAGTGCGGACTAAATTCTGCAAGACTTGTATATAGTTTTTGCTTACATAAGGGTTATGTTACAGTTTTGATCAGTCTAGGGCTGATGCTGTTTTGTTTTATATTGTTAACTGGTTGCGTATATTCCTTGTTATACGGTGTGGATGGTGTGGGCTGGTATGAATCTTGCCCTTAGATTAACAGAAATCCTTTCCTCGTACTGTCCGTCTCCTCTGGGCAGTTTCTCTAACTGAGGTCTGGAGGAGGGGCATAGAGGGAGGAGCCAGTGCACACCCATACTAAAATTTCTTTATAGTGCCCATGTCTCCTGCGGAGCCCGTCTATACCCCATGGTCCTTACGGAGTCCCCAGCATCCTCTATGGACTAGGAGAAAAAGATTTACCAGTAGGTTTAAAATCTTATTTTTAAACATTTAACTTGGTGCCTAATTCAGATCTGGTCGCAGCAGCAGATTTGTTTGCTAATGGGCAAAACCATGTGTGCTGCAGGTGGGGCAGATATAACATTTGCCGAGAGAGAGTAAAGGACAGACCGTGTTCGCAAAAACGCGCTATAGCGCGTATTTTACCTGATAACCGATGGTGGGGACCCCCCCCAAAAAAAAACACTGGGTCCATCAGGACGCGCTCTGGCCAATCAGCAGCGCTGTGCTGTCAATTAGCTTCCTTCTCCAACGGCAGAGAAAGGGGAGGAGACCATGGAGACTAGAGCGTGATCTCCTTCCCTCCCCTCAGCCTCTGCTCCGCACGGGAGCACGGCATCAGACAGAATAGGAGGGGACATTACCTGCTGCTGTCCGGGGCTGGCCTGACACAGATCCCTGCGTGTCAGTTATGCAGGATCTCGGCGGCTGCGCTGATTTCCGGCATCTCCATGTCTTGTGGGAGCTGCAGGTGGCGAGAGGTGAAGTGGCTGCGGGAGGAAAGGAGACGAGGGGACGAAAAAAACTGAGGTAACCCCACACTAGTTCCCCCCCATCTTCACGGGAACGTTGTCATTTGGCGCACTGCTGCTGCCATGACAGTGTCATAGCAGCCGCGGGGAGAGGAAGGAGCCCGTTCCTCATGGTGTTGCAGCTCTCCCCAGCCTCCGGTGTACAATGACGCGGGGGCACTTGCTATGTCAGAATGATAGGCTTTCATTTCAGAGCAGCCGCGTCAGGGTCGGAGATGGACTCACCAGCAAGTGAGTGACCCTGAGCTCTTTGCTCTATGAGGGGACGCTGCCTTCTGTCTATCTGCTAAGGAGAAGGTCTACGGGAGGCATAGCAATTAGGAGTTAGACTCGCTCCTTCATCCGCTCTACAGTGTCCACCCTCTAACCTGCCGCTCTTTTCTAAACTGATCCCTCCTGTTCCTTCTCCTCCATCGTCACCCCAATTCTAATTTGCCCCCCCTCCTTCCACTCAACCCTCCTTGTGCCCTCATTCTGAGTTAAGGCTAAAGTGCTGGCGGTCAGAATACCGACCGCGGCATCCCACTGTATAGAATACCTACCTCCCTCCTTTCCCGCAGCCTAAACCCCCCTCCTCACAGCCTATATCAAACCACCCGTTCCCACAGCTTAAACCTAATTCCCCCTGGCCAAATGTGATCGGGATGCCGGCGCCGACCTTCTGACAAGTGATTCCAGTGCCGGCTTCCCGACTGCCAGGATCTTGACCAGTTCCCCTTGTTCTACCCTTTTCGCGCTACACAGGAGTGGGAAGTTATCCTGCAGGGATAATTCTAATGTTAATCTGTAGTGTACTGCAGTGATTTAGTGTAGTGGATTGTATAGGGAGGGGGATATAGGGGGTTATTCCGACCTGATTGCACGCTAGCTATTTTTTTTTGCAGCGCTGCGATCAGATAGTCACCGCCTATAGGGGAGTGTATTTTTGCTTTGCAAGCATGCGATCGCATGTGCAGCTGAGCGGTACAAAAAAGTTTTGTGCAGTTTCTGAGTAGCTCTGTGCTTACTCAGCCGCTGCGATCACTTCAGCCTGTCCGGTCCCGGAATTGACGTCAGACACCCGCCCTGCAAATGCTTGAACACGCCTACGTTTTTCCAACCACTCCTAGAAAATGGTCAGTTGCCACCCACAAAAGCCTTCTCTCTGTCAATGTTCTTGCGTTCGGCTGTGTGAATGGATTCTTCGTTAAATCCATCGCTCAGTAACGATCCGCTTTGCACCCATACGACGCGCCTGGGCATTGCGGTGCATACGCAGTTCTGACCTGATCGCAGCGAAAAAATGTAGCGGGCGATCAGGTCGGAATGACCCCCATAGCGTAGTGATGTAGTTCAGCATATGGTGGGGATGTAATGATGTAGTGCAGCACATAGAGGGGAATGTAGTGTAGTCGTGATGTAGTGCCGTGTATGGGAGGATGCAGTGTGGCATATAGGGTAATGTAGTGCAGTTAAGTAGTGTAATAATGTAGTGCAGAAATGTTATGTAGTAATGTAGTGCAGCATATAGAGGGACATGATGTAGTGCAGGAAAGTAGTGTAGCTTATAGGGGGACTGTAGTGCAGTGATGTATGCAGGGAGGAATGTAGCACAGCACCGTTGTGTAGTGGAGAACATGTTGCTGTGGATGCAGCATGTCCATTAGGCAATGGGTGCATTTAGGGCACACAAGGGGCATGTGGGGTGAGCAAAGCCCCGGCACTCTGCAGCCATGTCTTATTTTTCTTTAGTTTAGATATGGGGAGGCGGGTCACCTGGGTGGTGTATATACTTTATGTGCAGTGTCTCTATAGATGGGGACGTCTGATGAGCATTTTAGGGTTATGTAGAGTGATCTAATGCCAGGACACGTGGCGAGGCTGAGCTGTATTAACAGGGAATTTAGAGAGGTCTGATAGCCATTTAACAGATTTAGCAGCAATAATTTATGATGGGACCCAAAAACAATGACGAGGGACCCGAAATTGTAAAAATGATGGTTCCCTGGGACCCACATAATTTTCATCCCAGCGCGATCACTGGACAGTACTAACGGCCCGATGTGGGAGAGATGTGTGCTCAGCACATATCTTTCCCACCGCTCAGCACAGTGCGATGTGTGCTGAGCGTGCGGGGGGAGACGGGGGGCCGCTCAATTCACCGAGCAAGTAATATGAGCGACCTGCTAGATTGGCCTGCCCCGCAGGCCAATCTAGCATCAGCGATAGCGCGCATCGCTATCACACTGGGGGGTACACATGGAGCGATCTTGCTTAAAATCTAAGCAATCTAGTCAGATTGCTTAGGTTTTAAGCAGCGATCGCTCCGTGAGTACTCCCCTTTAGATTTGGGTGGGTTATATTGTTTCTGTGCAGGGTAAATACTGGCTGTTTTTATTCTTAAGGGCCCTACACATATAAAGATCCGCCGCCGAGCTGGCCGACGAGATCGTCCATATAGGCCTGCATGCACAGCCGACAGGGCACCAGTGATGAACGAGAGTGGGGCCGCGCATCGTTTATCGCTGGAGCCACCACACTCAGATATGAACGTTATCCCGTTCATTAATTAACGAGATCGTTCATATCTTGCAGTCAAATCGCCCAGTGTGTAAAGGGCCCTACTCACTGGCCGACCCGCCGCCGAGCTGCCCGACGGCGGATACGGCCGACGAGCGACCCGGCGGCGGGGGGGCAGTGAAGTTTCTTCACTCCCCCCGTCACCCGGCTGCATTGAAGTGCAGGCTAATATGGACGAGATCGTCCATATTGGCCTGCATGCACAGCCGACGGGAGACCAGCGATGAACGAGCGCGGGGACGCGCATCGTTCATCGCTGGAGTCTCCACACTGAAAGATATGAACGAGATCTCGTTCATTTATGAACGAGATCGTTCATATCTTTCAAAATATCGGCTAGTGTGTAGGGCCTATAAGGCCTATTACACTGCAATTTAGATTTCAGTTTGATCCCACCTCAACCAAATCTAACTCTGCACATGTTACATCTGCCCCACCTGCATTGCACATGGTTTTGCCTATTAGAGTACAAATTTGCTGCTGCAATCAGGTCTGAATTAGGCCCTTGTTTTGGAAGAATGTTTCCTTTTGCTTTTTGTTACCCTTTTGTTCTCATTGGATACCATTTAACCCATTGGTGTTCAACCATAATCTTTTAATCTCTAGGGGATAAATGAGTGGCGCAGCAGTGTCTGCAAGCCTCCGCTGCTCTGCATGTTTAAACCAAAATGTAAAATTACAATGATATTAATTGCAAAACCCCCAGGTGTGATCATGTCATTGTCCTGGGATCACAAAAACTGTGATTCCCAATAGAACGGATTGTATATCTGAATACTCAGTCACCCCAAGACAGCACAGTTTGAGCACCTCTGATTTACTGTAGATAAAAGTAACAAACAGAGAGGACTGTTCCATACTGTATGTAGGGCAAAGCTGAATGTTATGCTGAACTCCATATTTGTCTGAGATAATGTACCGTACACTAACTCTTACAGGAAATTGGCTATACGATACCATGGCAGATACTACCGGAATAAACAACACACAGGTGAGACGTTTTGCAGATACTGATCTTGGATCTTCTCCCCTCATGCAGTTGGGAAAGGGGGGTGGGGGGGAGTAAGTACATCAGAAGACTATACGTTTTACTTCTCACACACAGTAGGTCTGAGCAATATAATAGTATTTCTGCAGCGGGGTACACTGGTATTCCACAGGGAATAACATTGGGGTTTAGAGTTGGATCTTGATCCGAGGCACCAACAGGCTAAAAGCTTTGACTGTTCCCAGGATGCATATTGCCGCCTCCAGACACTGGAGCTCGGTTTATTAGTTGGTGCCTGCAGTGCAGGCAGTTAGCGCAGCCCTGAAAAGAGCTTTTTAGAAGACTGAAGACTTCAAGGGCCGCAGCGCAGGCACTTAGAAGTGCTATGTCACTCTGACATATCGTGCTGCAGCTCCCTCACCTCCCCTAGCGGCGCTGTATACTCCCGCACCCTGGTTGCCGGATACTTGCAGTGGAGAGCTCCAGTCACTTTAAGGCACACACTTGGATCGCGTGGCCGCATCATAGGGAGGAGGTAAGAGGGTCCCCCAGTCGGGACCCGCAGAAATCGCGGTCTCCGGGAGACGGACCGCGCGCGCTGTCGTGCACACTGTGGCCGTACAGGGACCTCACTAGACTACCGGGGCACAGGTCGGATTCCTCATCAGTTTCAAATAGGCCCCGCAGTACCCGGTGGTGAAATCCAGCAAGGGGATAAGGATCTGACCTGTAGCCCCAGGCGTCATTTACTGCAAATGTTCCCACCCTGGAACTGTCTCTCCCTCTCCCTCCCTCCCTACCTGTCAGTGTTTGGGCGCCCTTACACACAAGCTGCGCTGACTGGGGCTGCATGGCCAATATCTCTTCTGTGAAGCCGCCTGCAATATCAGCGCTGTGCATTTACAGGACACTTAAGTATTCTACATGTCATTTAGACAGTGTTAGTTAAGAACAAGTGCATTACTACAGGGATATTTAGTACAAGTATCCTGTGATATACATCCAGTTTTTACTGTGCAGTCTTATATCTATATACATACATAGCTTTACTTGGTAGTCAAGTGATAATGTCTTTATTATCTTAAAACACAAAGCTATACCTCTTGATACACTTTTACCGTTGAGCCGCTATGGCCGTTAGACTTAATACACGTGCTACGCACTCTGTACGCTATTTGCTACTTGGCGTACACACGCTGCGCTGATAGTACGCACAGCGCACGCACACACAATTGATAACCTTTAAACCTTGTTAATGATAAAATGTAATGATTTGATTACACTTTAAACCTTTAACAGCAAAGTACTGCAACGATGTTATACCTTAAACCTTTAGTAGCGCTGACGGTATAAAGTACCCGCAGTGCGTACACCTTATCAAAACTTATACACCTTATACAGATAAATACACTTTAAAACCCTGCAGGAAAGTGAAGACACTACACTGGTTTGATGTTGAAACCACAGGGTTCTAAGGCCACTGTGGATTAATTCCAAAAGGCAAAACAGTACAAATCATACACTACAGGCTAACAAGATAAATCTAAACAGAATAATGGCTACAGAGAATGTACATACGTGAGAATGTTCGCAAGCGCAACCCGGCCGGTCCTCCGCTGGTCATACAGATAGCGTTCAGAGTCTTGTGTGACCAAGCCTGCTGCAAGCTCTCTTTATTCACTTCATCCAAAACAATACAATGGTCACTGTAATCCCTTTGTCTATTGGACACAGAGATGTGTCTACATTACAAAAGAGGTCATAGGTTGATTTGAAAAGGTGGGCGATGTCTTTCCCCAACTGCTCTTGTGGGTGGTATCCTCTGGATTCCCGCCGCATACTTAATATACAGTAAATACAGTTAATACCTATATTCTACTTCTGTACATAACTATACGCAGGAACATGCAATCTTTCTCTAACACCGGAATGTTTCCCTTAAAATACCCTACAGCTGGATACCAAACACCACCTTGTAACCTTGTTCTGTCCCCTCCTATCCTGTAAAGGTGAATCCCTTTGTTCTGTTACCATTTTAAACAGCTATTTCTCTATCGTCCTAGTGGATGCTGGGGTTCCTGAAAGGACCATGCGGAATAGCGGCTCCGCAGGAGACAGGGCACAAAAAGTAAAGCTTTTAACCATGTGGTGTGTACTGGCTCCTCCCCCTATGACCCTCCTCCAAGCCTCAGTTAGGTTTTTGTGCCCGGCCGAGAAGGGTGCAATCTAGGTGGCTCTCCTAAAGAGCTGCTTAGAAAAAGTTTAGCTAGGTTTTTTATTTTACAGTGATTCCTGCTGGCAACAGGATCACTGCAGCGAGGGACTTAGGGGAGAAGGAGTCAACTCACCTGCGTGCAGGATGGATTGGCTTCTTGGCTACTGGACATCAAGCTCCAGAGGGACGATCACAGGTACAGCCTGGATGGGTCACCGGAGCCGCGCCGCCGGCCCCCTTGCAGATGCTGAAGACAGAAGATGGTCCAGAATCGGCGGCAGAAGACTCCTCAGTCTTCTTAAGGTAGCGCACAGCACTGCAGCTGTGCGCCATTGCTCTCAGCACACTTCACACGGCAGTCACTGAGGGTGCAGGGCGCTGGGGGGGGGGCGCCCAGGGCAGCAATGAGAAACCTTTTTTAGGCATAAAATACCTCACATATAGCCTCCGGGGGCTATATGGAGATATTTAACCCCTGCCTGAATCCATTGAAGAGCGGGAGACGAGCCCGCCGAAAAAGGGGCGGGGCCTATCTCCTCAGCACACGGCGCCATTTTCCTCTCACGGCTCCGCTGGTCAGGAAGGCTCCCAGTCTCTCCCCTGCACTGCACTACAGAAACAGGGTAAAACAAGAGAGGGGGGGCAAAATTGTGGCATTATATATATTTAAAGCAGCTATATAGGGAGCACTTATTATAAGGCTATCCCTGTCATATATAGCGCTTTTGGTGTGTGCTGGCAGACTCTCCCTCTGTCTCCCCAAAGGGCTAGTGGGGTCCTGTCTTCGTTTAGAGCATTCCCTGTATGTCTGCTGTGGGTCGGTACGTGTGTGTCGACATGTATGAGGACGATATTGGTGTGGAGGCGGAGCAATTGCCAAATATGGGGATGTCGCCTCCTAGGGGGTCGACACCAGAATGGATGCCTTTATTTATGGAATTACGGGATAGTGTCAACACGCTAAAGCAGTCGTTTGACGACAGACGGCCGGACAATCAATTAGTGCCTGTCCAGGCGCCTCAAACACCGTCAGGGGCTGTAAAACGCCCTTTGCCTCAGTCGGTCGACACAGACCCAGACACAGGCACTGATTCCAGTGGTGACGGTGACGAATCAACCGTATTTTCCAGTAGGGCCACACGTTATATGATTTTGGCAATGAAGGAGGCGTTACATATAGCTGATACTACAGGTACCACTAAACAGGGTATTATGTGGGGTGTGAAAAAACTACCTATAGTTTTTCCTGAATCAGAAGAATTAAATGAGGTGTGTGATGAAGCGTGGGTTGCCCCCGATAAAAAAATGCTAATTTCAAAGAAGTTATTGGCTTTATACCCTTTCCCGCCAGAGGTTAGGGCGCGCTGGGAAACACCTCCTAGGGTGGACAAGGCGCTCACACGCTTATCAAAACAAGTGGCGTTACCCTCTCCTGAGACGGCCGCACTTAAAGATCCAGCAGATAGGAGGATGGAAAATATCCAAAAAAGTATATACACACATACAGGTGTTATACTACGACCAGCTATAGCGACAGCCTGGATGTGCAGTGCTGGAGTAGCTTGGTCAGAGTCCCTGATTGAAAATATTGATACCCTGGATAGGGACAATGTTTTACTGTCTTTGGAGCAAATAAAGGATGCATTTCTTTATATGAGTGATGCACAGAGGGATATCTGCACGCTGGCATCACGGGTAAGTGCTATGTCCATTTCGGCCAGAAGAAGTTTATGGACGCGACAGTGGACAGGCGATGCGGACTCAAAACGGCATATGGAAGTTTTGCCGTATAAAGGGGAGGAGTTATTTGGAGTCGGTCTATCGGATTTGGTGGCCACGGCTACAGCCGGGAAATCCACCTTTTTACCTCAAGTCACTCCCCAACAGAAAAAGACACCGACTTTTCAACCGCAGCCCTTTCGTTCCTTTAAAAACAAGAGAGCAAAGGGATATTCATATCTGCCACGAGGCAGAGGAAAGGGGAAGAGACAGCAACAGGCAGCTCCTTCCCAGGAACAGAAGCCCTCCCCCGCTTCTACAAAAGCCTCAGCATGACGCTGGGGCTTCTCAAGCGGACTCGGGGGCGGTGGGGGGTCGTCTCAAGAATTTCAGCGCGCAGTGGGCTCACTCGCAGGTAGATCCCTGGATCCTGCAGATAATATCTCAGGGGTACAGGTTAGAACTAGAGACGTCTCCACCTCGCCGTTTCCTGAAGTCTGTTTTACCAACGTCCCCCTCCGACAGGGTGATGGTCTTGGAAGCCATTCACAAGCTGTACTCTCAGCAGGTGATAGACAAAGTACCCCTTTTACAACAGGGAAAGGGGTATTATTCCACTCTATTTGTGGTACCGAAGCCGGACGGCTCGGTAAGACCTATTCTAAATCTGAAATCCCTGAACCTGTACATAAAAAAGTTCAAGTTCAAGATGGAGTCACTCAGAGCGGTGATAGCGAACCTGGAAGAAGGGGACTTTATGGTATCCTTGGACATCAAGGATGCGTATCTCCACGTCCCAATTTACCCCTCACACCAGGGGTACCTCAGGTTCGTCGTACAAAACTGTCACTATCAGTTTCAGACGCTGCCGTTTGGATTGTCCACGGCACCTCGGGTCTTTACCAAAGTAATGGCCGAGATGATGATTCTTCTTCGAAGAAAAGGCGTGTTAATTATCCCATACTTGGACGATCTCCTAATAAGGGCAAGGTCAAGAGAACAGCTAGAGATGGGAGTAGCACTGTCTCAAGAAGTGCTAAAACAGCACGGGTGGATTTTGAATATTCCAAAATCCCAGTTAATTCCGACAACACGTCTGCTGTTCCTAGGGATGATTCTGGACACGGTTCAGAAAAAGGTATTTCTCCCGGAGGAAAAAGCCAAGGAGTTATCCGAACTTGTCAGGAACCTCCTAAAGCCAGGAAAGGTGTCTGTACATCAATGCACAAGAGTCCTGGGAAAAATGGTGGCTTCTTACGAAGCAATTCCATTCGGCAGATTCCACGCAAGAATTTTCCAGAGGGATCTGCTCGACAAATGGTCAGGGTCGCATCTTCAGATGCACCGGCGGATAACCCTGTCTCCAAGGACAAGGGTATCTCTTCTGTGGTGGTTGCAGAGCGCTCATCTATTGGAGGGCCGCAGATTCGGCATACAGGATTGGATCCTGGTGACCACGGACGCCAGCCTGAGAGGCTGGGGAGCAGTCACACAAGGAAGGAACTTCCAGGGCGTGTGGTCGAGCCTGGAGATGTCTCTTCACATAAACATTCTGGAACTAAGAGCAATCTACAATGCTCTAAGTCAGGCAGAACCTCTGCTTCTAGGAAAACCGGTGTTGATCCAGTCGGACAACATCACGGCAGTCGCCCATGTAAACAGACAGGGCGGTACGAGAAGCAGGGGTGCAATGGCAGAAGCTGCGAGGATTATTCGCTGGGCGGAGAATCATGTGATGGCACTGTCAGCAGTGTTCATCCCGGGAGTGGACAACTGGGAAGCAGACTTCCTCAGCAGACACGACCTTCACCCGGGAGAGTGGGGACTTCATCCAGAAGTTTTCCACATGCTTGTAACCCGTTGGGAAAAACCACAGCTGGACATGATGGCGTCCCGTCTCATCAAAAAGTTAAAAAGATATTGCGCCAGGTCAAGGGACCCTCAGGCGATAGCTGTGGACGCTCTAGTGACACCGTGGGTGTACCAGTCGGTTTATGTGTTCCCTCCTCTGCCTCTCATTCCAAAGTATTGAGAATAATAAGAAAGTGAGGAGTAAACACAATTCTCGTGGTTCCGGATTGGCCAAGACGAGCGTGGTACCCGGAACTTCAAGAGATGCTCTCAGAGGATCCGTGGACTCTACCACTCAGACAGGACCTGCTACAGCAGGGGCCCTGTCTGTTCCAAGACTTACTGCGGCTGCGTTTGACGGCATGGCGGTTGAACACCGGATCCTAAAGGAAAAGGGTATTCCGGAAGAAGTCATTCCTACGCTTATTAAGGCCAGGAAAGATGTTACGGCAACACATTATCACCGCATATGGCGAAAATATGTTGCATGGTGCGAGGCCAATAAGGCTCCAACAGAGGAATTTCAACTAGGTCGATTTCTGCATTTCCTGCAAGCAGGAGTGGATATGGGCCTAAAACTAGGCTCCATTAAAGTACAGATCTCGTCTCTGTCGATTTTCTTTAAAAAAGAACTAGCTTCAGTACCTGAAGTTCAGACTTTTGTAAAAGGAGTGCTGCATATTCAGCCCCCGTTTGTGCCTCCTGTGGCACCTTGGGATCTCAACGTGATGTTGAGTTTCTTAAAATCACCTTGGTTTGAGCCACTAAAAACCGTGGATCTGAAATATCTCACGTGGAAAGTGGGTCATGTTATTAGCTTTGGCTTCAGCCAGGCGAGTGTCAGAATTGGCGGCTTTATCATGTAAAAGCCCTTATCTGATTTTCCATATGGATAGGGCAGAGTTGAGGACATTCTGTGGCAGGAATACCACAGCCAAAATCTGTAAATGCCCATTTCACAAGGAAGGTGGGCTCATCTTGGGCGGCTGCCCGAGGGGTCTCGGCTTTACAACTTTGCAGAGCAGCTACTTGGTCAGGGGCAAGCACGTTTGCAAAATTCTACAAATTTGATACCCTGGCTGAGGAGGACCTGGAGTTCTCTCATTTGGTGCTACAGAGTCATCCGCACTCTCCCGCCCGTTTGGGAGCTTTGGTATAATCCCCATGGTCCTTACGGAGTTCCCAGCAATCCACTAGGACGTCAGAGAAAATAAGAATTTACTCACCGGTAATTCTATTTCTCGTAGTCCGTAGTGGATGCTGGGCGCCCATCCCTAGTGCGGATTGCCTGCAATACTTGTAAATAGTTATTGTTAACTAAAGGGTTATTGTTGAGCCATCTGTTGAGAGGCTCAGTTGTTTTCATACTGTCAAACTGGATATAGTATCACGAGTTGTACGGTGTGATTGGTGTGGCTGGTAAGAGTCTTACCCGGGATTCTAAATCCTTCCTTATTATGTCTGCTCGTCCGGGCACAGTGTCCTAACTGAGGCTTGGAGGAGAGTCATAGTGGGAGGAGCCAGTGCACACCAGGTAGTCATAAATCTTTCTAGAGTGCCCAGCCTCCTTCGGAGCCCGCTATTCCCCATGGTCCTTACGGAGCTCCCAGCATCCACTACGGATTACGAGAAATAGAATTACTGGTGAGTAAATTCTTATTTTTTCCTAGTCCGTAGAGGATGCTGGGCACCCGTCCCAGTGCGGACATATTTCTGCAAGGCTTGTATATAGTTATTGCTTACATAAGGGTTATGTTACAGTTTTGATCAGTCTCTGACTGCTGCTGTTTTGTTCATACTGTTAACTGGTTGCGTATATTCCATGTTATATGGTGTGGATGGTGTGGGCTGGTATGAATCTTGCTTTTAGATTAACAAAAATCCTTTCCTCTTACTGTCTGTCTCCTCTGGGCACAGTTCTTCAACTGAGGTCTGGAGGAGGGGCATAGAGGGAGGAGCCAGTGCACACCCATCTAAAGTTCTTTATAATGCCCATGTCTCCTGCGGAGCCAGTCTATACCCCATGGTCCTTACGGAGTCCCCAGCATCCTCTACGAACTAGGAGAAAAAGATTTACCAGTAGGTTTAAAATCTTTTTCTCTGACGTCCTAGTGGATGCTGGGGACTCCGTAAGGACCATGGGGAATAGACGGGCTCCGCAGGAGACTGGGCACACTAAAAGAAAGATTTGGTACTACCTGGTGTGCACTGGCTCCTCCCTCTATGCCCCTCCTCCAGACCTCAGTTAGATTTCTGTGCCCGGCCGAGCTGGATGCACACTAGGGGCTCTCCTGAGCTCCTAGAAAGAAAGTGTATGTGTATGTATGTATGTATGTATGTATATATATATATATTAGTTAGTTTTTTTATTTCTCTGACGTCCTAAGTGGATGCTGGGGACTCCGTCAGGACCATGGGGATAGCGGCACAAAAGTAAAAGCTTTAGGATCAGGTGGTGTGCACTGGCTCCTCCCCCCTATGACCCTCCTCCAAGCCTCAGTTAGGTTTTTGTGCCCGTCCGAGCAGGGTGCAATCTAGGTGGCTCTCCTAAAGAGCTGCTTAGAGTAAAAGTTTTGTTAGGTTTTTTATTTTCAGTGAGTCCTGCTGGCAACAGGCTCACTGCTACGAGGGACTTAGGGGAGAAGAAGTGAACTCACCTGCGTGCAGGATGGATTGGGCTTCTTAGGCTACTGGACACCATTAGCTCCAGAGGGATCGAACACAGGCCCAGCCATGGAGTCCGGTCCCAGAGCCGCGCCGCCGACCCCCTTGCAGATGCCGAAGAGTGAAGAGGTCCACAAACCGGCGGCAGAAGACTTTTCAGTCTTCATGAGGTAGCGCACAGCACTGCAGCTGTGCGCCATTGTTGTCAGCACACTTCACACCAGCGGTCACTGAGGGTGCAGGGCGCTGGGGGGGCGCCCTGGGCAGCAATGAAAGTACCTATGCTGGCTAAAAATACATCACATATAGCCTCTGGGTCTATGTGGATGTATTTAACCCCTGCCAGGTTGTCAGAAAAACGGGAGTAGAAGCCCGCCGAAAAGGGGGCGGGGCCTATTCTCCTCAGCACACAGCGGGAGCGCCATTTTCCCTCACAGAATTACTGGTGGGAAGGCTCCCAGGCTCTCCCCTGCACTGCACTACAGAAACAGGGTTAAAACAGAGAGGGGGGGCACTTATTTGGCGATATGATTATATATATTAAGATGCTATAAGGGAAAACACTTATATAAAGGTTGTCCCTGTATAATTATAGCGTTTTGGTGTGTGCTGGCAAACTCTCCCTCTGTCTCCCCAAAGGGCTAGTGGGGTCCTGTCCTCTATCAGAGCGTGCGGTGTGTCGGTACGTGTGTGTCGACATGTATGAGGACGATGTTGGTGAGGAGGCGGAGCAATTGCCTGTAATTGTGATGTCACTCTCTAGGGAGTCGACACCGGAATGGATGGCTTATTTAGGAATTACGTGATAATGTCAACACGCTGCAAGGTCGATTGACGACATGAGACGGCCGGCAAACAAATTAGTACTTGTCCAGGCGTCTCAGACACCGTCAGGGGCTTTAAAACGCCCATTTACCTCAGTCGGTCGACACAGACACGGACATTGACTCCAGTGTCGACGGTGAAGAAACAAACGTATTTTCCTTTGGGGCCACACGTTACATGTTAAGGGCAATGAAGGAGGTGTTACATATTTCTGATACTACAAGTACCACAAAAAAGGGTATTATGTGGGGTGTGAAAAAACTACCTGTAGTTTTATTAAATCAGAAAAATTAATTGAGTGTGTGATGATGCGTGGGTTTCCCCCGATAGAAAATTATTGGCGGTATACCCTTTCCCGCCAGAAGTTAGGGCGCGTTGGGAAACACCCCTTAGGGTGGATAAGGCGCTCACACGCTTATCAAAACAAGTGGCGTTACCGTCTCCAGATACGGCCGCCCTCAAGGAGCCAGCTGATAGGAGGCTGGAAAATATTCTTAAACGTATATATACACATACTGGTGTTATACTGCGACCAGCAATCGCCTCAGCCTGGATGTGCAGCGCTGGGGTGGCTTGGTCGGATTCCCTGACTGAAAATATTGATACCCTTGACAGGGACAGTATTTTATTGACTATAGAGCATTTAAAGGATGCATTTCTATATATGCGAGATGCACAGAGGGATATTTGCACTCTGGCATCAAGAGTAAGTGCGGTGTCCATATCTGCCAGAAGATGTTTATGGACACGACAGTGGTCAGGTGATGCAGATTCCAGACGGCACATGGAAGTATTGCCGTATAAAGGGGCGGTCCATCGGACATGGTGGCCACGGCAACAGCTGGAAAATCCACCTTTTTACCCCAAGTCACATCTCAGCAGAAAAAGACACCGTCTTTTCAGCCTCAGTCCTTTCGTCCCAATAAGGGCAAGCGGGCTAAAGGCCAGTCATATCTGCCCAGGGATAGAGGAAAGGGAAGAAGACTGCAGCAGGCAGCCCATTCCCAGGAACAGAAGCCCTCCACCGCTTCTGCCAAGTCCGCAGCATGACGCTGGGGCCGTACAAGCGGACTCAGGTGCGGTGGGGGGTCGTCTCAAGAGTTTCAGCACGCAGTGGGCTCACTCGCAAGTGGACCCCTGGATCCTACAAGTAGTATCCCAGGGGTACAGATTGGAAATTCGAGACGTCTCCCCCTCGCAGGTTCCTGAAGTCTGCTTTACCAACGTCTCCCTCCGACAGGGAGGCAGTATTGGAAACAATTCACATGCTGTATTCCCAGCAGGTGATAATAAAAGTACCCCTCCTACAACAAGGAAAGGGGTATTATTCCACACTATATTGTGGTACTGAAGCCAGACGGCTCGGTGAGACATATTCTAAATCTGAAATATTTGAACACTTACATACAAAGGTTCAAATCAAGATGGAGTCACTCAGAGCAGTGATAGCGAACCAGGAAGAAGGGGACTATATGGTGTCACTGGACATCAGGGATGCTTACCTACATGTCCCAATTTGCCCTTCTCACCAAGGGTACCTCAGGTTCGTGGTACAGAACTGTCACTATCAGTTCAGACGCTGCCGTTTGGATTGTCCACGGCACCCCGGGTCTTTACCAAGGTAATGGCCGAAATGATGATTCTTCTTAAAAGAAAATGGACGATCTCCTGATAAGGGCAAGGTCCAGAGAACAGTTGGAGGTCGGAGTAGCACTATCTCAAGTAGTTCTATGACAGCACGGGTGGATTCTAAATATTCCAAAATCGCAGCTGTTTCCGACGACACGTCTGCTGTTCCTAGGGATGATTCTGGACACAGTCCAGAAACGGGTGTTTCTCCCGGAGAAGAAAGCCAGAGAGTTATCCGAGCTAGTCAGGAACCTCCTAAAACCAGGAAAAGTGTCAGTGCATCATTGCACAAGGGTCCTGGGGAAAATGGTGGCTTCTTACGAAGCGATTCCATTCGGTAGATTTCACGCAAGAACCTTTCAGTGGGATCTGCTGGAAAAATGGTCCGGATCACATCTTCAGATGCATCAGCGGATAACCCTGTCTCCAAGGACAAGGGTGTTTCTTCTGCGGTGGCTGCAGAGTGCTCATCTATTAAAGGGCCGCAGATTCGGCATTCAGGACTGGGTCCTGGTGACCACGGATGCCAGCCTGAGAGGCTGGGGAGCAGTCACACAAGGAAAAAATTTCCAGGGAGTGTGATCAAGTCTGGAGACTTCTCTCCACATAAATATACTGGAGCTAAGGGCAATTTTACAATGCTCTAAGCTTAGCAAGACCTCTGCTTCAAGGTCAGCCGGTATTGATCCAGTGGGACAACATCACGGCAGTCGCCCACGTAAACAGACAGGGCGGCACAAGAAGCAGGAGGGCAATGGCAGAAACTGCAAGGATTCTTCGCTGGGCGGAAAATCATGTGATAGCACTGTCAGCAGTGTTCATTCCGGGAGTGGAAAACTGGGAAGCAGACTTCCTCAGCAGGCACGACCTCCACCCGGGAGAGTGGGGACTTCATCGGGAAGTCTTCCACATGATTGTGAACCGTTGGGAAAGACCAAAGGTGGACATGATGGCGTCCCGCCTGAACAAAAAACTGGACAGGTATTGCGCCAGGTCAAGAGACCCTCAGGCAATAGCTGTGGACGTTCTGGTAACACCGTGGGTGTACCAGTCGGTGTATGTGTTCCCTCCTCTGCTTCTCATACCCAAGGTACTGAGAATTATAAGACGTAGAGGAGTAAGAACTGTACTCGTGGCTCCGGATTGGCCAAGAAGGACTTGGTAACCGGAACTTCAAGAAATGCTCACAGAGGACTCATGGCCTCTGCCGCTAAGAAGGGACTTGCTTCAGCAAGTACCATGTCTGTTCCATGACTTACCGCGGCTGCGTTTGACGGCATGGCGGTGGAACGCCGGATCCTAAGGGAAAAAGGCATTCTGGAAGAGGTCATTCCTACCCTGGTCAAAGCCAGGAAGGAGGTGACCGCACAACATTATCACCACATGTGGCGAAAATATGTTGCGTGGTGTGAGGCCAGGAAGGCCCCACGAAGAAATTTCAACTCTGTCGATTCCTGCATTTCCTGCAAACAGGAGTGTCTATGGGCCTCAAATTGGGGTCCATTAAGGTTCAAATTGCGGCCCTGTCAATTTTCTTCCAGAAAAAATTTGGCTTCAGTTCCTGAAGTCCAGAAGTTTGTCAAGGGAGTACTACATATACAACCCCCTTTTGTGCCTCCAGTGGCACTGTGGGATCTCAACGTAGTTCTGGGATTTCTCAAATCACATTGGTTTAAACCGCTCAAATCTGTGGATTTGAAATATCTCACATGAAAAGTGACCATGCTGTTGGCCCTGGCCTCGGCCAGGCGAGTGTCAGAATTGGAGGCTTTGTCTCACAAAGCCCATATCTGATTGTCCATTCGGACAGGGCAGAGCTGCGGACTCGTCCCCAGTTTCTCCCTAAGGTGGTGTCAGCGTTTCACCTGAACCAGTTTATTGTGGTACCTGTGGCTGCTAGGGACTTGGAGGACTCCAAGTTGCTAGATGTTGTCAGGGCCCTGAAAATATAGGTTTCCAGGACGGCTGGAGTCAGGAAAACTGACTTGCTGTTATCCTGTAGGCACCCAAAGAACTGGGTGCTCTTGCTTTTAAGCAGACGATTGCTAGTTGGATGTGTAGTACAATTCAGCTTGCACATTCTTTGGCAGGCCTGCCACAGCCAAAATATGTAAATGCCCATTCCACAAGGAAGGTGGGCTCATCTTGGGCGGCTGCCCGAGGGGTCTCGGCTTTACAACTTTGCCGAGCTGCTACTTGGTCAGGGGCACACCCTGGCTGAGGAGGACCTGGAGTTCTCTCTTTCGGTGCTGCAGAGTCATCCGCACTCTCCCGCCCGTTTGGGAGCTTTGGTATAATCCCCATGGTCCTGACGGAGTCCCCAGCATCCACTTAGGACGTCCGAGAAAATAAGAATTTACTTACCGATAATTCTATTTCTCGTAGTCCGTAGTGGATGCTGGGCGCCCATCCCAAGTGCGGATTGTCTGCAATACTTGTACATAGTTATTGTTACAAAAATCGGGTTATTATTGTTGTGAGCCATCTTTTCAGAGGCTCCGCTGTTATCATGCTGTTAACTGGGTTCAGATCACAGGTTGTACGGTGTGATTGGTGTGGCTGGTATGAGTCTTACCCGGGATTCAAAATCCTTCCTTATTGTGTACGCTCGTCCGGGCACAGTATCCTAACTGAGGCTTGGAGGAGGGTCATAGGGGGAGGAGCCAGTGCACACCACCTGATCCTAAAGCTTTTACTTTTGTGCCCTGTCTCCTGCGGAGCCGCTATCCCCATGGTCCTGACGGAGTCCCCAGCATCCACTACGGACTACGAGAAATAGAATTATCGGTAAGTAAATTCTTATTTTTACAGTGAGACCTGCTGGCAACAGGCTCACTGCAACGAGGGACTAAGGGGAGAAGAAGCGAACCTACCTGCTTGCAGTTAGCTTGGGCTTCTTAGGCTACTGGACACCATTAGCTCCAGAGGGATCGACCGCAGGACCCGTCCTTGGTGTTCGTTCCCGGAGCCGCGCCGCCGTCCCCCTTACAGAGCCAGAAGCAAGAAGATGGTCCGGAAAATCGGCGGCAGAAGACTTCAGTCTTCACCAAGGTAGCGCACAGCACTGCAGCTGTGCGCCATTGCTCCTCATACACACTTCACACTCCGGTCACTGAGGGTGCAGGGCGCTTGGGGGGGGGGGGGGGGCGGGGCGCCCTGAGCAGCAATAATATCACCTTGGCTGGCAAAATAACCACAATATATAGCCCCAGAGGCTATATATGTGGTAATTACCCCTGCCAGAATACAGAAAAAAGCGGGAGTAAAGTCAGCCGAAAAAGGGGCGGAGTCATCTCCCTCAGCACACTGGCGCCATTATTCCCTCACAGTTCCGCTGGAAGGAAGCTCCCTGACTCTCCCCTGCAGTCTACACTACAGAAAGGGTAAAAAAGAGAGGGGGGGCACAGATTTGAGGCGCAGTAAATATTATAGCAGCTATAGGGGACATAATTCAGTTAGTCCCTGCATTATATAGCGCTCTGGTGTGTGCTGGCAGACTCTCTCTCTGTCTCCCCAAAGGGCTTTTGTGGGGTCCTGTCTCCTTTAAGAGCATTCCCTGTGTGTGTGTGCGGTGTCTCGGTACGGCTGTGTCGACATGTTTGATGAGGAGACTTATGTGGAGGCGGAGCAGATGCCTATAAATGTGATGTCACCCCCTGCGGGGCAGACACCTGATTGGATGGACTTATGGAAGGAATTACGTGCAAGTGTCGACTCCCTACATAAAAAATTTGACGACATGCCAAATGCGGGACAGCCGGCTTCTCAGCTCGTGCCTGCCCAGGCAATTCAAAGGCCATCAGGGGCTCTAAAACGCCCACTACCTCAGATGGCAGACACAGATGTCGACACGGATACTGATACCAGTGTCGACGACGATGAGTCAAATTTAATGTCCACTAAGGCCATTCGTGGCATGATTGAGGCAATGAAAGAGGTTTTACACCTTTCTGATATAAACCCAGGTACCTCAAAAAAGGGTATTATGTTTGGGGAGAAAAAACTACCAATAGTTTTTCCCCCATCTGAAGAATTAAATGAAGTGCGTGAAGAAGCGTAGGCTTTCCCTGATAAGAAATTGGTGATTTCAAAAAAATTACTAATGGCGTTCCCTTTCTCGCCAGAGGATAGGTCACGTTGGGAAACTCCCCCTAGGGTGGATAAAGCGCTCACACGTTTGTCTAAAAAGGTGGCACTACCGTCTCCGGATACGGCCGCCCTAAAGGAACCTGCTGATAGAAAGCAGGAGGCTATCCTAAAGTCTATATATACACACACTGGTGTTATACTGAGACCAGCTATTGCTTCAGCGTGGATGTGCAGTGCTGCTGCTGCTTGGTCAGATTCCCTGTCAGAAAATAATGACACCCTAGACAGGGACACTATATTGCTAACCGTAGAGCATATAAAAGACTCTGTCTTGTACATGAGAGATGCACAGAGGGAGATCTGCTGGCTGGCATCTAAAATAAGTGCATTGTCCATTTCTGCTAGGAGAGGCTTATGGCAGTGGACAGGGGATGCAGATTCTAAAAGGCACATGGAAGTTTTGCCTTATAAGGGTGAGGAGTTATTCGGGGATGGTCTCTCAGACCTTGTTTCCACAGCAACAGCTGGGAAGTCAGCATTTTTACCCCATGTCCCCTCACAGCCTAAGAAAGCGCCGTATTATCAGGTACAGTCCTTTCAACCCCAGAAAAACATGTGGGGAAAAGGCGGGTCCTTTCTGTCTAGAGGCAGAGGAAGGGGAAAAAAGCTGCACCACGCAGCAGGTTCCCAGGAACAAAAGTCCTCCCCCGCTTCTTCCAAATCCGCCGCATGACGGTGGGGCTCCACAGGCGGAGCCAGGTACGGTGGGGGGCCGCCTCAAAAATTTCAGCGATCAGTGGGTTCGCTCACGGGTGGATCCCTGGATCCTTCAAGTAGTATCTCCGGGGTACAAGCTGGAATTCGAGGCGCCTCCCCCCCGCCGTTTCCTCAAATCGGCCTTACCGACAACTCCCTCGGGCAGGGAGGCTGTACTAGAGGCAATTCACAAGCTGTATTCCCAGCAGGTGATAGTCAAAGTACCCCTACTTCAACAAGGACGGGGTTACTATTCCACACTGTTTGTGGTACCGAAACCGGACGGTTCGTTGAGACCCATTTTAAATTTGAAATCCTTGAACACAAAAAAGATTCAAGTTCAAGATGGAATCGCTCAGGGCGGTTATTGCAAGCCTGGACGAGGGGGATTACATGGTATCTCTGGACATCAAGGATGCTTACCTGCATGTCCCAATTTACCTTCCTCACCAGGAGTACCTCAGATTTGTGGTACAGGATTGCCATTACCAATTCCAGACACTACCGTTTGGACTGTCCACGGCACCGAGGGTGTTTACCAAAGTAATGGCAGAAATTATGATACTCCTTCGAAAAAAGGGAGTTTTAATTATCCCGTACTTGGACGATCTCCTAATAAAGGCGAGGTCCAGGGAGCAGTTACTGGTCGGAGTAGCACTATCTCGGGAAGTGCTGCAACAGCATGGCTGGATTCTAAACATTCCAAATTCACAACTGGTTCCTTCCACACGCTTACTGTTCCTGGGGATGATTCTGGACACAACAGAAAAAAGTGTTTCTCCTGCAGGAGAAAGCCGAGGAGCTGTCTTCTCTAGTCAGAGACCTCCTAAAACCAAAACGGGTATCGGTGCATCACTGCACACGAGTCCTGGGAAAAATGGTGGCTTCGTACGAAGCAATTCCATTCGGCAGGTTCCATGCAAGGACCTTCCAGTGGGACCTCTTGGACAAGTGGTCGGGATCGCATCTTCAGATGCATCAACTGATAACCCTGTCTCCAAGGACCAGGGTGTCTCTACTGTGGTACTGTGGTGACTGCAGAGTGCTCATCTTCTAGTGGGCCGCAGTTTCGGCATACAGGACTGGGTCCTAGTGACCACGGATGCCAGCCTTCGGGGCTGGGGCGCAGTCACACAGGGAAGAAACTTCCAGGGACTTTTGTCAAGTCAGGAGTCGTCCCTACACATAAACATTCTGGAACTGAGGGCCATTTACAATGCCCTAAGTCGGGCAAGACCCCTGCTTCAAAACCAGCCGGTTCTGATCCAATCAGACAACATCACGGCAGTCGCCCATGTAAACCGACAGGGCGGCACAAGAAGCAGGGTGGTCATGGCAGAAGCCACAAGGATTCTCCGATGGGCGGAAAATCACGTACTAGCACTGTCAGCAGTGTTCATTCCGGGAGTGGACAACTGGGAAGCAGACTTCCTCAGCAGACATGACCTACACCCGGGAGAGTGGGGACTTCATCCAGAAGTCTTCCTACTGTTGGTAAACCGCTGGGAAAGGCCACTGGTGGACATGATGGCGTCCCGCCTCAACAAGAAGCTAAAGAGATATTGCGCCAGGTCAAGGGACCCTCAGGCGATAGCTGTGGACGCTCTAGTGACACCGTGGGTGTACCAGTCGGTTTATGTGTTCCCTCCTCTGCCCAAAGGTACTGAGAATAATAAGAAGGCGAAGAGTAAGAACGATACTCGTGGTTCCGGATTGGCCAAGAAGAGCTTGGTACCCGGAACTTCAAGAAATGTTATCAGAGGACCCATGGCCTCTACCGCTCAGACAGGATCTGCTACAGCAGGGGCCCTGTCTGTTCCAAGACTTACCGCGGCTGTGTTTGACGGCATGGCGGTTGAATTCCGGATCCTAAAGGAAAAGGGCATTCCGGAGGAAGTCATTCCTACGCTGATAAAAGCCAGGAAAGAAGTAACCGCAAACCATTATCACCGCATTTGGCGGAAATATGTTGCGTGGTGTGAGGCCAGGAAGGCCCATACAGAGGAATTTCAGCTGGGTCGTTTTCTGCACTTCCTACAGTCAGGAGTGACTATGTGCCTAAAATTGGGTTCCATTAAGGTCCAGATTTCGGCTCTGTCGATTTTCTTCCAGAAAGAACTGGCTTCACTGCCTGAAGTTCAGACTTTTGTAAAGGGAGTGCTTCATATTCAGCCCCCTTTTGTGCCTCCTGTGGCACCTTGGGATCTCAATGTGGTATTGAATTTCCTGAAATCACATTGGTTTGAACCACTTAAAACCGTGGATCTCAAGTATCTCACGTGGAAAGTGGTCATGTTATTGGCCTTGGCTTCGGCCAGGCGTGTGTCAGAGTTGGCGGCTTTGTCATGTAAAAGCCCTTATCTGATTTTCCATATGGATAGGGCAGAATTGAGGACTCGTCCCCAGTTTCTCCCTAAGGTGGTATCGGCTTTTCACTTGAACCAACCTATTGTGGTGCCTGCGGCTACTAGGGACTTGGAGGATTCCAAGTTACTGGACGTAGTCAGGGCCTTGAAAATGTATGTTTCCAGGACGGCTGGAGTCAGGAAAACTGACTCGCTTTTTATCCTGTATGCACCCAATAAAATAGGTGCTCCTGCTTCTAAGCAGACTATTGCTCGCTGGATTTGTAGCACAATTCAGCTGGCGCATTCTGCGGCTGGATTGCCGCATCCTAAATCGGTGAAAGCCCATTCCACGAGGAAGGTGGGCTCATTTTGGGCGGCTGCCCGAGGGGCCTCGGCTTTACAACTTTGCCGAGCTGCTACTTGGTCAGGGGCAAACACGTTTGCTAAATTCTACAAATTTGATACCCTGGCTGAGGAGGACCTTGAGTTCTCTCATTCGGTGTTGCAGAGTCATCCGCACTCTCCCGCCCGTTTGGGAGCTTTGGTATAATCCCCATGGTCCTCACAGAGTCCCCAGCATCCACTAGGATGTCAGAGAAAATAAGATTTTACTCACCGGTAAATCTATTTCTCGTAGTCCGTAGTGGATGCTGGGCGCCCATCCCAAGTGCGGATTGTCTGCAATACTTGTATATAGTTATTGCCTAACTAAAGGGTTATTGTTGAGCCATCTGTTGAGAGGCTCAGTTGTATTTCATACTGTTAACTGGGTTTAATATCACAAGCTATTCGGTGTGATTGGTGTGGCTGGTATGAGTCTTACCCGGGATTCAAAATCCTTCCTTACTGTGTCAGCTCTTCCGGGCACGGTATCCTAACTGAGGTCTGGAGGAGGGGCATAGAGGGAGGAGCCAGTGCACACCAGGTAGTACCAAATCTTTCTTTTAGTGTGCCCAGTCTCCTGCGGAGCCCGTCTATTCCCCATGGTCCTTACGGAGTCCCCAGCATCCACTACGGACTACGAGAAATAGATTTACCGGTGAGTAAAATCTTATTTTTTATTTTTTTTTATATACTTTTATAATATTCTGTTAATATGGAGTGAATTAAACTTAGTAAATGCCAGATTTGCGGTCAAATTCAAACAATTATATGTGGTTGATTGCAATCTAAAAAAAAAACAAAAAGCATCTGCTATGCATCAGTTTTGACTAAAATTTGTCACCTGCCTTTATACCTGTCAGATGTCAACTCCCTATTCTGCGGCGCATTCGCCGGAAATTTGTGTCTGATTTGTACAGGTCAGATCTATGCAGGCTTCGTGTATAAGGGGGTAAAAAACAACATGGGGTACCCCCTCCCCAAAGAAGTAACCAGCCCTGGGCCTCTGAGCCTAGGCTGGTATTGGGAAACAGCATGGGGTCCCCCTTATTTTCCAATAACTACCACTTTGTTTAACTAGCCAGGACAGCTGACCCTATAGTAGGGGGAACTCGGTGTGGGGGGAACCCTACACCGTAACGTCAACTAGCCCCACACTGGTCAGTCCAGGGCTGGAGTTTCTTGTTGATCTCTCCTGAAGGCCAGGGCTTTTCTCTGCACCCTCTGGGCTTTGAATGCAAAGGTAATAGTCCTAAATAAATGGTTAAATAATATTATTCACTACAGGTCCCAGCAATACTGCACAGGCATGTTGAACCACAAGTGCTAGCATGCCTGGACATCAAGGGTCCGCTGACCTCTGTATACCATGCCATTCTTCTTTTTCAACTTGAACACTTTTAAATCTTACTAACAAAACAAGTGGTCTCCTGGGTCATAAACCCGAAAGTCATTTATTGTAAGAGCTGCCCCAGCAGATAAGGCTTCCTCCATATCAGTGCTCATTGGTGCCAGTATGCAGGAAAATGAGGGCAGAATGTATGCAATTCTCGCATGGGGCACTGATGGTCGAGTTTGAGAACCTATGAATCGGTGCCAAGAGACCTCCAGTCTGTGTCTTTCAGTTGCGACCATGTCAGGAAAAGATTAGCTTGGCAAGTGATTAAGCAAATATCTTTGTGATTCCATCTTTCTTAAAGCAGGGCCAGCAACCTTCCCGGCCCCTTGGAGACCGAAACCGTTTAGATTCTTTGAAAGAAAACCGAGCTGGAGCGAAGCCAAAGGCGCTGCAGTCTGCACAACAGGTAATCTGTTTTCCTCCAGGTAATCCTTTTCTATATAGGGTGGTTTTAACTGGGCTAGGTAAGGAACGTGGTGCTAACCTATGTAGCGTTTTTACGTAGAATTACATTTTAAAAAAGACTTCCTTAAAACTGGTTAAGGGTGTCTCCTTCCAGCGTGGTCAGGAATATGGAAAGGTGACATTTTTTACTCTTACGTCCTAGAGGATGCTGGGGTCCATATTGGTACCATGGGGTATTGACTGGTCCTTCGGGAGCCACTGGCACTTTGAGTTTAATAGTGTGGGCTGGCTCCTCCCTCTATGCCCCTCGTACCACATTCCGTTTAGAAAATGTGCCCGGTGTAGCCGGTCACAGCTAGAGGAGCTTCTAGGAGGTTTTATTAGTTTTATTAATTTTCTAAGACTATTGGGTACAGGAAGGCTGCTGGCAACAGCCTCCCTGCTTCACGGGACTTAGGGGGGTAGTAGGAACCAACTCTTGCAGTTAATGGTTCTCTATCTCCACTGACGGGATACTGAGCTCCTGAGGGTGCTGATTGCAAGCTAACGAGGCGACCGCTCACTCCCGCAGCATAGCTGCCACCCCGTAACAGATCCAGAAGAAAGAACAGTGGTGAGTACAGTGCCGGCGTCCCGGTTAGCGGGTCGCCTGCGGGTATGGCGGCACAAGGGTGGGCTTCAGCTCTGACAGGCTGCGCTGCATGAAGGCTCAGCAACACACAGTATAGGCGCTTGAGGGGCGTCCTGGGCTAGCGCGATCACCCTAAAACTGGTCCAAACAGCTAACTGGCTAATCCCGCTGTTAGCATACAAATTCTCCTGCCAGTATAATCAAAATTGTGCGGGAAGCTGCGCGCCATTACAGGGGGCGGGGCTTCTTCTCAGAGCAGATCCAGCACTCACCAGCGCCATTTTCTCCCTGCAGATCACTGAAGCAAGGACGCTGACGGGGAGCGCTGACCTCCTCATAACGCCAGTTATCTTCTGCGTTACCAGGGTGTTACAGACGGGAAAGGGGGGGGGGAGAGAATATGTAGTTAGTACTAAATAGCCTATTAAGGTTGGTTAGTCAGCGCCGGGCTTTTATCATAGTAACTGCCCGCAGAGGCGCCGTGTGGCTGTCTCCTTATACTCTGACTCTGAGGGTACTCTGGGGGGAAACGGTATCTGACATTTTCCTGTGTGTGTCTCACTTTACCATGTCTAAGGACTCTGTGTCCTGTGCTGCAGAGTGTTTATCTTCTCCTGAAGAGTCTGTTCCATGTACTCAGGACTGCAATGTACTTTCCCAGCCTTCTGAATCTGAACCCCCATGGGTGGATTCTTTAAGAGATATGATATCCCAGATTTCAACAAGGATGTCACATACTGAGAAAAAACAGTTTTTGAGAATCTGGAGGGTTTGACATACTCAGCCCCCACTGCTTTGTCCAAGAACCCCCCTACATTAAGGTACCTGAGCAGGTAGAGCAATCTTATTTTACGGACAGTAAGAAATCCTTGCTTACATTCCCAGCTTCTAAAGAGTTAAACTCTGTTTGAAAAATCCTGGGAAAATCCAGAGATAAAATTCCAGATCCCAAAGACTGTTCTCATTGCTTTCCCTTTCCCTGAAGAAGACAGGAAAAAGTGGGAAAACCCCCTATAGTAGATGCTTCTGTTTCTAGGTTGTCAAAGGTGGTTTTCTCTAACGTCCTAGTGGATGCTGGGAACTCCGTAAGGACCATGGGGAATAGACGGGCTCCGCAGGAGACTGGGCACTCTAAAGAAAGATTAGGTACTAACTGGTGTGCACTGTCTCCTCTCTCTATGCCCCTCCTCCAGACCTCAGTTAGAATCTGTGCCCGGCCAGAGCTGGGTGCTCCTCGTGGGCTCTCCTGAGCCTGCTAGCAAAAAAGTATTTGTTAGGTTTTTTTATTTTCAGTGAGCTTCTGCTGGCAACAGACTCACTGCTACGTGGGACTGAGGGGAGAGGAGCAAACCTACCTATCTGCAGCTAGGTTGCGCTTCTTAGGCTACTGGACACCATTAGCTCCAGAGGGATCGAACACAGGTACCTAACCTCGATCGTCCGTTCCCGGAGCCACGCCGCCGTCCCCCTCGTAGAGCCAGAAGAAAAGAAGCAGCAGAAGCATGAAGACATCGAAATCTGCGGCAGAAGACTCCTGTCTTCACATAAGGTAGCGCACAGCACCGCAGCTGTGCGCCATTGCTCCCAGTACACCTTCACACTCCGGTCACTGTAGGGTGCAGGGCGCTGGGGGGGGGGGGGGGGGGCGCGGCGTGGCGCCCTGGGCAGCAATTTGAATGCCTTTTGGCATAAGAGTACATATATACAGTCAGAGACTGTATATATGTACAAACCCCCGCCATTTTCTCTGACGTCCTAGTGGATGCTGGGTACTCCGTAAGGACCATGGGGAATAGACGGGCTCCGCAGGACACTGGGCACTCTAAAAGAAAGATTAGGTACTATCTGGTGTGCACTGGCTCCTCCCTCTATGCCCCTCCTCCAGACCTCAGTTAGAATCTGTTCCCGGCTCGAGCTGGTTGCACACTAGGGGCTCTCCTGAGCTCCTAGTAAAGAAAGTATTTATTAGGTTTTTTATTTTCAGTGAGATCTGCTGGCAACAGACTCACTGCTACGAGGGACTTAGGGGAGAGAAGCGAACCCACCTGCTTGCAGCTAGCTTGGGCTTCTAGGCTACTGGACACCATTAGCTCCAGAGGGATCGAACACAGGCCCAGCCTTGGTCGTCCGGTCCCGGAGCCGCGCCGCCGTCCCCCTTGCAAAGCCAGAAGACGGAAGATTCCGAGGAGAAAATCGTCGGCTGAAGACTTCGGTCTTCATTAAGGTAGCGCACAGCACTGCAGCTGTGCGCCATTGCTCCCCATGCACACCACATACTCCGGTCATTGATGAGTGCAGGGCGCTGGGGGGGGGGGGGCGCGCCCTGGGCTGCAATTAGAGTACCTTAACATGGCAAAAAAACACATAATATAGTCTAATAAACTATATATGTGTAAAAATCCCCTGCCATAATATTAATAAAAGAGCGGGATAAGCCCGCCGAGAAGGGGGTGGGGCTATCTCCCTCAGCACACTGGCGCCATTTTCTCTTCACAGTTCCGCTGGAAGACAGCTCCCCAGGCTCTCCCCTGCAGTTTCCAGGCTCAAAGGGTTAAAAAGAGAGGGGGGGGGGCACTAAATTTAGGCGCAAACTATACATGTTAAGCAGCTATAGGAAACAATCACTTTCTGTAATAATGTAAATCCCTAATTATATAGCGCTGTGGTGTGTGCTGGCATACTCTCTCTCTGTCTCCCCAAAGGACTTTGTGGGGTCCTGTCCTCAGTCAGAGCATTCCCTGTGTGTGGTGTGTCGGTACGGCTGTGTCGACATGTTTGATGAGGAGGCTTATGTGGAGGCGTAGCAGGTGCCGATAAATGTGCTGTCACCCCCTGCGGGGTCGACACCAGAGTGGATGGATATGTGGACGGTATTAACCGACAGTGTCAACTCCTTACATAAAGGATGGATAACGTAACAGCCGTGGGACAGCCGGCTTCTCAGTCCGTGCCTGCCCAGGCGTCTCAAAGACCATCAGGGGCTCACAAACGCCCGCTACCTCTGATGGCGGATACAGATGTCGACACGGAGTCTGACTCCAGTGTCGACGAGGATGAGACATATACACAATCCACAAGGGGCATCCGTTGCATGATTACGCCAATGAAAAATGTTACACATTTCTGACATTAACCCAGGTACCACTAAAAAGGGTATTATGTTTGGGGAGAAAAAGCAGCCAGTGTTTTTTCCCCCATCAGATGAGTTGAATGAAGTGTGTGAAGAAGCGTGGGGTTCCCCCGATAAGAAACTGGTAATTTCTAAAAAGTTACTGATGGCGTACCCTTTCCCGCCAGAGGATAGGTCACGTTGGGAGATATCTCCTAGGGTGGATAAGGCGCTCACGCTTGTCAAAAAAGGTGGCACGCCGTCTCAGGATACGGTTGCCTTGAAGGAGCCTGCTGATAGAAAGCTGGAGGCTATCCTGAAGTCTGTATATACACACTCAGGTACTATACTGAGACCTGCAATTGCTTCAGCATGGATGTGTAGTGCTGCTGCAGCGTGGTCTGATACCCTGTCAGATAATATTGATACCCTCGACAGGGATACTATTTTGCTAACCATAGAGCATATTAAAGACATTGTCTTATATATGAGGGATGCACAGAGGGTTATTTGCCGGCTGGCATCTAGAATTAATGCAATGTCCATTTCTGCCAGGAGGGTATTATGGACTCGGCAGTGGACAGGTGATGCTGATTCTAAAAGGCACATGGAGGTTTTGCCTTATAAGGGTGAGGATTTGTTTGGGGATGGTCTCTCGGACCTCGTATCCACAGCAACAGCTGGGAAATCGACATTTTTACCTCAGGCGCTCCCTCACAACCTAAGAAAGCACCGTACTATCAGGTACAGTCCTTTCGGCCTCAGAAAAGCAAGCGGATCAAAGGTGCTTCCTTTCTGCCCAGAGGCAGGGGGGAGAGGGGAAAAAGCTGCACCAGACAGCCAGTTCCCAGGAACAAAAATCCTCCCCTGCTTCTACTAAGTCCACCGCATGACGCTGGGGCTCCACAGACGGAGCCAGGTGCGGTGGGGGCGCGTCTCCGGAACTTCAGCGACCAGTGGGTTCGCTCACAGGTGGATCTCTGGGTTCTACAAGTGGTATCTCAGGGATACAAGCTGGAATTCGAGGCGTCTCCCCCTCGCCGTTACCTCAAATCAGCCTTGCCAGCTACTCCCCAGGACAGGGAGGTAGTACTGCCGGCAATTCACAAGCTGTACCTCCAGCAGGTGATAATCAAAGTTCCCCTCCTTCAACAGGGACGGGGTTACTATTCCACAATGTTTGTGGTAACGAAACCAGACGGTTCGGTGATACCCATTCTAAAATTGAAATCCTTGAACACTTATATAAGGAAGTTCAAGTTCAAAATGGAATCGCTCAGGGCGGTTATTGCAAGCCTGGAAGAGGGGGATTACATGGTTTCACTGGACATCATGGATGCTTACCTATATGTCCCCATTTACCCACCTCACAAGGAGTACCTCAGGTTTGTGGTACAGGACTGTCATTACCAATTCCAGACGTTGCCGTTCGGTCTGTCCACGGCACCGAGGGTGTGTTCCAAGGTAATGGCTAAAATGATGATACTCCTTCGATAGAAGGGAGTTATAATTATCCTGTACATGGACGATCTCCTTATAAAGGCAAGGTCCAAGGAGCAGTCGTTGATCGGAGTAGCACTATCTCAGGAAGTGCTACAACAGCACGGCTGGATTCTGAATATCCCAAAGTCGCAGCTGGTTCATACGACGCGTCTGCTGATATTGGGCATGTTTCTGGACACAGAACAGTAGAAGGTGTTTCTCCCGGAGGAGAAGGCCAAGGAGTTGTCATCTCTGGTCAGAGACCTCCTGCAACCAAAACAGGTGTCGGTGCATCATTGCACGCGAATCCTGGAAAAGATGGTAGCTTCCATGCATCCATGGTAGGTTCCATGCAAGGGATTTTCAGTGGGACCTGTTAGACAAGTGAGGATCGCATCTTCAGATGCATCGGCTGATCACCCTGTCCCCGAGGGCCAGGGTGTCCCTGCTGTGGTGGCTGCAGAGTGCTCATCTTCTCGAGGGCCGCAGATTCGGCATTCAGGACTGGGTCCGGGTGACCACGGATGCAAGCCTCCGAGGTTGGGGAGCAGTCACTCAGGGAAGAAACTTCCAAGGACAATGGTCGAGTCAGGAGACTTCCCTACACATAAATATTCTGGACCTAAGGGCCATTTACAATGCCGTAAGGCAAGCAGAACCCCTGCTTCAAAACCAGCCTGTGCTGATTCAGTCAGACAACATCACGGCTGTCGCCCATGTAAACCGACAAGGCGGCACAAGAAGCAGGATGGCGTTGGCAGAAGCCACAAGGATTCTCCGATGGGCGGAGTATCACGTGCTAACACTGTCAGCAGTGTTCATTCCGGGTGTGGAAAACTAGGAAGCAGACTTCCTCAGCAGGCACGACCTCCACCCGGGAGAGTGGGGACTTCATCCGGAAGTCTTCACGCAGATTGTGAACCGTTGGGAACGGCCACAGGTGGACATGATGGCGTCCCGCCTCAACAAAAAGCTAAAAAAGTATTGCGCCAGGTCAAGAGACCCTCAGGCGATAGCTGTGGATGCACTAGTGACACCGTGGGTGTACCAGTCGGTTTGTGTTCCCTCCTCTTCCTCTTATACCCAAGGTACTGAGGATAGGAGGTAATAGAGGAGTAAGAACTATACTAGTAGTTCCGGATTGGCCAAGAAGAACTTGGTACCCAGAACTACAAGTAATGAGGACCCATGGCCTCTGTCTCTGACAGGACCTGTTACTGCAGGGGCCCTGTCTGTTCCAAGACATAACGCGGCTGCGTTTGAAGGCTTGGCGGTTGAACGCCGGATCCTTACGGAAAAGGGCGTTCCAGATGAAGTGATTCCTACGCTGTTAAAGGCTAGGAGAGACGCTGCCTGAAGTTCAGACGTTGTTAAGGGAGTGCTGTATATTCAGCCCCTTTTTGTGCCTCCAGAGGCACCTTGGGATCACATTGTTTTGAGCCACTTCAGAACGTGGAGTTGAAAAGTGGTTATATATATATATATATATATATATATATATATATATATATATATATATATATATATATATATATATATAAATATAAATATTTGGCTTCGGCTAGGCGTGTGTCAGAATTGGCGGCTTTGTCGTGTGAAAGCCCTTATCTGATCTTCCATAGGGACGGGGCAGAATTGAGGATTCGTCCCCAATTTCTCCCTAAGGTGGTATCAGCGTTTCATTGAACCAACCTATTGTGGTGCCTGCGGCTACTAGGGACTTGGAGGCCTCCAAGTTGCTGGATGTAGTCCGGGCCCTGAAAATCTGTTTCCAGGACGGCTAGAGTCAGAAATGCTGACTCGATGTTTATCCTGCATGCACCCGACAAGCTGGGTGTTCCTGCTTCTAAGCAGACTATTGCTCGCTGGATCTGTAGCACGATTCACCTTGCACATTCTGCGGCTGGACTGCCGCATCCTAAATCAGTAAAAGCCCATTCCACGAGGAAGGGGGCTCTTCTTGGGCGGCTGCCCAAGGGGTCTCTGCATTACAACTTTGCCGAGCTGCTACCTGGTCGGGGTCAAACACGTTTGCAAAATTCTACAAGTTTGATACCCTGGCTGAGGAGGACCTTGAGTTTGCTCATTCGGTGCTGCAGAGTCATCCGCACTCTCCTGCCCGTTTGGGAGCTTTGGTATAATCCCCATGGTCCTTACGGAGTACCCAGCATCCACTAGGACGTCAGAGAAAATAAGAATTTACTCACCGGTAATTCTATTTCTCGTAGTCCGTAGTGGATGCTGGGCGCCCATCCCAAGTGCGGACTTTCTGCAATACGTGTATATGGTTATTGCTTGATTAAAGGGTTATTGTTCTGAGGCATCCGTTGAGTGATGCTCAGTTTGTTCATACTGTAAACTGGGTATGGTTATCACAAGTTGTACGGTGTGATTGGTGTGGCTGGTATGAGTCTTACCCGGGTTTCCAAAAATCCTTTCCTTGTTATGTCAGCTCTTCCGGGCACAGTTTCCTTAACTGAGGTCTGGAGGAGGGGCATAGAGGGAGGAGCCAGTGCACACCAGTTAGTACCTAATCTTTCTTTAGAGTGCCCAGTCTCCTGCGGAGCCCGTCTATTCCCCATGGTCCTTACGGAGTTCCCAGCATCCACTACGGACTACGAGAAATAGAATTACCGGTGAGTAAATTCTTATTACCTGTCCCTGTTTCAACCGCTTTAAGAGAGCAGGCTGCCCGCAAGATTAAGACTACGCTCAAATCACTATACATGACTACTGGCGTAGCTTTACGGCCTACCATTGCTTGTGCGTGGCTTTCTATAGCCATAGTAAAGTGGTCCGGCACATTACTTGAAGACTTTGATACTATGGATAGATGTGACATTGAATTGTTTTTGCGTCACATACAGGATTCTGCAGGTTTCATGGTGGAGGCCATGAAGGACCTTGGCATGCTGAATGCGAGGATTACTTCCATGGCGGCCTCGGCACGCAGAGGACTCTGGCTGCGCCTATGGACTGCGGATGCAGAATCTAAGAAAAGTGTGGAGAACCTACCCTTCACAGGTCAGGCTCTGTTTGGGGACGCATTGGATTTCCACGGCAACTGCGGGTAAGTCAACCTTTCTCCCCTCAGCAGCACCACGGGCTAGGAAATCTTATCCTACGTCTAGACTGCAGTCCTTTCGGACCACAAAATTTAAAAAGTCCAAACCCCCTCCACCTTCTTTTGGGGAGGTTGGGGTAAATCCAGAAAACCTGCACCAACAGGATCTCGGGAACAGAAACCAGGTTCTGCTTCCTCCAAATCTTCTGCATGACGGTGGACCTCCCAGCCTGGAGATCGCGCAGGTGGAAGCGAGACTGAGCGATTTCAGTCATATCTAGGTGTCGTCATGCCTAGACCCCTGGGTAACAGATATTGTTGTCCAGGGGTACAGACTGGAGTTTCAAGAACTTACACCTCACAGATTCTTCAAATCAGGCTTACCAGCTTCGCTGACGGAAAGCGCTACCCTACAGGAGGCCATTCAAAAATTGGTTCAAACAAATGTCATTGTTCCAATTCCACCTCACCTACAACACAAGGGTTAATACTCAAGCCTGTTTGTGGTACTGAAACCGGACGGTTCAGTAAGGCCGATACTAAACCTAAAATTATTGAACCCCCTTCTTGAGGGAATTCAAATTCAAGATGGATTTTCTGAGAGTGGTGATCTCAGGTCTGGAGGAGGGGGAATTCCTGGTATCCCTGGATATCAAGGATGCATACCTTCACGTTCCGATCTGGCTGCTTCACCAGGCTTACCTCAGATTTGCGCTGCTGGACTGTCTCTATCCGTTCCAGGCACTGCCATTTGGCCTCTCCACTGGACCGAGGGTGTTCACCAAGGTCATAGCTGAGATGATGATCCTCCAAGCAGGGAGTGAACATAATTCCATATCTGGACGATCTGCTGATAAAGGCATCTTCCAGGGAGAAGCGGTTATAGAATATTGCTCTCTCAACTCAACTACTCCAGGCTCATGGGTGGATCCTGAACCTTCCAAAGTCTCTCATTTGGAACCGACAAGGAGACTGCCCTTCCTGGGGATGATAATCAACACGGAAATGCAGAGGGTGTTTCTACCACTGGAGAAAGTGTTGGTGATCCAATCAATGGTCCGGGTTGTCTTGAAGCCAGCCCTAGTATCGGTTCATCAGTGCATTCGCCTTCTGGGAAAGATGGAGGCCTCCTACGAAGCTCTACAGTATGGAAGATTCCATGCACGGTTCTTCCAGCTGGATCTCCTGGACAAGTGGTCAGGATCACATTTTCACATGCACCAGCGGATACGTCTGTCTCCAAAGGACAGAATTTCACTCCACTCCTCTGGTGGCTGCAATCTTCTCACCTACTCGAGGGCCGCGGGTTTGGGATTCAGAATTGGATTATTTTAACCACAGATGCAAGCCTTAGAGGTTGGGGAGCAGTCACCCAGGGAAAAAACTTCCAAGGAAAGTGGTCAAGAATCTCTCCTTCCAATAAACATTCTGGAACGAAGGGCAATATACAACTGCCTTCTACAAGCGGTGCATCTTCTACAAGATCGAGCCATTCAGGTTCAGTCGGATAACGTCACAGCTGTGTCCTACATAAACAGGCAGGGTGGAACGAAGAGCAGGGCGGCGATGTCAGAGGTAACAAGAATCCTTCTCTGGGCAGAAAAACCACGCGCTGGCGCTGTCGGCAATCTTCATTCCGGGAGTGGACTACTGGGAAGCAGACTTCCTTAGCAGACACTATCTCCATCCAGGAGAATGGGGCCTCCACCCGGAGGTGTTCGCAGAGGTAACAAGCCGATGGGGTGTACCTCAGATAGACTTGATGGCCTCTGTCTTCAACAAGACGCTTCGGAGGTACTGTTCCAGGTCACGAGACCCGCAAGCAGTGGCGGTGGACGCCCTGTTAACTCCGTGGGTGTTCCAGTCGGTGTACGTGTTTCCTCCACTTCCACTCATCCCAAGGATTCTCAAACTTCTAAAAAGAACAAGAGTTCCGGCGATCCTCATTGCTCCGGACTGGCCCAGAAGGGCTTGGTACGCGGATCTTCTGACATTGCTGCTTGAGGATTTGAGGCCTCTTCGCGAGGACCTTCTGCTACATGGGCCGTTTGCCTATCAAGGCTTACCGCGGCTACGTTTGATGGGATGGAGGTTGAACGCCAGATTTTAGCTCGGAAGGGCATTCCGAACAGAGTAATTCCTACTTTGATCTAAGCTAGGAAGGGGGTAAAGTCTAATCATTACCATCACATTTGGAGGAAATGTGTCTTGGTGTGAATCCAAGAAGTTTCCTATGTTGGATTTTCAACTGGGACGTTTTCTCCTCTTTCTGCAAGCTGGTGTGGATGTGGGCCTACGCTTGGGCTCCATTAAGGTCCATATTTTGGCCTTGTCCATTTTCTTCTAGAAACAATTGGCTGCTCTCCCTGAGGTTCAGACATTCTTGAAGGGAGTCCTGCACATCCAACCACCCTTTCTGCCTCCTACGGCACCTTAGGATCTTAATGTGGTGTTGCAGTGCCTGCAATCGGATTGGTTCCAACCTTTACAGGAGGTGGACTTTAAGTTTCTTACTTGGAAGGCAGTCACACTGTTGGCATTGGCATCTGCTAGACGTGTCTCTGAATTGGGGGCCTTGTCACACAAGCCCCTACTTGATTTTCCATGAAGATAGAGCGGAGCTCAGAACACGTGAGCAATTTCTTACAAAGGTTGTGTCGGCTTTTCATATCAACCAACCTATTGTGGTGCCAGTGGCTACTGACACCTCTATTTACCTCAAGTCCCTGGATGTTGTGAGGGCTTAGAAAATATATGTGAAGAGAACTGCTCATCGCAGGAAGTCGGACTCACTATTTGTCCTTTATGATCCCAACAAGATTTGGTGTCCTGCTTCTAAGCTGATCCAGCTTACTATCCAGCATGCTTATTCTACGGCAGGTTTGGCAAGACCAAAATCTGTTCAGGCCCCACTCTACGCGTAAGGTGGGTTCTTCCTGGGCGGCTGCCCGGGGTGTCTCGGCTATTCAGCTTTGCCGAGCGGCTACCTGGTCTGGGTCGAACACGTTTGCCAAGTTCTACAAGTTCGATACTTTGGCCTCTGAGGACCTAAAGTTTGGTTAATCAGTTCTGCACGAACCTCAGCACTCTACCTCCCGTTCTGGGAGCTTTGGACACATCCCCATGGTACTCATATGGACCCCAGCATCCTCTAGGATGTAAGAGAAAATAGGATTTTAATTACCTGCCAGTAAATCCTTTTCTCATAGTCCGTAGAGGATGCTGGGCGCCCGCCCAGTGCTTCATGTTCCTGCATGGTTACCTGGTTACGTTGTTGGTTCAGCTGTTACTGATTCGTTCCAAGTTGGTTAGCTTGGCTTTCCTTTTGTGATGTGTGAGCTGGTGTGAATCTCACCATTATCTGTGTATTTCCTTCTGTCGAAGTATGTCCCTCTCCTCGGGCACAGTTTCTAGACTGAGTCTGGTAGGAGGGGCATAGTGGGAGGAGCCAGCCCACACTACTAAACTCAAAGTGCCAATGGCTCCCAAAGGACCAGTCTATACGCCATGGTACTAAATGGACCCCAGCATCCTCTACGGACTACGAGAAAAGGATTTACCGGTAGGTAATTAAAATCCTATTATGTGTAGACCTTCATTTATATTGACAGCCTAATGACAACATGGCCAGAATGATGACCTTGTGAATGTCAACCATAGTATTGAAGCTGTACCCTAACCCTAATTGCAGAATAACCCCATGTGAAGTCTAATCCTAAATTCATGTCATCATTGAAATTGTCAACATTAGGTCTGTGTTGACCAGTGCCGTAACTAGGCATTTTAGCGCTGTGTGCAAGAAACGATAGTGGCGCCCCCTCCCAATGTAAGATATGGGCGTGGCTTAATGGGGAAGGGGCGTGGCCAAAAAATAATAGCAATTCATACTACGGTGCACAGTAGTCTACATTATTCAAATTACGCTGCACAGTAGCGCCCCTTTTATACATTACAATAGACAGCGTCCCCCTTTTTACACATTACAGCAGCAAGTCCCCCTTTTTACACATTGCGGCAGCTAGTCCCCCTTTTTACACATTGCGGCAGCCAGGCCCTTACACATTGCGGCAGCCAGGACCCCTTTTTACACATTACAGCAGCCAGTACTCCTTTTTACACATTGCGGCAGCTAGTCCCCCTTTTTACACATTGCGGCAGCCATGCCCCCTTTTTACACATTGCGGCATCCAGGCCCCCTTTTTACACATTACGGCAGCCAGTCCACCTTTTTACACATTGCGGCAGCCAGTCCCCTTTTTTACACATTGCGGCAGACGGGACCCCATTTTACACATTGCGGCATCCAGGCCCCCTTTTTACACATTACGGCAGCCAGTCCCCATTTTTACACATTGCGACAGCCAGTCCCCCTTTTTACACATTGCGGCATCCAGTCCCCCTTTTTACACATTACGGCAGCCAGGACCCCTTTTTACACATTGCGGCAGCCAGTCCTCTTTTTTACACATTGCGGCAGACTGGACCCCATTTTACACATTGCGGCATCCAGGCCCCCTTTTTACACATTACGGCAGCCAGTCCCCATTTTTACACATTGCGGCAGCCAGTCCCCCTTTTTACACATTGCGGCATCCAGTCCCCCTTTTTACACATTGCGGCAGCCAGTCCCCATTTTTACACAATGCGGCATCCAGGCCCCCTTTTTACACATTACGGCAGCCAGTCCACCTTTTTACACATTGCGGCAGCCAGTCCCCCTTTTTACACATTGCGGCAGACGGGACCCCATTTTACACATTGCGGCATCCAGGCCCCCTTTTTACACATTACGGCAGCCAGTCCCCATTTTTACACATTGCGGCAGCCAGTCCCCCTTTTTACACATTGCGGCATCCAGTCCCCCTTTTTACACATTGCGGCTGCCAGTCCCCATTTTTACACATTGCGGCATCCAGGACCCCTTTTTACACATTGCGGCAGACGGGACCCCATTTTACACATTGCGGCAGCCGGGACCCCATTTTACACATTGCGGCAGACGAGACCCCATTTTACACATTGCGGCAGCCGGGACCCCATTTTACACATTGCGGCAGACGAGACCCCATTTTACACATTGCGGCAGACGGTGTCCCAGAGAGAGAGAGAGTGAGGGGGGGGGGTATACTTACCTTCTCCCCGCTGGCAGGCTCCTCGTGCAGCTCCCTCTCGTCTCGGTGCAGGCTGTGTGAGGTGAGAAGGAGGAGGAGGGAGGGGGAGCAGGGAGCAGCAGCAGCGCTATTTGATTGGGTGTAAGCGCCGCTGCAGCATCCCCCTCTCCTTCTGTATTGGTTGCCTGGAGCTGCTGTGGATGCTGGGGAACCGCATCCCAGCATCCTTAGCAGCGCCGGGCAGCCAATACAGGAGGAGAGGGGGATGCTGCAGCGGCGCTTACACCCAATCAAATAGCGCTGCTGCTGCTCCCTGCTCCCCCTCCCTCCTCCTCCTCCTCTCCGCTGCGCTGGTCTCTTCTCCCTCCACAGCGCGGCGGCGCACACAGAGGCGGCATGTAATGAGTCAATTTGACTCATTACATGCCGCTGGCCGTTGCGCCCTCAGGGCAACTGCGCTGTGTGCCAAGCCCCCTTGGCACACACGTAGTTACGGCCCTGGTGTTGACATATCATTGACATCCAGACCATGTAGACATTATGTTTCTCATCTTCTAGTAAAGTTGCAACCAGTCCACTGGCAAGGAAAACCATTCAGTTTCAGGAAAGGAAAGTGGGACAAAGGGGGTAATTCAGATCTGATCACTGATGTGCGTTTCTGCACAGCGGGTGATCAGGTAGTAACTGTGCATGCGTATGCATCACAATGTGCACGTGCGTCGGACAACAACGGGCATCACTGGTCAGCAACGGGATGGTGTGAGAAATCCGGTCACACGGGCGTTCGCAAGGTGATTGACAGAGGCCGTTTGTGGGTGGCAACTGAGCATTTTACAGGGAGTCTCCAGAAAAACGCAGGCTTTACCAAGCGTTTCCAGGGAGGGTGTCTGACGTCGGCCCCGGCCCCGATCAGCCTGTTCTCATCGCACTGGAGGAGTAAGTCCTGGGCTGTGCAAAGTTAATTTTCTCAGCTCGTCATACACATGGGATCGCACACTTGCGCAGCTAATTTACACTTTGCCCTGGAGGTGGCGACTATCTGATCTCAGGACAGCAATGTTAGCAGCCCAGCGATCAGATCTGAATTACCCCCAAAGACGCTCCATTCTACAGAAAAGGTCATTTGTTTCACCAAGTAGGCCATTAGCAGAGGACAATTCCATGTCAGGTGACACTGTGGCCTCAGTGTTTTAATGATTATCAGCTATAGAATGGAAATTTGTTTAACAAAAGTAGAATCTCATAATTTTGCCAATTCCATGTGTCTCGCCAGTATGTTTCATGATACTGAGAAATTTCATAAATTGGTCCCATTCAAGCAGGTGTTAAAGATTCACAACAGCGTTACAAACCAGGCTGTGACCTCTCACGGGCAGGGCCCTCACTCTCTTCTTCTCACTTGCCACTAGCCATGGGTCCAATGTGCCCTTGCTCACTGTTGACTAATTCAGTGTCAATGACTAAAACCGACCGTAAATGAATGTTAAGGATTTAAGTGCTCACCTAGGAACAGAAACATGTTTAACATTACATTTTCTCTAACGTCCTAGAGGATGCTGGAACTCCGTAAGGACCATGGGGATAGACTGGCTCCGCAGGAGACATGGGCACTTTAAGAAAGACTTTGACTCTGGGTGTGCACTGGCTCCTCCCTCTATGCCCCTCCTCCTGACCTCAGTTTGATACTGTGCCCAGAGGAGACTGGGTGCACTACAGGGAGCTCTCCTGAGTTTCCTGTAAGAAAGCATTTTTGTTAGGTTTTTTATATTCAGGGAGCCTGCTGGCAACAGACTCCCTGCATCGAGGGACTGAGGAGAGAGAAGCAGACCCACTTCTCTGAGTTTAGGGCTCTGTTTCTTAGGCTACTAGACACCATTAGCTCCAGAGGGATCGGTACGCAGGTCTCACCCTCGCCGTCCGTCCCAGAGCCGCGCCGCCGTTCTCCTTGCAGAGCCAGAAGAAAGAAGCCGGGTGAGTATGTGAGGAAAAGACCCATCTGAGGCGGCAGAAGACACTTGAATCTTCACTGAAGTAACACACAGCACTGCAGCTGTGCGCCATTGCTCCCCTTCACCTCACACACTCCGGTCACTGTAAGGGTGCAGGGGGGGGTGCCCTGGGCAGCAATATGAACCTTTCTTTTGGCACAGATATATATACATGTACAGCTGGGCACTGTACATGTATACAAAGAGCCCCTGCCATGTATTAAAAAAATTGAGCGGGACAGAAGCCCGCCGCCGAGGGGTCGGGGCTTCTCCCTCAGCACTCACCAGTGCCATTTTTTTTCCACAGCACCGCTGAGAGGATGCTCCCCGGACTCTCCCCTGTTTGACACATGGTGACAGATACATAAAACAGCGCTGCTGGGTAAACATTAATTTACTGTGTTTTTCCTGGGTCATATAGCGCTGGGGTGTGTGCTGGAATACTCGCTCTCCAAATGGCCTGGTGGGGAACCTGTCTTCAGATAAGAGCTTCCCTGTGTATGTGTGGTGTGTCGACGTGTGTGTCGACATGTCTGAGGTTGAGGGCTCGCCTAAGGAGAAGTGGGAGTTTATGAATGTTAGGTCTCCGTCGGCGGTGCCGACGCCGGACTGGATGGATAGTTGGAATGTTTTAAGTGCAAATGTTAATTTATTGCACAAAAGTCTAGACAAAGCCGAAGCTGGGGCACAGTCAGGGAGTTAACCCATGCCTGTCCCTATGTCGCCGGGACCTTCGGGGTCTCAGAAGCGCCCACTATCCCAAATAATTGACACGGATACCGACACTGATTCAGACTCCAGTGTCGATTACGATGATACAAAATTACAGCCAAAGGTGGCTAAAGGTATTCGATATATGATTATCGCAATAAAAGATGTGTTGCATATCACTGAGGAACCCCCTGTCCCTGACACGAGGGTACACGTGTATAAAGGCAAGAAACTCCTCACATGAGCTGAACGAAGGATGTGAAAAAGCGTGGGAAACTCCAGACAAAAAACTGCAGATTCCCAAAAGGATCCTAACCGCGTATCCTTTCCCATCGCAGGACAGGATATGGTGGGAATCCTCCCCTAGGGTGGACAAGGCCTTGACGCGCTTATCAAAAAAGATAGCGCATCCATCCCAAGATACGGCTACCCTCAAGGATCCTGCTGACCGCAAGCAGGAGGTTACCCTGAAGTCCATTTACACGCATGCTGGTACGTTACTCAGACCGGCTATTGCGTCGGTCTGGGTTTGTAGTGCTGTAGCAGCTTGGACAGATTCCTTATCAACGGATATTGAGACTCTTGATATGGATACCATTTTATTGACCGTGGGGCATATAAAAGATGCGGTCTTGTATATGAGGGATGCTCAAAGAGACATTAGTTTCCTTGGTTCCAGGATAAACGCTATGTCTATTTCTCTGACGTCCTAGTGGATGCTGGGGACTCTGTAAGGACCATGGGGAATAGACTGCTCCGCAGGAGACTGGGCACATCTAAGAAAGATTTAGGACTATCTGGTGTGCACTGGCCCCTCCCCCTATGACCCTCCTCCAAGCCTCAGTTAGATTTCTGTGCCCGACTGAGCTGGATGCACACTAGGGGCTCTCCTGAGCTCCTAGAAGAAAGTATAGTTTAGGTTTTTTATTTTCAGTGAGACCTGCTGGCAACAGGCTCACTGCAACGATGGACTAAGGGGAGAAGAAGCGAACCTACCTAAGTGGTGGTAGCTTGGGCTTCTTAGGCTACTGGACACCATTGGCTCCAGAGGGATCAAACACAGGACCCGACCTCGTCGTCCGTTCCCGGAGCCGCGCCTCCGTCCCCCTTACAGAGCCAGAAACAAGGTGGTCCGGAAAATCGGCGGCTGAAGACTTCTGTCTTCTCCAAGGTAGCGCACAGCACTGCAGCTGTGCGCCATTGCTCCTCATGCACACCACACACTGCGGTCACTGATGGGTGCAGGGCGCTGGGGGGGGGGCGCCCTGAGCAGCAATAACACCTTGGCTGGCAAAACTAACACCATATATAGCCCCAGAGGCTATATAGGTGTATATTAACCCCTGCCAGAAACGATAAAATAGCGGGAGAAAGCCAGCCGAAAAAGGGGCGGAGCCAACTCCCTCAGCACACTGGCGCCATTATTCCCTCACAGCTTCGCTGGAAGGAAGCTCCCTGGCTCTCTCCTGCACTACAGAAAGGGTAAAAAAGAGAGGGGGGGCACAATTTAGGCGCAGTATATATATATTATAGGCAGCTATAGGGGAAAATACTCTGTATAGTGATATCCCTGTGTTATATAGCGCCCTGGTGTGTGCTGGCATACTCTCCCTCTGTCTCCCCAAAGGGCTTTGTGGGGTCCTGTCCTCTGTAAGAGCATTCCCTGTGTGTCTGCTGGGTGTCGGTACTGCTGTGTCTACATGTATGATGAGGATAATGATGTGGAGGCGGAGCAAATGCCTGTGAATATGATGTCACCCCCTGCGGGGTCGACACCAGTGTGGATGGACTTATGGAAGGAATTACGTCAGTGTCAGCTCCTTACATAAAAGGTTTGACGACATAGGACAGCCGGCTACTCAGCTTGTGCCTGTCCAAGCGTCTCAAATGTCATCAGGGGCTATAAAACGCCTGCTACCTCAGATGACAGATACAGATGTTGACACGGATACCGACTCCAGTGTCGACGATGATGAGACGAGTGTACCCTCCAATAGATCCACCCGTTATATGATTGAGGCTATGAAACATGTTTTACACATTTCTGATGATACCCCAGGTACCACAAAAAAGGGTATTATGTTTGGTGAGAAAAAACTACCAGTAGTTGTTCCTGCATCTGACGAATTAAATGAAGCGTGGACTTCCCCAGATAAGAAATTGATCATTTCTAAACGGTTAATGGCTGCGTACCCTTTCCCGCCATAGGATAGGTCACGCTGGGAAACACCCCCTAGGGTAGATAAAGCATTGACACGCTTATCAAAGAAGGTGGCACTACCGTCTCCGGATACGGCCGCCCTAAAAGAACCTGTTGATAGAAAGCTGGAAAGTACCCTAAAAGCTATATACACACACACTGGCATTATATTGAGACTCGCTATTGCATCAGCTTGGATGTACAGTGCTGCTGCTGCGTGGTCAGACTCCCTGTCGGAAAACATTGATACCATGGATAGGGTCAATATTCTGCTAACGATTGACCATATAAAAGACGCGGTCTTATACATGCGTGATGCACAGAGGGATATTTGCCGGCTGGCATAAAAAATAAGCGCTATGTCCATTGCCGCCAGACGGGGGTTATGGACTAGGCCAGGCCTGGCCAACCTGTGGCTCTCCAGCTGTTGTAAAACTACAAGTCCCATCATGCTTTGCCACAGTTTTGCTGTTAGTGAATGATAAAACTGTGGCAGGGCATGCTGGTATGTGTAGTTTCACAACATCTGGAGAGCCACAGGTTGGCCAGGCCTGGACTAGGCAATGGTCAGGTGATGCCGACTCCAAGCGGCACATGGAAGTTTTACCCTATAAAGGGGCGGAATTTTTTGGGGAAGGTCTTTCAGACCTAGTTTCCACAGTTACTGCTGGGAAATCGACTTTTTTGCCACAAGCTACCCCACAGCAAAAGAAGTATTATCAGGTACAGTCCTTTCGGCCCCAGAAAAATAAGCGGGCTAGAGGCTCATCCTTTCTGCCGAGGGGCAGAGGAAGGGGGAAAAAGCTGCAGCACACAGCTAGTTCCCAGGAGCAGAAGTCCTCCCCATGCGTCCGGTAGGTCCACAGCATGACGCTGGGGCTGCTCAGGCGGAATCGGGAACGGTGGGGGCACGTCTCAGGTTTTTCAGCACACAGTGGGCTCTCTCACAAGTGGATCCCTGGGTACTTCAAGTAGTATCTCAGGGGTACAGGCTGGAATTCGAGACGTCTCCCCCCCGCCGTTTCCTAAAATCTGCCTTGCCGGCAACTCCCTCTGCCACTGCGTTGGTGGCTATTCAAAAACTGTATTCACAGAAAGTGATCGTCAAGGTACCCCTCTTTCAGCAAGGAAAGGGGTACTACTCCACAATGTTTGTGGTACCGAAACCGGACGGTTCGGTGAGACCCATCTTAAATTTAAAAACCTTGAACACTTATATTAAAGGGTTCAAGTTCAAGATGGAATCGCTCAGGGCGGTTATTGCGAGCCTGGAGGAGGGGGATTGCATGGTATCCCTGGACATCAAGGATGCGTACCTGCATGTCCCCATTTACCCTCCGCACCAGGAGTACCTCAGTTTTGTGGTACAGGACTGTCACTATCAGTTCCAGACACTGCCATTTGGGTTATCCACGGCACCGAGGGTCTTTACCAAGGTAATGGCCGAAATGATGATACTCCTTTTAATTATCCCGTACTTGGACGATCTCCTGATAAAGGCGAGGTCCAAAGAACAGTTGATAGTGGGGGTGGCACTTTCTCAGGAAGTGCTACAACAGCACGGCTGGATTCTAAACATTCCAAAGTCACAGCTGGTCCCGACGACACGTCTTCTGTTCCTGGGAATGATTCTGGACACAGACCAGAAAAGAGTGTTTCTTCCACTGGAAAAAGCCGAGGAATTGTCATCTCTGGTCAGAGACATTCTAAAACCAGGAAAAGTGTCGGTACATCAATGCACACGAGACCTGGGAAAAATGGTAGCTTCGTACGAAGCAATTCCATTCGGAAGGTTCCACGCAAGGACGTTCCAGTGGGACCTGTTGGACAAATGGTCCGGGTCCCATCTCCAGATGCAACAGCGGATAACCCTATCGGCCAGAACCAGGGTGTCGCTGCTGTGGTGGCTGCAGAGGGCTCGTCTACTAGAGGGCCGCAGATTCGGAATACAGGACTGGGTCCTGGTGACCACGGATGCCAGCCTTCGGGGCTGGGGGGCAGTCACAAAGGGAAGAAATTTCCAAGGACTGTGGTCAAATCAGGAGATTTCTCTTCACATAAATATCCTGGAGCTAAGGGCCATTTACAATGCCCTAAGCCAGGCAAGACCCCTGCTTCAAAACCAGCCGGTACTGATCCAGTCAGACAACATCACGGCGGTCGCCCATGTAAACAGACAGGGCAGCACGAAAAGCAGGATGGCGATGGCAGAAGCCACAAGGATTCTCAGATGGGCAGAGGATCATGTGTTAGCACTGACGGCAGTGTTCATTCCGGGAGTGGACGACTGGGAAGCAGACTTCCTCAGCAGGCACGACCTCCACCCGGGAGAATGGGGACTTCATCCAGAAGTCTTCCAAATGCTGGTCAACCGGTGGGAAAAACCACAGGTAGACATGATGGCGTCCCTCCTCAACAAGAAGTTGAAAAGATATTGTGCCCGGTCAAGAAACCCTCAGGCGATAGCGGTGGACGCTCTGGTGACACCATGGGTGTACCAGTCGGTTTATGTGTTTCCTCTTCTACCTCTCATACCCAAGGTACTGAGAATAATAAGAAGGCGAGGAGTGAAAACCATACTCGTGGTTCCGGATTGGCCAAGAAGAGCTTGGTACTCGGAACTTCAAGAGATGCTTACAGAGGACCCTTGGCCTCTGCCGCTCAGACAAGACCTGCTGCAGCAGGGACCCTGTCTGTTCCAAGACTTACCGCGGCTGCGTTTGACGGCATGGCGGTTGAACACCGGATCCTGAAGGAAAAGGGTATTCCGGAGGAAGTCATCCTTACCCTGATCAAAGCCAGGAAGGATGTCACCGCAAGACATTATCACCGCATTTGGCGAAAATATGTTGCTTTGTGTGAGGCCATGAAGGCCCCGACGGAGGAATTTCAACTGGGTCGATTCCTGCACTTCCTGCAAGCAGGGGTGACGTTGGGCCTCAAATTGGGGTCCATAAAGGTCCAGATTTCTTCTGTCAATTTTCTTCCAAAAAGAACTGGCTTCACTGCCCGAAGTTCAGACTTTTGTCAAAGGAGTACTGCATATTCAGCCTCCTTTTGTGCCCCCAGTGGCACCTTGGGATCTCAATGTGGTTTTGGCATTCCTGAAATCACATTGGTTCGAACCACTTAAGACTGTGGATTTAAAATATCTTGCGTGGAAAGTGGTCATGCTGTTGGCCTTGGCCAGGCGGGTTTCAGAATTGGCGGCTTTGTCTTGTTAAAGCCCTTATCTGATTTTCCATATGGATAGGGCAGAATTGAGGACTCGTCCTCAGTTTCTCCCAAAGGTGGTCTCAGCTTTTCACTTGAACCAACCTATTGTGGTGCCTGCGGCTACTAGGGACTTGGAGGATTCCAAGTTGCTGGATGTAGTCAGGGCCCTAAAAATTTATATTTCCAGGACGGCTGGAGTCCGAAAGACTGACTCGCTGTTTATCCTGTATGCACCCACCAAGCTGGGTGCTCCTGCTTCTAAGCAGTCTATTGCGCGCTGGATTTGTAGCACTATTCAGCTGGCGCATTCTGCGGTAGGCTTACCGCAGCCTAAATCTGTAAAAGCCCATTCCACACGGAAGGTGGGCTCATCTTGGGCGACTGCCCGAGGGGTCTCGGCTTTACAACTTTGCCGAGCAGCTACTTGGTCGGGGGCAAACACGTTTGCAAAATTCTACAAAATTTGATACCCTGGCTGAGGAGGACCTGGAATTCTCTCATTCGGTGCTGCAGAGTCATCCGCACTCTCCCGCCCGTTTGGGAGCTTTGGTATAATCCCCATGGTCCTTACGGAGTCCCAGCATCCACTAGGACATCAGAGAAAATAAGCTTTTACTCACCGGTAAATCTATTTCTCGTAGTCCGTAGTGGATGCTGGGCGCCCATCCCAAGTGCGGATTGTCTGCAATACCTGTACATAGTTATTGTTACAAAAATCGGGTTTTGTTGTGAGCCATCTCTTCAGAGGCTCCATTTGTTATTGTACTGTTAACCGGGGTTCCTATCACGTGTTATATGGTGTGGCTGGTATGAGTCTTACCCGGGATTCAAAAATCCTTCCTTATTGTGTCAGCTCTTCCGGGCACAGTATCCTAACTGAGGCTTGGAGGAGGGTCATAGGGGGAGGGGCCAGTGCACACCAGATAGTCCTAAATCTTTCTTAGATGTGCCCAGTCTCCTGCGGAGCCGTCTATTCCCCATGGTCCTTACGGAGTCCCCAGCATCCACTACGGACTACGAGAAATAGATTTACCGGTGAGTAAAATCTTATTTTCTGCAAGGCGTGTCTTATGGACCCGACAGTGGACTGGTGATGCCGACTCCAAGGGACATATGGAGTTACAAGGGTGAGAAATTGTTTGGAGAGGGACTCTCGGACCTTGTCGCTACGGCAGGTAAATCAAATTTATTGCCATATATTCCCTCACAATCTAAGAAAGCGCCTCATTATCAAATGCAGTCCTTTCGTTCCAATAAAAGCAAGAGAGCACGTGGATCATCCTTTCTTGCCAGAGGTAAGGGCAGAGGGAAAAAGCTGCATTCCACAGCTAGTTCCCAGGAACAGAAGTCCTCCCTGGCCTCTGCAAAATCAACCGCATGACGCTGGGGCTCCCCTGAGGGAGTCTGCTCCTGTGGGGGCACATCTTCGACTGTTCAGCCATGTCTGGGTCCACTCACAGGTGGATCCATGGGCAATAGAAATAGTTTCCGAGGGTTACAAGCTGGAATTCGAAGAAGTGCCTCCTCGCCGGTTTTTCAAATCAGCCCTACCGAAACAACCCCTGGAAAGGGAGATAGTGCTACATGCGATTCACAAATTGTGTCCAACAACTGGTGGTAGAGGTTCCCGTGCTTCAAAGAGGGCAGGGGTACTACTCAACTCTGTTTGTGGTTCCGAAACCGGACGGTTCGGTCAGACCCATTTTGAATTTAAAATCCCTGAACCTTTACTTAAAACAGTTCAAGTTCAAGATGGAATCACTCAGGGCGGTCATCGCCAGCCTAGAAGGGGGAGATTTTTTGGTATCTCTGGACATAAAGGATGCATACCTGCATGTCCCCATATATCCTCCTCATCAGGCGTACCTGAGATTTGCGGTACAGGATTGTCATTACCAGTTTCAGACGTTGCCGTTTGGGCTTTCCACGGCCCCGAGAATTTTCACCAAGGTGATTGCGGAACTGATGGTGCTCCTGCGCAAGCAGTGTGTCACAATTATCCCGTACTTGGACGATCTCCTCATAAAAGCGAGATCAAGGGAGAAGTTGCTGAGCAGCGTATCACTTTCACTGAATGTGTTACAGCGACACGGCTGGATTCTCAATATTCCAAAGTCGCAGCTGAATCCTACAACTCGTCTGCCGTTCTTTGGCATGATTCTGGACACAGACCAGAAAAGGGTTTTTCTTCCGACGGAAAAAGCGCAGGAACTCATGACTCTAGTCATGAACCTGTTGAAACCAAAACAAGTGTCGGTACATCATTGCACTCAAGTTCTGGGAAAGATGGTGGCAACATATGAAGTCATTCCATACGGCAGATTCCATGCAAGGACCTTCCAATGAGACCTATTAGACAAATGGTCCGGGTTGCATCTGCAATTGCATCAGCGGATCACCCTGTCCCCCAGGGCTAGAGTATCTCTCCTGTGGTGGCTAAACAGTGCTCACCTTCTAGTGGGCCGCAGGTTCGGCATTCAGAACTGGATCCTGGTGACAACGGACGCGAGCCTCCGAGGTTGGGGAGCAGTCACACAGGGAAGAAATTTCCAAGGACTTTGGTCAAGTCAAGAGACTTATCTTCACATCAACATCCTGGAACAAAGGGCCATATACAACGCCCTACGTCAAGCGGAGATCTTACTTCGCAATCGACCAGTTCTGATCCAGTCAGACAACAACACCGCAGTAGCTCATGTAAACCGCCAAGGCGGCACAAGGAGCAGAGTGGCAATGGCGGAAGCCACCAGAATTCTTCGCTGGGCGGAGAATCGTGTAAGCGCTCTGTCAGCAGTGTTCATTCCGGGAGTGGACAACTGGGAAGCAGACTTCCTCAGCAGACGAGATCTGCATCCGGGAGAGTGGGGACTTCATCAGGAAGTCTTTGCGCAGATTGCAAGTCGGTGGGGACTACCCCAAATAGACATGATGGCATCCCGTCTCAACAAAAAGCTACACAGTTATTGCGCCATGTCAAGAGACCCTCAGGCGATAGCTGTGGACGCCCTAGTGACACCGTGGGTGTTCCAGTCGGTATATGCGTTTCCTCCTCTTCCTCTCATACCCAATGTGGTGAAGATAATAAGAAAAAGAGGAGTGAGAACAATTCTCATTGTTCCAGATTGGCCATTAAGGACCTGGTATCTGGATCTGCAAGAAATGCTCACAGAAGATCCGTGGCTTCTTCCTCTAAGGCAGGACCTGTTACAACAAGGTCCCTGTCTGTTCCAAGACTTACCTGTCTGTTCCAAGACTTACCGCGGCTGTGTTTGACGGCACGGCGGTTGAACGCCGGATCCTAGCGGAAAAAGGTATTCCGGATGAGGTCATTCCTACGCTAATAAAGGCTAGGAAGGACGTGACGTCTAAACATTATCACCGAATATGGCGAAAATATGTTTCTTGGTGTGAGGCCAGGAATGCTCCTACGGAAGAATTCCATCTAGGCCGGTTTCTTCACTTCCTACAAACTGGAGTGAGTTTGGGCCTAAAATTAAGTTCCATTTAAGGTTCAGATTTCGGCATTATCCATTTTCTTTCAAAAGAAATTGGCCTCTTTACCTGAAGCACAGACTTTTGTGAAGGGAGTACTGCATATTCAGCCTCCTTTTGTACCTCCGATGGCGCCTTGGGACCTAAACGTGGTGTTAAGTTTCCTTAGTCACATTGGTTTGAACCACTTAAAACAGTGGAGTTTAAATATCTCACTTGTAAGGTGGTCATGTTGTTAGCCTTGGCTTCAGCTAGGCGGGTTTCGGAATTGGCGGCTTTATCACATAAAAGCCCCTATCTGGTTTTCCATATGGATAGAGCGGAATTGCGGACCCGTCCTCAATTCCTACCTAAGGTGGTCTCATCCTTTTCATATGAACCAACCTATTGTCGTGCCTGTTGCTACACGTGACTTGGAGGATTCAGAGTCCCTTGATGTGGTCAGGGCTTTGAAAATTTACGTGGCCAGAACGGCCAGGATCAGAAAAACAGAAGCACTGTTTGTCCTGTATGCAGCCAACAAGGTTGGCGGCCCTGCTTCAAAGCAGACTATTACTCGCTGGATCTGTAACACGATTCAGCAGGCGCATTCTACGGCAGGATTCCGTTACCGAAATCGGTTAAGGCCCATTCCACTAGGAAGGTGGGCTCGTCTTGGGCGGCTGCCCGAGGGGTCTCGGCACTACAGCTGTACTGCGCTGCTACTTGGTCGGGGTCAAACACCTTTGCAAAGTTTTATAAGTTCGATACCCTGGCTGAGGAGGACCTCCTGTTTGCTCATTCGGTGCTGCAGAGTCATCTGCACTCTCCCGCCCGTTTGGGAGCTTTGGTATAATCCCCATGGTCCTTACGGAGTCCCCAGCATCCTCTAGGACGTTAGAGAAAATAAGATTTTAAACCTACCGGTAAATCTTTTTCTCGTAGTCCGTAGAGGATGCTGGGCGCCCGTCCCAAGTGCGGACTACTTCTGCAAGACTTGTATATAGTTATTGCTTACATAAGGGTTATGTTCTAGTTTCATCGAGTTTAGGCCGATGATATGTTGTTCTTCATACTGTTAAATAGATAGTATATCACAAGTTGTGATTGGTGTGGCTGGTATGAATCTTGCCCTTTGATTACAAAAATTATTTCCTTGTACTGTCAGTCTCCTCTGGGCACAGTTTCTCTAACTGAGGTCTGGAGGAGGGGTATAGAGGAAGGAGCCAGTGCACACCTAGATCCAAAGTCTTTCTTAAAGTGCCCATGTCTCCTGCGGAACCCGTCTATCCCCATGGTCCTTACGGAGTCCCCAGCATCCTCTACGGACTACGAGAAAAAGATTTACCGGTAGGTTTAAAATCTTATTTTTACCTGTTTTTTTCACCACTTTCGATGAAATAAAATAAAAAATAAAACCTGTGCTGGTTTTAGAACTGAAACCAAAACACAGAGGTAAACACACCTTTCTCTTTCATCCACTAGGGGACACTGGAACAGTCTTATATAGTAGGGGTGTTAAGCTTGCAACCGGAGGTGTGGCACAATCTAAAAATTAGCATTGTCTGCACAGCCAGCTCCTCCCCCTTCACGCCCCTCAATCCTCTGTTTGAAAACGTGTTCTGGAGGTGCAGCACGTAGGGGCCATTGTCCTAGAAAAACTATAGACTGAATGATAATTTATAGTGCTGTGTCTACCTAACGAAAAGGGGGACAAAGCCAAAAAAAGTTTGAGACAAAGATCCCTTTTGAAGGGACCTGCTTCTTTCTGCAGGAGATCCTCACACAGTCAGCAGCTGTAAGTACTGGTTGTATATAAGGTCGTCCATAGGGGAAACTACCTTAGCCTATAAAGATCCCTCCATAAGTAATAGCAAACAGTGCTCTGACAGAACATTTTCTGTCATCTCTATGCACACTGGTCTCCCCTGTTAAACTGTGGGGAGATCAGAAGCGCCGCATATAGCTCCCCAGTTAAACTAACAGATGCGCTGCCCAGAACCATTCCAGCGAGCAGAAGTGCGGGGCGGCCGCAGCGCACAGCTCATTAACAGATACAGCAGCGCTACAGAGGACGGCGGGGAAGGCACCGCTACGCATAGACGGGGGCTGTGTATGTTGGGCGCTTCTCAGATACACGCGCTGGGGGGGGGGTGGGGGGGGGGGGCTGGGCAGCGCAGCACAGCACCCCACAAAGTTGTTAAGGCGATTTTCAACCTTAAGAGGCAGGGGGTAAACGTGTACAGGGATGAGGGGTTGTTTAACAGCGGTCCCCTGAAATCTATTAAGTACTAGGTACACATATGGATGTTACCTCATATGGATGTTACCTCATAATTTCTCATACGTCCTAGAGCAGGGCTGGCCAAACCAGTCCTCGAGATCTACCAACAGTACACATTTTCCAGACCACCTAGCTGGTGCACAGGTGTAGTCATAACTAATTAAGATGTGCTGCATTCATTCCTAACTGACAATTCTACAGATCTCCAGGAGGCCTGGAAAACATGAACTGTTGGTAGATCTCGAGGACCGGTTTGGCCAGCCCTGTCCTAGAGGATGCTGGGGATGCTTTAAGAACCATGGGGTGTAGATGGGATCCGCAGAAGACATGAGCACACTATAAGACTTTGAATGGGTTTGAACTGGCTCCTCCCTCTATGCCCCTCCTCCAGACTCCAGTTAGATTCTGTGCCCAGTGAGACTGGAGGCACACTGAGGAGCTCTCCTGAGTTTCTCAGAAAAAGACTTTAATTAGTTATTTTCAGGGAGTTCTGCTGGCTCCCTTCATCGTGGGACTGAGGGGAGAGAAGCATACCTACTTCTTAAGAGTTCAAGGGCTCTGCTTCTTAGGCTACTGGACACCATTAGCTCCAGAGGGTTCGATCACTACGGTACACCTAGCTGCTTGTTCCCGGAGCCGCGCCGTCACCCTCTCACAAAAGCTGGAAGATAGGAGCTGGAGGAGTATGAGAAGGCAGAAGACTTCAGTGACTGCAAAAAGAGGTACCATGCTCCCACGCTTATCACGGCACTGCAGGGCGCAGGGGGGGCGCCCTGGGTAGCGTGAGACCCTCAGATCAGACTGGCATGTATAGTAATAGTGCTCCGGCCACTAGTTCAGGGACCCCCGCTAGTGTAATCTGTATTTTGAGCAGGATTGAAGCGCGCCATGAAGGGGGCGTGGCTTAGCGGCACAGCTCTGACCAGTGCCATCTTCTCTCTCCTCAGAAGCTGCAGAGACACTGACCCTGTCCTCCGGAGATCACTGCTCGTAGAGACTCCATCTAGAACCTGATTTTTTTTCTGGAAGAAATTGAAGGATTTTCGGTTTAGAATAGGTCAGACTAAGCCATCCGGCTTCGGGACCACGAACAGGCTCGAATAAAAACCTTCCCCCTGTTGAGACGGGGGTACCGTGACAATCACTTGATTTTGACACAACTTAAGAATCGCAGCGCATACCACCTCTCTTTCTGGTAGAGAAGCTGGCGAGGCCGATTTGAAAAATCGGTGAGGGGGCACGATTTGCAACTCTAACTTGTACCCCTGGGTTACAATGTCTACTATCCAGGGATCCAGGTCCGTGTGTACCCAGACGTGGCTGAAGAGCTTGAGACGTGCCCCCACTGGTGCAGACTCCCGCAGTGGAGCCCCAGCGTCATGCGGTGGATTTGGTAGAAGCCGGGGAGGACATCTGCTCTTGGGAACTTGCCACAGCCTTTGACCTTTTTCACCGACCTCTCCTCCTTGCAGCAAGGAAGGAGGATCCCCGTCATTTTTTGAATCTATTGGGCCGAAAGGACTGCATCTGATAGTGAGGCGATATCTTCTGCTGTGCAGGGACATAAGGTAAAAAGGAAGACTTACCCGCGGTAGCCGTAGACACCAGGTCAGTGAGGCAGTCACCAAACAATACCTTACCGTTAAACGGTAGAGCCTCCATCGCCTTCTTAGAGTCAGCATCAGCATTCCATTGATGTAACCACAACGCTCACCTTGCAGAGACCGCCATGGCATTGGCTCTTGAACCCAAAAGGCCAATATCCCTTACAGCTTCTTTTAAATATGCTGCAGCGTCCCTGATGTGACCCAGAGTCAAAAGAACACTATCCCTGTCTAGGGAATCTACCTCAGGTGACAAGTTATCTGCCCACTTTTAAATAGCGCTACTCACCCATGCCGCAGCAACGGCAGGCCTGAGTAGCGACCCTGTAGTGACATAAATGGATTTTAGTGTAGTGTATCTTCCTGCTTACGATCCGCAGGATCCCGTAGGGCTGCCGTGTCTGGGGACGGAAGCGCCACCTTTTTGGATAGACGCGATAAAGCTTTGTCTACCATTTGGGATTGACTCCCACCTTTCCCTGTCCCAGAGGGGAACGGAAATATGCCACTGGAATTCTTTTGGGAACCTGAATCTTTTTGTCCGGATTTTCCCAAGCCTTTACAAAAAGTGCGTTCAGTTCATGAGAGGGAGGAAATGTTACCGCAGGTTTCTTTCCTTTAAACATACAGACCCTAGTATCAGGGACAGCAGGGTCCTCAGTAATATGTAGTACATTCTTTATCGCCACAATCATGTACCGAATACTTTTAGCCAGTTTTGGATGTAATCTGGCATCACTATAGTCGACACTGGAATCAGAGTCCGTGTCGGTATCTACTATCTGGGCAAATGCACGTTTCTGCAACCCCGAAGGGGTCTGGGTCTGTGACAAAGCATCTTCCATGGATTTTCTCCATGTTTTGGTTCTTAAACTCAGATTTATCAAATCTTAGTCAATTTTGTCACATTTTCATTTAAAACACTCAACATATTCACCCAATCATCCGTCGGCGGTGCCGACACAGCCACTCACAGTATTTTCTGTCCCCACTCCAGCCTCCTGGGAAGAGCATTCCGCCTCAGACGTGTCGACACACCTGTACCGACAGCCACAAGCACACTTGGGACATACCCACAATAAAGCCTGCAAGAGGGACACAGATAAGCCAGCTCACACCCAGCGCCTGTCCCGGTACTGAGGCCAGTAAGCCCTATTAGCGCTTTTAATATAATCAATCAGCACCAAATTGCCTGTGCCCCCGCCCCCCCGTTTTTCACCCTGTTACTTGTACAGGAGGGGGATTTTATGGTGTCGGTCGACATAAAAGATGCATACATACATGTCCCATATATCCTCCACATCAGGCTTACCTGAGATTTGAGGTGCAGGGTTGTCATTACCAATTTCAGACATTGCCGTTAGGTGAAAATCCTCGGAGCCGTGGATAGACCAAAGTAATGGCGGAAATGATGGTTCTCCTGCACAAGCAGGGAATCGCAATTATCCCGTACTTGGACGATCTCCTCATAAAGGCGAGGTCCAAGGAGCAATTGTTGAATAATGTTGCCCTTTTACTGACGATTCTGCAACAACACGGTTGGCTCCTAAATTTGCCAAAATCACAGTTGGATCCAACGACACGGCTGTCGTTTCTGGGTATGATTCTGGCTACAGAATTGCAGAGCGTTTTCTTCCAGTGGAAAAAGCTCTGGAAATACAGAACAATGTAAAACAGATTCTGAAACCTGCAAAGGTTTCAGTTCTTCGCTGCACTCTGTTGCTGGGGAAGATGGTGTCTGCCTACGAGGCTATTCCTTATGGCAGGTTCCATGCCAGGGTGTTTCAGTGGAACCTGCTGGACCAGTGGTCCGGGTCTCACATGGACATGCACCGGATAATAATTCTGTCTCCCAGGACCAGAATTTCACTTCTGTGGTGGCTGCACAGTTCTCACCTTCTAGAAGGACGCAGGTTTGGGATTCAGGACTGGATCCTGGTGACCACAGATGCAAGCCTCCGAGGCTGGGGAGCAGTCACACAGGGAAGAAACTTTTCAGGGAAAGTGGTCAAGCCAGGAAGCTTGTCTACACACAAACATTCTGGAATTAAGAGCCATATACAACGGCATACTGCAAGCAGAACATCTTCTTCGAGGTCTGCAGGTCATGATTTAGTCAGACAACGTGACAGCAGTGGCATACATAAACCGCAAAGGCGGAACGAAGAGCAGAACGGCCATGGCCGAGGCCACGAAAATTCTTTGCTGGGCAGAAAAGCAGGCCAGCACTCTTGTCAGCAGTCTTCATTCCAGGAGTGGGCAACTGGGATGCAGACTTCCTCAGCAGACACGATCTCCATCCAGGAGAGTGGGTCTTCATCAAGAGGTCTTTGCAGAAGTGACAAGTCGTTGGGGAGTTCCTCAAGTGGACATGATGGCGTCCCGCGTCAACAAGGAACTTCAGAGATATTGTTCCAGGTCAAGGGACCCTCAAGCGATAGCGGTGGACGCCCTAGTGACACTGTGGGTGTTTCAGTCGGTATACGTGTTCCCTCCGCTTCCACTCATTCCAAAGGTGATAAAAATGAAAAGAAGAACAAGGGTTCCGGCGCTCCTCATTTTTCCGGATTGGCCAAGAAGGGCCTGGTATCCAGATCTTCAGGAGTTGCTCATAGAAGATCCCTGGCCTCTTCCTCTTCGGGAGGACCTGTTACGACAGGGGCCGTGCGTGTATCAGGACTTACAGCGGCTGCGTTTGACGGCGCGGAGGTTGAACGCCAGATCCTAGCCCGAAAGGGTATTCCCAGTGAAGTCATTCCTACACTTCTTTAGGCTAGAAAGGAAGTAACGGCAAAGCATTACCACTGTATTTGGAGAAAATATGTCTCTTGGTGTGAATCCAAGAAGGCTCCTATGGAGGAATTTCACCTGGGGCGTTTGCTCCATTTCCTACAAGCAGGTATGGATGCGGGCCTAAAGTTAGGCTCTATTAAAGTACAGATTTCGGCCTTGTCAATCATTTTTTCCAAAAGGAATTGGCCTCTCTTCCAGAGGTTCAGACCTTCGAAAAGGCGTGCTGCACATCCTCCCTTTGTGCCCCCAGTGGCGCCATGGGACCTTAATGTGGTGTTGCAATTCTTGCAATCTCATTTGTTTGAACCTTTGCGCAAGGTTGAGTTAAAATTTCTTACTTGGAAAGTGGTCATGTTGTTGGCCTTGGCATCTGCAAGGCGAGTGTCTGAGTTGGCGGCTTTGTCTTACAAGAGCCCCTACTTGATTTTCCATGCTGATAGAGCGGAGTTGAGAACTCGTCAGCAATTTCTACCAAAAGTGGTTTCATCATTTCATGTTAACCAGCCAATTGTGGTGCCAGTGGCTACTGACGCCTTGGCGGAGTCAGTCTCTCGATGTGGTTAGAGCTTTGAAGATCTACGTCGCCTGTTTGTTCTGTGGGCTCCCAACAAGATTGGGGCTCCTGCTTCTAAGCAGATTATTGCGCGTTGGATCTGTAATACGATTCAGCAGGCTCATTCTACGGCAGGATTGCCGTTACCGAGATCGGTGAAGGCCCATTCTACCAGAAAGGTGGGCTCATCTTGGGCAGCTGCCCGAGGGGTCTCGGCATTACAGCTTTGCCGAGCTGCTACTTGGCGAAGTTTTACAAGTTTGATACCCTGGCTGAGTAGGACCTTGACTTGCTCATTCGGTGCTGCAGAGTCATCCGCACTCTCCCGCCCGTTCTAGAGCTTTGGTATAAACCCCATGGTTCTTGAAGCATCCTCTAGGACGTTAGAGAAAATAGGATTTTAATACCTACCGGTAAATCCTTTTCTCTAACGTCCTAGTGGATGCTGGGGACTCCGTAAGGACCATGGGGAATAGACGGCTCCGCAGGAGACTGGGCACATCTAAGAAAGATTTAGGACTATCTGGTGTGCACTGGCTCCTCCCCCTATGACCCTCCTCCAAGCCTCAGTAAGATTTCTGTGCCCGGCTGAGCTGGATGCACACTAGGGGCTCTCCTGAGCTCCTAGAAGAAAGTATAGTTTAGGTTTTTTATTTTCAGTGAGACCTGCTGGCAACAGGCTCACTGCAACGAGGGACTAAGGGGAGAAGAAGCGAACCTACCTAAGTGGTGGTAGCTTGGGCTTCTTAGGCTACTGGACATCATTAGCTCCAGAGGGATCGAACACAGGACCCGACCTCGTCGTCCGTTCCCGGAGCCGCGCCGCCGTCCCCCTTTCAGAGCCAGAAACAAGAAGGTGGTCCGGAAAATCGGCGGCTGAAGACTTCTGTCTTCTCCAAGGTAGCGCACAGCACTGCAGCTGTGCGCCATTGCTCCTCATGCACACCACACACTGCGGTCACTGATGGGTGCAGGGCGCTGGGGGGGGGGGTGCCCTGAGCAGCAATAATAACACCTTGGCTGGCAAAACTAACACCACATATAGCCCCAGAGGCTATATAGGTGTATATTCACCCCTGCCAGAAACTATAAAATAGCGGGAGAGAGCCCGCCGAAAAAGGCGCCATTATTCCCTCACAGCTTCGCTGGAAGGAAGCTCCCTGGCTCTCCACCGCAGTCCTGCACTACAGAAAGGGTAAAAAAGAGAGGGGGGGGGCACAATTTAGGCGCAATATATATATATTATAGGCAGCTATAGGGGAAAACACTCTGTATAGTGATATCTCTGTGTTATATAGCGCCCTGGTGTGTGCTGGCATACTCTCCCTCTGTCTCCCCAAAGGGCTTTGTGGGGTCCTGTCCTCTGTAAGAGCATTCCCTGTGTGTTTGCTGTGTGTCGGTACTGCTGTGTCGACATGTATGATGAGGATAATGATGTGAAGGCGGAGCAAATGCCTGTGAATGTGATTTCACCCCCTGCGGAGTCGACACCAGTGTGGATGGACTTATGGAAGGAATTACGTGACAGTGTCAGCTCCTTACATAAAAGGTTTGACGACATAGGACAGCCGGCTACTCAGCTTGTGCCTGTCCAAGCGTCTCAAATGTCATCAGGGGCTATAAAACGCCCGCTACCTCAGATGACAGATACAGATGTTGACACGGATACCGACTCCAGTATCGACGATGATGAGACGAGTGTACCCTCCAATAGATCCACCCGTTATATTATTGAGGCTATGAAAAATGTATTACACATTTCTGATGATACCCCAGGTACCACAAAAAAGGGTATTATGTTTGGTGAGAAAAAACTGGCAGTAGTTTTTCCTGCATCTGACGAATTAAATGAGGTATGTGAGGAAGCGTGGATTTCCCCAGATAAGAAATTGATCATTTCTAAACGGTTAATGGCTGCGTACCCTTTCCCGCCAGAGGATGGGTCACGCTGGGAAACACCCCCTAGGGTAGATAAAGCGCTGACACGCTTATCAAAGAAGGTGGCACTACCGTCTCCGGATACGGCCGCCCTAAAAGAACCTGCTGATAGAAAGCAGGAAAGTACCCTAAAAGCTATATACACACACACTGGCATTATATTGAGACCCGCTATTGCATCAGCTTGGATGTGCAGTGCTGCTGCTGCGTGGTCCGACTCCCTGTCGGAAAACATTGATACCATGGATAGGGACAATATTCTGCTAACGATTGACCATATAAAAGACGCGGTCTTATACATGCGTGATGCACAGAGGGATATTTGCTGGCTGGCATCAAAAATAAGCGTTATGTCCATTACCGCCAGACGGGGGTTATGGACTAGGCAATGGTCAGGTGATGCTGACTCCAAGCGGCACATGGAAGTTTTACCCTATAAAGGGGTGGAACTTTTTGGGGAAGGTCTTTCAGACCTCGTTTCCACAGCTACTGCTGGGAAATCGACTTTTTTGCCACAGGCTACCCCACAGCAAAAGAAACGGTGGGGGCACGTCTCAGGTTTTTCAGCACACAGTGGGCTCTCTCACAAGTGGATCCCTGGGTCCTTCAAGTAGTATCTCAGGGGTACAGGCTGGAATTCGAGACGTCTTCCCCCCCCCCCCCCCCCCCCTGCCGTTTCCTAAAATCTGCCTTGCCGGCAACTCCCTCTGCCAGGGAGGCAGTGTTGGTGGCTATTCAAAAACTGTATTCACAGAAAGTGATCGTCAAGTTACCCCTCCTTCAGCAAGGAAAGGGTTACTACTCCACAATGTTTGTGGTACCGAAACCGGACGGTTCGGTGAGACCCATCTTAAATTTAAAAACCTTGAACACTTATATCAAGAGGTTCAAGTTCAAGATGGAATCGCTCAGGGCGGTTATTGCGAGCCTGGAGGAGGGGGATTACATGGTATCCCTGGACATCAAGGATGCGTACCTGCATGTCCCCATTTACCCTCCGCACCAGGAGTACCTCAGTTTTGTGGTACAGGACTGTCACTATCGGTTCCAGACGCTGCCGTTCGGGTTATCCACGGCACCGAGGGTCTTTACCAGGGTAATGGCCGAAATGATGATACTCCTTCGCAAGAAGGGAGTTTTAATTATCCCGTACTTGGACGATCTCCTGATAAAGGCGAGGTCCAAAGAACAGTTGATAGTGGGGGTGGCACTTTCTCAGGAAGTGCTACAACAGCACAGCTGGATTCTAAACATTCCAAAGTCACAGCTGGTCCCGACGACACGTCTTCTGTTCCTGGGAATGATTCTGGACACAGACCAGAAAAGATTGTTTCTTCCACTGGAAAAAGCCGAGGAATTGTCATCTCTGGTCAGAGACATTCTAAAACCAGGAAAAGTGTCGGTACATCAATGCACACGAGTCCTGGGAAAAATGGTAGCTTCGTACGAAGCAATTCCATTCGGAAGGTTCCACGCAAGGACGTTCCAGTGGGACCTGTTGGACAAATGGTCCGGGTCCCATCTCCAGATGCACCAGCGGATAACCCTATCGGCCAGAACCGGGGTGTCACTGCTGTGGTGGCTGCAGAGGGCTCATCTACTAGAGGGCCGCAGATTCGGAATACAGGACTGGGTCCTGGTGACCACGGATACCAGCCTTCGGGGCTGGGGAGCAGTCACAAAGGGAAGAAATTTCCAAGGACTGTGGTCAAATCAGGAGATTTCTCTTCACATAAATATCCTGGAGCTAAGGGCCATTTACAATGCCCTAAGCCAGGCAAGACCCCTGCTTCAGAACCGGCCGGTGCTGATCCAATCAGGCAACATCACGGCGGTCGCCCATGTAAACAGACAGGGCGGCACGAGAAGCAGGATGGCGATGGCAGAAGCCACAAGGATTCTCAGATGGGCAGAGAATCATGTGTTAGCACTGACGGCAGTGTTCATTCCGGGAGTGGACAACTGGGAAGCAGACTTCCTCAGCAGGCAAGACCTCCACCTGGGAGAATGGGGACTTCATCCAGAAGTCTTCCAAATGCTGGTCAACCGGTGGGAAAAACCACAGGTAGACATGATGGCGTCCCGCCTCAACAAGAAGTTGAAAAGATATTGCGCCCGGCCAAGAGACCCTCAGGCGATAGCGGTGGAAGCTCTAGTGACACCATGGGTGTACCAGTCGGTTTATGTGTTTCCTCCTCTACCTCTCATACCCAAGGTACTGAGAATAATAAGAAGGCGAGGAGTGAAAACCATACTCGTGGTTCCGGATTGGCCAAGAAGAGCTTGGTACCCGGAACTTCAAGAGATGCTTACAGAGGACCCTTGGCCTCTGCCGCTCAGACAAGACCTGCTGCAGCAGGGACCCTGTCTGTTCCAAGACTTACCGCGGCTGCGTTTGACGGCATGGCGATTGAACCTGTATTGAACATATATACCTGAAGGAATAAGGTATTCCGGAGGAAGTCATCCCTACCCTGATCAAAGCCAGGAAGGATGTCACCGCAAGACATTATCACCGCATTTGGCGAAAATATGTTGCTTGGTGTGAGGCCATGAAGGCCCCGACGGAGGAATTTCAACTGGGTCGATTCCTGCACTTCCTGCAAGCAGGGGTGACGTTGGGCCTCAAATTGGGGTCCATAAAGGTCCAGATTTCGGCTCTGTCGATTTTCTTCCAAAAAGAACTGGCTTCACTGCCCGAAGTTCAGACTTTTGTCAAAAAAGTACTGCATATTCAGCCTCCTTTTGTGCCCCCAGTGGCACCTTGGGATCTCAATGTGGTTTTGGCATTCCTGAAATCACATTGGTTCGAACCACTTAAGACTGTGGATTTAAAATATCTCACGTGGAAAGTGGTCATGCTGTTGGCGTCGGCCAGGCGGGTTTCAGAATTGGCGGCTTTGTCTTGTAAAAGCCCTTATCTGATTTTCCATATGGATAGGGCAGAATTGAGGACTCGTCCTCAGTTTCTCCCAAAGGTGGTCTCAGCTTTTCACTTGAACCAACCTATTGTGGTGCCTGCGGCTACTAGGGACTTGGAGGATTCCAAGTTGCTGGACGTAGTCGGGGCCCAAAAAATGTATATTTCCAGGACGGCTGGAGTCAGAAAGACTGACTCGCTGTTTATCCTGTATGCACCCACCAAGCTGGGTGCTCCTGCTTCTAAGCAGTCTATTGCGCGCTGGATTTGTAGCACTATTCAGCTGGCGCATTCTGCGGTAGGCTTACCGCAGCCTAAATCTGTAAAAGCCCATTCCACACGGAAGGTGGGCTCATCCTGGGCGGCTGCCCAAGGGGTCTCGGCTTTACAACTTTGCCGAGCAGCTACTTGGTCGGGGGCAAACACGTTTGCAAAATTCTACAAATTTGATACCCTGGCTGAGGAGGACCTGGAATTCTCTCATTTGGTGCTGCAGAGTCATCCGCACTCTCCCGCCCGTTTGGGAGCTTTGGTGTAATCCCCATGGTCCTTACGGAGTCCCCAGCATCCACTAGGACGTTAGAGAAAATAAGATTTTACTCACCGGTAAATCCTATTTCTCGTAGTCCGTAGTGGATGCTGGGCGCCCATCCCAAGTGCGGATTGTCTGCAATACCTGTACATAGTTATTGTTACAAAAATCGGCCTGTTCAGAGGCTCCTTTTGTTATCATACTGTTAACCGGGGTTCCTATCACGAGTTATACGGTGTGATTGGTGTGGCTGGTATGAGTCTTACCCGGGATTCAAAAATCCTTCCTTATTGTGTCAGCTCTTCCGGGCACAGTTCCTAACTGAGGCTTGGAGGAGGGTCATAGGGGGAGGAGCCAGTGCACACCAGATAGTCCTAAATCTTTCTTAGATGTGCCCAGTCTCCTGCGGTGCCGTCTATTCCCCATGGTCCTTATGGAGTCCCCAGCATCCACTACCGTCTACGAGAAATAGATTTACCGGTGAGTAAAATCTTATTTTATATTAGTCCGTAGAGGATGCTGGGCACCCGTCCCAGTGTGGGCTGTATCTGCAGTTTTTGGTTATAGTTACACACAGGTTGTGTTGAGTACTGTCAGTTTGTGACTGATGTTGATCCTGCCGTTGCATGAGTTGTTGTTGAATGCCATGTTGTACGGCGTGTTAGTGGGGTGAGCTGGTATGCATCTCACCTTAGTTTAAAATAATTAAATAAATCCTTTTCCTCGAAATGTCTGTCTCCCTGGGCACAGTTCCTATAACTGGAGTCTGGAGGAGGTGCATAGGGGGAGGATCCAGTTCACACCCATTCAAAGTCTTTATAGTGTACCCATGTCTCCTGCGGATCCCGTCTATACCCCATGGTTCTTGAAGCATCCTCTACGGACTAAGAGAAAAGGATTTACCGGTAGGTATTAAAATCCTATTTTTTAATGGTGGCCATTTTAGAAATAAATTTTGCCGCAAAGTTAGTTACAGGGGGGGTTACTCCCTCCCTAAGGAAGTCGGCCACTTAGCTCAGGGGGTGGGGCCCTTACATTAATTCAGGCTCCCTCTGCTGTTGAACATTATATAGGGAGCTGCTAAAAGGGATCTCCTGTACTTTCGTCATTCAATTTTATATTTCTAATTTCAAAGGACCTCTATGACAAAGATCCTGAAGAAAATAAGAGGAAGCAATTGAAAGTCAACTCCAACATAACAGCTGAATTACAGTTAGGTGTGCGAGGGTTGCAAGACGGCTGGTAGTTTTTTTTTTAATTTTTATTTTTTTTATTTTATTTTTCTCACTTTTTCTTGCATATAAATATTCCAGCCAGGTGAATCCAATATACATTTGCTTCTATCATCCGTCACGGTCTCTCTCGTCATAGTTTAGGGGGGGAAAGCACTGCGAAGGGGCCTGGGGTGGCATTTAGTCCACATGTCTAAAGCACCAACCAAGACCTCTAGGACTTATGTTTGCAAGAGCATGAGGGTTGGCAGCTCCGGGGTGTGCGATTCCTGCTTAGCCAAGGACGCCCCACCCGAGTGCAGTGCTCCGTCTAAGTCTTGGGAAGATAACCTTGCAGATATGTTCTCCAAGGATATTTGAGTCCCGCAAGCCGCAATCAGAATGGGTTGCGGGATTCTCAAAGACGAGGGAAGAATTTACATCAGGTTAATGCCGCCCGCACAAGCAGTAACGAATGTGCGCAAGGCAGTTAAGAGACCTCTTCCGATTGTACCAGAGGGGTCGGAGGAGGAGGATGGTCTTATTATTGATGCAGGGGAAGGTGAGTTGATTGAAACTACCCTAGATGCCGATTTTCGGGAAGAGGACACTGCAGTCACGGGTCTAGATTCCCTTATTGAAGCGGTAAACGAGATCCTAAATTTTAAAGCGGAAGAAGTAAAGGAGCCAGAGGATTTTGAGTTATTAGAATCTCAAAAAACGCTCTCAGCAGTGTTTTCCCATTCCTAAATCTCTCTAAACTCAGATGGAGGAAGCTTGGAAGCAGCCTGATAAACGCTTTCAATTTCGAAGGAGGTTTCAAAGAAATTACCCTTTACCAAAAGGGGTAATGGCGAAATGGGATGCTCCACCAGTGGTGGATGCTTTTTTAGGAAGGTTGTCAAAAAAGACAATCTTACCAATACCTAATGTGACGACTTTAAAGGATGCGTCAGATCGTAAGGTGGACACAGCTCTAAAATCAATCTTTGTAGCAGCAGGTGCAGAGACATATGATCATCTGTGCTTGGATTAACAGGGCCATGGGAGCATGGTCTGGTCGTATTGTACAGGCTATTGAGGAGGAGAATAGCCTAGAAGAGATTACTCAACTGGCGGAGCATATTCAAGAATCGGCCTTATTTCTTTTTCATCCACCAGGGGTCACTGGAGTACTCTTGGGATATGGACGAGGCGTAGCCGGGAATGGCACATTTAAATTAGTAACTGGTCACCCCCTACATACTCCCATAGAGACTCCAGTATTTTTCTGTGCCTCCAGTCGGGAAGGTACTAGTGGATGAGAGTTCCACCGAAACTTCAAGGTTTTTTTATTTTTTTTCTAACTTTTTCCACAATCCCTTCCCAGTTTATAAAGAAACTTGGGTCCGGGTTTGTTGGTGCTGCAGAAGGGCAGCAGATGGTCTGTCGGTGCTCATAATAGGAGCCCCGTCATTGACCAAAATCAGCCGAGCTGATGGCAGCCTCCGGCTGCACAAGGAAGCAGGACGGAGCTTAGCACAGAAGCCCCGTCATGGCCTCCACGGGTGGTGCAGGTACTGAGTGGTTAGGCAGCTCTCACTGCCGCCGCACACTCGCTTAATTACTTTACTGTTATTTTCTGGGCGGTCAGCTCACGCTGCCGCCCATTATGTGACTGTATTATTTATTTCTCTTACATCCTAGAGGATGTTGGTGACTCCGTAAGGACCATGGGGATAGACGGGCTCCGCAGGAGACATGGGCACTAAAAAGAACTTTAGATATGGGTGTGCACTGGCTCCTCCCTCTATGCCCCTCCTCCAGACCTCAGTTAGATCCTGTGCCCAGAGGAGACTGGGTGCACTACAGGGAGCTCTCCTGAGTTTCTCTGAAAATTAATTTTGTTAGGTTTTTTATTTTCAGAGAGCACTGCTGGCAACAGGCTCCCTGCATCGTGGGACTGAGGAGAGAAGCAGACTTACTTAAATGCTAGGCTCTGCTTCTTAGACTACTGGACACCATTAGCTCCAGAGGGAGTCGGAACGCAGGTCTCCCCTCGCATTTCGTCCCGGAGCCGCGCCGTCGTCGTCCTCACAGAGCCGGAAGATAGAAGCCGGGTGAGTATAAGAAGATAGACTTCAGAGGCGGCAGAAGACTTAAGATCTTCACTGAGGTAACGGTGCGCGCCATTGCTCCCACACAGAACACACACGGCAGTCACTGATAGTTTTTTTTTTAAGGAATCGAGGGGGACCGAAGCCCGCCGCTGAGGGGGCGGAGCTTGATCCCTCAGCACTTACCAGCGCCATTTTCTCCACAGCACACCGCTGAGAAGCTGGCTCCCCGGTCTCTCCCCTGCTGAACACGGTGACAGAGGGTTTTAAAGAAAGGGGGGGGGGGGAGACATAATTTGGCGCCAAAAAAAAAAAATATATATATGTGTGTGTGTGGGGTGTCGGTACACGCGTGTCTGCATGTCTGAAGCGGAAGGCTCTTCTAGGGAGGAGGTGGAGCGAATGAGTGTGGTGTCTACGTCGGTAACGCCGACACCTGACTGGTTGGATATGTGGAATGTTTTAAATGCAAATGTGAATTTATTGCACAAAAGGTTGGACAAAGCTGAGTCCAGTGTCGACTATGATGATGCGAAGTTGCAGCCAAAATTGGCTAAAAGTATTATTTATATGATTATATGCAATAAGAGATGTGTTGCATATCACAGATGACCCCTCTGTACCTGACACGAGGGTCCACATGTTTAAAGAAAAGAAGCCTGAGGTTACTTTCCCCCCCTTCACATGAGCTAAATGAGTTGTTTGAAAGGGCTTGGGAAACTCCAGACAAACTGCAGATTCCCAAAAGGATTCTTATGGTGTATCCTTTCCCGGCTAAAGACAGGATACGGTGGGAATCCTCCCCAAGGGTGGACAAAGCGTTGACTCGCTTATCTAAAAAGGTAGCGCTGCCATCTCAAGATACCGCAACCCTTAAGGATCCTGCTGATCGCAGGCAGGAGGAGACTACCTTAAAGTCAATTTACACACATACTGGTACATTACTCAGACCGGCGATAGCGTCGGCTTGGGTTTGTAGTGCTGCAGCAGCATGGACAGATACCTTATCTGCTGATATTGATACGCTGGATAAGGAAACTATTTTATTGACCCTGGGTCACATTAAGGATGCTGTCCTATATATGAGAGATGCTCAGAGGGACGTTGGCCTACTGGGTTCCAGAGCCAACGCTATGGCGATTTCTGCTAGGCGAGCACTATGGACTGGACAATGGACGGGTGATGCCGACTCGAAGAGGCATATGGAGGTTTTGCCTTACAAGGGTGAGGAATTGTTTGGGGAAGGTCTCACAGACCTGGTTTCGACAGCTACTGCAGGTAAATCAACTTTTTTTTGCCTTATGTTTCCTCACAGCCTAAGAAAACGCCACATTATCAGATGCAGTCCTTACGGTCGCATAAATCCAAGAGTACGGGGATCTTCCTTTCTTGCCAGAGGTAAGGGCAGGGGGGAAAAGCTGCCAAATACAGCTAGTTCCCAGGAGCAGAAGTCCTCCCCGGCTTCTACAAAATCCACCGCATGACGCTGGGGCTCCGCTGAGGGAGTCCGCCCCAGTGGGGGCACGTCTTCGACTTTTCAGCCACATCTGGGTTCGCTCACAGGTGGATCCCTGGGCAATAGACATTGTTTCCCAGGGTTACAAGCTGGAATTCGAAGAGGTGCCTCCTCGCCGGTTTTTCAGATCGGCCCTACCGGCTTCTTCCCCAGAGAGGGAGGTAGTTTTAAATGCAATTCAAAACTTGTGTCTTCAACAAGTGGTGGTAAAAGTTCCCCTGCTTCAGCAGGGGATGGGGTACTACTCAACCCTGTTTGTGGTCCCGAAACTGGACGGTTCAGTCAGACGCATTCTGAATTTAAAATCCTTAAACCTATACTTAAAGAGGTTCAAGATGGAATCGCTCAGAGCGGTCATCGCCAGCCTGGAAGGGGGGGATTATATGGTGTCCCTGGACATAAAGGATGCATACCTTCAAGTCCCCATATATCAGCCTCATCAGGTGTTCCTGAGATTTGCTGTCATTACCAATTTCAGAAGTTGCCGTTTGGGCTTTCCTCGGCCCCAAGGATTTTCACCAAGATAATGGCAGAAATGATGGTGCTCCTGCGCAAGCAGGGAGTCACAATTATCCCGTACTTGGACGATCTCCTAATAAAAGCGAGATCGAGAGAGCAGTTGCTGAACAGCGTATCACTCTCCCTGAGGGTGTTGCAGCAGCATGGCTGGATTCTCAATCTCCCGAAGTCACAGTTGGTTCCAACGACCAGATTGCCTTTCTTAGGCATGATTCTGGACACGGAACAAAAAAGGGTTTTTCGCCTGATGCAAAAAGCCCAGGAACTCCAGAACTTGGTCAGGGACCTGTTGAAGCCAAAAAAAGGTGTCTGTGCATCACTGCACTCGAGTTCTGGGAAAAATGGTGGCGTCTTACGAGGCCATTCCAATCGGCAGATTCCATGCGAGGACTTTTCAGTGGGACCTTCTGGACAAGTGGTCTGGGTCACATCTACAGATTCATCAGATGATCAGCCTGTCCCCCAGGGCCAGGGTATCTCTCCTGTGGTGGCTGCAGAGTGCTCACCTTCTAGAGGGTCTCCGGTTCGACGTTCAGGACTTGGTTCTGGTGACCACGGACATGAGCCTCCGAGGATGGAGAGTAGTCACACAGGGAAGAAACTTCCAGGGTCTATGGTCAAGCCAGGAGGCTTGTCTACACATCAACGTACTGGAATTAAGGGCCATATACAACAGCCTTCGTCAGGCGGAGAATTTGCTTTGTGACCTACCGGTTCTGATTCAGTCAAGACAACATCACCGCAGTGGCTCATGTAAACCGCCAAGGCGGCATAAAGAGCAGAGTGGCAATGGCAGAAGCCTCCAGGATTCTTCGCTGGGCGGAAATTCATATAAAGTCTCTGACAGCAGTCTTCATTCCGGGAGCTGACAACTGGGAAGCAGACTTCCTCAGCAGACACGATCTACATCCAGGAGAGTGGGGACTTCATCGGGAAGTCTTCGCAGAGATTGTAAGTCAGTGGGGACTGCCTCAAATAGACATGATGGCGTAACGCCTCCACAAGAAACTTCCGAGGTATTGCGCCAGGTCAAGAGACCCTCAGGCGGTAGCAGTGGACGCCCTGTTGACACCGTGGGTGTTCCAGTCGGTCTATGTGTTCCCTCCTCTGCCTCTCATCTCCAAGATATTGAGAATCATAAGACGATGAGGAGTACAGACAATTCTCATTGTTCCAGATTGGCCTTGAAGGGCCTGGTATCCGGATCTGCAGGAAATGCTCACAGAAGATCCGTGGCCTCTTCCTCTCAGAGAGGACCTGTTGCAACAGGGGCCCTGTCTGTTCCAACAGACTGGAGTGAATTTGTGCCTAAAATTAGGCTCCATTAAGGTTCAGATTTCGGCCCTATCCATTTTCTTTCAGAAGGAATTGGCTTCTCTCCCTGAATTCCAGACTTTTGTGAAGGGAGTGCTGCATATCCAGCCTCCTTTTGTGCCTCCAGTGGCACCATGGGACCTTAACGTGGTGTTAAGGTTCCTTAAGTCTCACTGGTTTGAGCCTCTTCAAACGGTGGAATTAAAGTATCTCACTTGGAAGGTGGTCATGTTGTTGGCCTTGGCATCGGCAAGACGAGTTGGCGGCTTTATCTCACAAAAGCCCCTATCTGATCTTCCATGTGGATAGAGCGGAGTTGCGGAATCTCGTCCTTAATTTTTGCCTAAGGTGGTTTCATCTTTTCATATGAACCAACCTATTGTGGTGCCTGTGGCTACGCGGGACTTGGAGGATTCCGAGTCCCTTGATATGGTCAGGGCATTGAAAATTTATGTGGCCAGAACGGCTCGGGTTAGGAAAACAGAGGCACTGTTTGTCCTGCATGCAGCCAACAAGGTTGGAGCTCCTGCTTCTAAGCAGACTATTGCTCGTTGGATCTGTAACACGATTCAGCAAGCTCATTCTACGGCTGGATTGCCGTTACCAAATTCAGTAAAGGCCCATTCCACTAGGAAGGTGGGCTCTTCTTGGGCGGCTGCCCGAGGTGTCTCGGCATTACAGTTTTGCCGAGCGGCGACTTGGTCGGGTTCAAACACCTTTGCAAGGTTCTACAAGTTTGATACCCTGGCTGAGGAGGACCTCATGTTTGCTCAGTCGGTGCTGCAGAGTCATCCGCACTCTCTCCCGCCCGTTTTGGAGCTTTGGTATAATCCCCATGGTCCTTACGGAGTCCCCAGCATCCTCTAGGACGTAAGAGAAAATAAGATTTTAAACCTACCGGTAAATCTTTTTCTCCTAGTCCGTAGAGGATGCTGGGCGCCCGTCCCAGTGAGGACTAAATTCTGCAAGACTTGTATATAGTTTTTGCTTACATAAGGGTTATGTTACAGTTTTGATCGGTCTCGGGCTGATGCTGTTTTGTTTCATACTGTTAACTGGTTCGTATATTCCATGTTATATGGTGTGGATGGTGTGGGCTGGTATGAATCTTGTCCTTGGATTAACAAAATCCTTTCCTCGTACTGTCCGTCTCCTCTGGGCACAGTTTCTCTAACTGAGGTCTGGAGGAGAGGCATAGAGGGAGGAGCCAGTGCACACCCATTCTAAAGTTGTTTATAGTGCCCATGTCTCCTGCGGAGCCCGTCTATCCCCATGGTCCTTACGGAGTCCCCAGCATCCTCTACGGACTAGGGGAAAAAGATTTACCGGTAGGTTTAAAATCTTATTTTATTATCAAAACTGTCTTTTATAATTTGACCCGTTTTGGGCCTCCGTGTAGCCCTTTGGCTGAAACAGTAGTCCCATGTAATAGAGACGCTGTCTGCCACAAAACCGCCCGCTCCCTGCCGCCGGCCACTATAACCCGGCGCCGCTGGACGGACAATGGACGGGTGATGCCGACTCGGCGCCCGCACACACCTCCTCCCTCCCACGGTCAATGGACATGGCTCTGGAGGGGAGAGCGGGCGAGCTGGCCGCGGACAGCTGCTGCCGCGGCCCGCTCTTTCATCCGCCCCCCAGTATCCGGCAAGCCGCTCCGTGCACCAGCCGCTCGCGTCCCACCGCTACCCGGTCCCTGCTCCCCGGCTCCAGTCCGCTGAATAGACTGAGCTCAAGGGGGGAAACAGTGGGGAGGAAGTCTGCAGTTTAGTTGCCTGCGGACAGGTCTCATAGCTGCCGCGGTATGCCGCTGAAGGAGAGAGAGGGGGGAGAGAATGCCCGCAGGGAGGCCCCATAACTAAGCTGCGGTTAGGCAGCACACAGCTTAGGCTTTTGAGCCTGTGAGGGGTCACGGTTATATGTGTGGATATATTCATGAATGCTGGGCAATATAAGAGCCTCTGTTACATATAGATGTAATACTATAGAGAGTTTGGTGTATCAGCTAACATTAAAGTCTATTCTTGCAATAAGCAAGCACATGGCGGACACCATTTTAACATTACTTCCTGGTTCTTCCCCCGGAAGTTGCTGCCCTACTACACTCAGCCTCTGGAAGAGCCGGGGTGTCAGGCATTTTATTTTATTTGTTTCTCTGACGTCCTAGTGGATGCTGGGAACTCCGTAAGGACCATGGGGAATAGCGGCTCCGCAGGAGACTGGGCACAACTAAAGAAAGCTTTAGGACTACCTGGTGTGCACTGGCTCCTCCCACTATGACCCTCCTCCAGACCTCCGTTAGATTCTTGTCCCCGGCCGAGCTGGATGCACACTAGGGGCTCTCCTGAGCTCCTAGAAAGAAAGTTTATTTTAGGTTTTTTATTTTACAGTGAGACCTGCTGGCAACAGGCTCACTGCAACGAGAGACTAAGGGGAGAAGAAGCGAACCTACCTGCTTGCAGCTAGCTTGGGCTTCTTAGGCTACTGGACACCATTAGCTCCAGAGGGATCGACCGCAGGACCCGTCCTTGGTGTTCGTTCCCGGAGCCGCGCCGCTGTCCCCCTTAAAGAGCCAGAAGCATGAAGATGGTCCGGAAAATTGGCGGCAGAAGACTTCAGTCTTCAAGGTAGCGCACAGCACTGCAGCTGTGCGCCATTGCTCCTCATGTACACCTCACACTCCGGTCACTGATGGGTGCAGGGCGCTGGGGGGGGGCGCCCTGAGCAGCAATATTAAGACCTTGGCTGGCAAAATAATCACAATATATAGTCCCAGAGGCTATATATGTGATAAATCCCCCTGCCAGAATCCATATAAAAGCGGGAGAAAAGTCTGCGAAAAAGGGGCGGAGCTATCTCCCTCATCACACTGGCGCCATTTTCTCTTCACAGTGCAGCTGGAAGACAGCTCCCCTGGCTCTCCCCTGTAGTTTTCATGCTCAAAGGGTTAAAAAGAGAGGGGGGGCACTAAATTTAGGCGCAATTTGTGTATACAAGCAGCTATTAGGGAAAAAAATCACTCAGTTATAGTGTTAATCCCTGCATTATATAGCGCTCTGGTGTGTGCTGGCATACTCTCTCTCTCTGTCTCCCCAAAGGACTTTGTGGGGTCCTGTTCTCAGAGCATTCCCTGTGTGTGTGCGGTGTGTTGGTACGGCTGTGTCGACATGTTTGATGAGGAAGGTTACGTGGAGGCGGAGCAGATGCCGATAAATGTGATATCGCCCCCTGTGGGGCCGACACCAGAGTGGATGGATAGGTGGAAGGTATTAACCGACAATGTTAACTCCTTACATAAAAGGTTGGATGACGCAACAGCTGTGGGACAGCCGGCTTCTCAGCCCGCGCCTGCCCAGGCATCTCAAAGGCCATCAGGGGCTCCAAAAAAAAAACGCCCGTTACCTCAGATGGCAGACACAGATGTCGACACGGAGTCTGACTCCAGGGTCGACGAGGTTGAGACATATACAAAATCCACTAGGAACATCCGTTGCATGATCTCGGCAATGAAAAATGTGTTGCACATTTCTGATAGAGATGAGCGGATTCGGTTTTACTCGGTTCTCAAAACCGAATCTTATTGGCTCACGGATGTCACGTGTTTTGGATAGCCAATAAGATTCGGTTTTGAGAACCGAGTAAAACTGAATCCGCTCATCACTAATTTCTGACATTAACCCAAGTACCACATAAAAGGGGTTTTATGTTTGGGGAGAAAAAGCAGCCAGTGTTTTGTTCCCCCATCAGATGAGTGAATGAAGTGTGTGAAGAAGCGTGGGTTCCCCCGATAAGAAACTGGTAATTTCTAAAAAGTTACTGCTGGCGTACCCTTTCCCGCCAGAGGATAGGTCACGTTGGGAGATATCCCCTAGGGTGGATAAGGCGCTCACACGTTTGTCATAAAAGGTGGCACTGCCGTCTTAGGATACGGCCACTTTGAAGGAGCCTGCTGATAAAAAGCAGGAGGCTATCCTGAAGTCTGTATATACACACTCAGGTATTATACTGAGACCTACAATTGCCTCAGCATGAATAGTGCTGCTGCAGCAGGGTCTGATACCCTGTCAGATAATATTAATACCCTAGACAGGGATAATATTTGGCTAACATAGAGCATATTAAAGACGTCGTCTTATATATGAGGGATGCACAGAGGGAAATTTGCCGGCTGGTATCCAGAATTAATGCAAGGTCCATTCTGCCAGGAGGGTATTAGAGACCCGGCAGTGGACAGGTGATGCTGATTTTAAAAGGCACATGGAGATTCTGCCTTATAAGGGTGAGGAATTGTTTGGGGATGGTCTCTGGGACCTTGTATCCACAGCAACAGCTGGGAAAAACATTTTTTTTACCTCCAGGTTTCCTCACAGCCTAAGAAAGCACTGTATTATCAGGTACAGTCCTTTCGGCTTCAGAAAAGCAAGGGGGCCAAAGGCGCTTCCTTTTCTGCACAAGGGAAGAAGGAAAAAGCTGCACAGACAGCCAGTTCCCAGGATCAAAAATCTTCCCCCGCTTCCTCTGAGTCCACAGCATGAAGCTGGGGCTCCACAGGTGGAGACAGGTGCGGTGGGGGTGCGTCTCGGGAACTTCAGGGACCAGTGGGCTTGCCCACAGGTGGATTCCTGGGTTCTGCAAGTAGTATCACAGGAATACAAGCTGGAGTTCGAGACGACTCCCCCTAGCCGTTACCTCACATCAGCCTTGCCTGCTGCCCTCGGAGATAGGGAGTTAGTGCTGGCGGCAATTCACAAGCTGTACTTCCAGCAGGTGAAATCAAGGTTCCCCTCCTTCAACAAGGTCGGGGTTACTATTCCAAAATGTTTGTGGTACCGAAACCAGACGGTTCGGTGAGACCCATTCTAAAATTGAAATCCTTGAACACTTATGTACGAAGGTTCAAATTCAAAATGGAATCGCTCAGGGCGATTATTGCAAGCCTGGAGAATTTTCAGGGTATCACTGGACATCAAGGATGCTTACCTGCATGTCCCTATTTACCCTCCTCACCAGGAGTACCTCAAAATTGTGGTACAGGATTGCCATTACCAATTCCAAACGTTGCCGTTGGTCTGTCCCCGGCACCGAGGGTATTTACCAAGGTAATGGCCGAAATAATTATCCCGTACTTGGACAATCTCCTTATAAAGGCGAGGTCCAGGGAGCAGTTGTTTGTCAGAGTAGCACTATCTCGGGAAGTGCTACAACAGCACGGCTGGATTCTGAATATTCCAAAGTCGCAGCTGGTTCCTACGACGCGTCTACTGTTCCGGGGTATTGTTCTGGACACAGACCAGAAAAGTGTTTCTCCCGGAGGAGAAAGCCAAGGAGCTGTCATCTCTAGTCAGAGGCCTCCTGAAACCAAAACAGGTGTCGGTGCATCACTGCACGCGAGTCCTGGAAAAAATGGTAGCTTCCTACGAAGCAATTCCATTCGGCAGGTTCCATGCAAGAACTTTTCAGTGGGACCTGTTGGACAAGTGGTCCGGATCGCATCTTCAGATGCATTGGCTGATAACCCTGTCTCCAAGGACTAGGGTATCTCTGCTGTGGTGGCTGCAGAGTGCTCATCTTCAAGAGGGCCGCAGATTCGCCATACAGGACTGGGTCCTGGTGACCACGGATGCCAGCCTTCGAGGCTGGGGGGCAGTCACACAGGGAAGAAACTTCCATGTACTATGGTCAAATCTGGAGATTTCCCTACACATAAATATTCTGGAACTAAGGGCCATTTACAATGCCCTAAGTCAGGCAAGACCCCTGCTTCAAAACCAGCCGGTACTGATCCAATCAGACAACATTACGGCAGTCGCCCATGTAAACCGACAGGGCGGCACAAGAAGCAGGATGGCGTGGCAGAAGCCACAAGGATTCTCCGATGGGCGGAAAATCACGTGTTAGCACTGTCAGCAGTGTTCATTCCGGGAGTGGAGACACGACCTACACCCGGGAGAGTGGGGACTTCATACAGAAGTCTTCCAACTAATGGTAAACCGTTGGGAAAGGCCACAGGTGGACATGATGGCGTCCCGCCTAAACAAAAAACTAGAGAGATATTGCGCCAGGTCAAGGGACCCTCAGGTGATAGCTGTGGACGCTCTAGTGACACCGTGGGTGTACCAGTCGGTGTATGTGTTCCCTCCTCTGCCTCTCATACCAAAGGTACTGAGAATAATAAGAAAACGAGGAGTAAGAACGATACTCGTGGTTCCGGATTGGCCAAGAAGAGCTTGGTACCCAGAACTTCAAGAAATGATATCAGAGGACCCATGGCCTCTGCTGCTCAGACAGGACCTGCTGCAGCAGGGGCCCTGTCTGTTCCAAGACTTACTGCGTTTGACGGCATGGCGGTTGAATACTGGATCCTAAAGGAAAAGGGCATTCCGGAGGAAGTAATTCCTACGCTGATAAAAGCCAGGAAAGAAGTAACCGCAAACCATTATCACCGTATTTGGCGAAAATATGTTGCGTGGTGTGAGGCCAGGAGGGCCCCAACAGAGGATTTTCAGCTGGGTCGATTTCTGCACTTCCTACAGTCAGGAGTGACTATGGGCCTAAAATTGGGTTCCATTAAGGTCCAGATTTCGGCTCTGTCGATTTTCTTCCAGAAAGAACTGGCTTCACTACCTGAAGTTCAGACATTTGTAAAGGGAGTGCTGCATATTCAGCCCCCCCTTGGTGCCTCCAGTGGCACCTTGGTATCTCAACGTGGTGTTGAGTTTCCAAAAATCACATTGGTTTGAGCCACTAAAAACCGTGGATCTAAAATATCTCACGTGGAAAGTGGTCATGTTATTGGCCTTGGCTTCGGCCAGGCGTGTATCAGAATTGGCGGCTTTGTCATGTAAAAGCCCTTATCTGATTTTCCATATGGATAGGGCAGAATTGAGGACTCGTCCTCAGTTTCTCCTTAAGGTGGTATCAGCCTTTCACTTGAACCAACCTATTGTAGTGCCTGCGGCTACTAGGGACTTGGAGGATTCCAAGTTACTGGACGTAGTCAGGGCCTTGAAAATTTGTTTCCAGGACGGCTGGAGGCAGGAAAATTGACTCGCTCTTTATCCTGTATGCACCCAACAAGCTGGGTGCTCCTGCTTCTAAGCAGACTATTGCTCGCTGGATTTGTAGCACAATTCAGCTGGCGCATTCTGCGGCTGGACTGCCGCATCCTAAATCAGTAAAAGCCCATTCCACGAGGAAAGTGGGCTCATCTTGGGCGGCTGCCCGAGGGGTCTCGGCTTTACAACTTTGCCGAGCAGCTATTTGGTCAGGGTAAAACACGTTTGCAAAATTCTACAAAATTGATACCCTGGTTGAGGAGGACCTGGAGTTTTCTCATTCGGTGCTGCAGAGTCATCCGCACTCTCCCGCCCGTTTGGGAGCTTTGGTATAATCCCCCATGGTCCTTACGGAGTTCCCAGCATCCACTAGGACGTCAGAGAATATAAGATTTTACTCACCGGTAAATCTATTTCTCGTAGTCCGTAGTGGATGCTGGGCGCCCATCCCAAGTGCGGATTGTCTGCAATACTTGTACATGGTTATTGCCTAACTAAAGGGTTATTTCTCCTTCATCCACTAGGGGCCACTGGAGCGTAGTTACAATGGGGAAATAGTAGGCAGTAATTGGGAGCTGGCACTTTAACATTCTCACACTGTGGCTAGCTCCTCCCCTACTATCTCCCCTCCAAGCCAGTCTTAGTTTAGTGCCCAAGGTGAGCTGGTTCACTTGGGTTTAGCTGAAGAATTTTTACCTTTTTTCTTTATTTTATTTTTCTTTCACACACGCACAGACTGGCAGCTCTGCCACTGCCATTCTGCACCGCGGGAGCTGCCGGCGGGGTCCCATCGCAGCTGCGTGCGGCTCGGGATGGGCCCCGGCTGAGGGAGACACTGAGCTCTCCTGAGTTGGTCGGACACCGCTGCGTGCGGCGCGTGTCGGGGCCACTCCATCCAGCAGAAGATTCCGGCAGCATGGCAGCGGTGAGTATACGTGGTCGGACACCGCTGCGTGCGGCGCGTGTCGGGGCCGCTCCACCACAGAAGATTCCGGTTGGACACCGCTGCGTGCGGCGCGTGTTGGGGCCGCTGGGTCCAAACGCCTGACAGAAGGAAGCGGTGAGTACAATCTCCCCAGACTGATGTATGTTTTTACATTTTTCAGTGTTAATACAAGGCTCCCCTATACTCTCCAGTCATAGCCTGGCTGGAGTGCATAAAAGGCGCACTTACTGATTTGAAATTGGCGCCATTATGTGGGGGGCGGAGCTTCAGCCCACACTGTAAGCGGGCTCAACGCTCTTCACTCCTTGGCTGCAGCATACAGGCAGCCGGGTGATGCATTTACACTCCCCGGCTGCAGCATACACACTTACAGGCAGCCGGGGGATAATGTGGTTTTTAATTTGATAAGTGAAACCGCTCCCCGGCCGCAGAATACAGGCGGCCGGGGGATGCAGGGAGAAAGCACAGCAGCGGCCATCAAGAACGAGGGGGCGGAGCTAACTCCCGCTCTTTTTTCGGCGGGCTCAGGCTTTCCACTCCCCGGCCGCACACCGCTCCCCGGCCGCAGCATACAGGCGGCCGGGGGATGCACTGAGACAGCAGCGGCCACCAAGAACTAGGAGGGCGGAGCTAACTCCCGCTCTGTTCGGCGGACTTTCTCCGCTCCCCGGCCGCTGCATGACGAGATCATCAGTGAGGTTGATCCTTACCTGTTCCTCCTTATGGGGAAACAGACATGATGAATGGGGGAGGCTGAGTATGTGATTATACAGTTCCCCTGCACCACCCTGACCGACAACCGGGGTGTGTGTCATTCTGATACCATCGCTCACTGATGATCACTAAAAACACCACAGTCCCCCGCTCCCCGGCCTGCTGAAAGTTTCTTTCCTCTCCTGGCTGCGCAGGGAGGATTCTTAATTTGCCCCCGGCGGCAGCAGCTCCCAGCTCTCATTGTCTCTAGGCAACACACCTGTCTCTGGGGTTTTAGCTTTTCTGTGCAGTGTGCTGCAGAAATATTGTTACATCTTGCTTTGGCTACATTCCTCCTGCAGGGGAGTCCTCTGCCCCATTTCAGACATTTAGATCAGGAAACCTGCTCTATTACAGGAGCTGGGACTCAGCTCATTAATAATTAAAAATCTACTGTGCAGTATTTCTTTACCCTACAAATACACAGTATTTTTCAACCCTATTAGGTGCACAGTAATTATCTACCCGGTTGGGTTCACCGTGGTGTGAGATATATATAGCTATATATAGATATGTTTGTATGTATGTATGTATGTATGTATGTGTATGTATGTATGTGTGTGTGTGTGTGTGTGTGTGTGTGTGTGTGTATATAGATATATCCATACAATACCATATATAGGGGATAAAACAGACACTTCCGCAATGTTTTCTAATAACAAGATACCCCACCTTGCCATCTGGTGCACCTTAATTAGCGGTACACTACATACAGGGCGGGGTGTTGTCCTCCCTTTATTATTCCTTGGTGTCACTAGTTACTAATGCTATTTGTAATTGTGGAATGCGTGTAAGGCATCAGATAAATAGCGCTGCGGCTCAGTACGCTAGTAGCGGGTATCTGAACAGGGGTTTGAATCCAAACAAAACTTTAAGGAGAACTCCTATAGCCTAGGGCTAAGACTCCTGTCCCACAGCGCAGCGCTACTGGTTCAGGTCTCCGCTGCTCCAGAAAGTTTATTTGAATCGTGTCGGTCACACATTATAGTGCAGACCTTACATAGGGCTGTGTTTATTTAACCCTCCTTTTCTCCTTTCGTTTGTCTCACCTGGGATAGTCAAAGAATTCCCTCTTAGGTGTGAAGTATGCGGTGGAGCCATCTGCTTAGCCCTCCACGCACCTGCAGGACACCCCTGTTTGAACAGCTCAGATTATGCAGGTAATGTCACTGGTAACCAGAGACCTTGTACGTCATTTCACCTCTCCAGGTTTCTAAAGGAACCTTGCTAACCTTCCATGTTACAATACTGATGATGTCTGTTTTCTGTGGAGTCTGAACCAGTGTCTCAGAATATCCAGGTGCATTATACAGCAGTTCGTCTGAGACTGCAGGTAAAGGAGGCGGACACGTCAAGTCCATCAGGGTTCGATGCCAATGACGAAATGACAGCGACTGGTCCAGTTTCGGATGAGCTGGCCAGGCTCCGGTAGACGGCCGGCAGACACCCGAATACACAATTTCAGGTATCAAACAATGTTTGTTTTCCTATCCTTTCCCCGCAGACGGCAGGAAATGGTATCAGTACCTCTCCAGGGTATATCCCTCGATGTATCGCCGGTCCAACAAGCTGCCATTTTCCTGAGGCAACCTTGCTCAGGGATCCATCAAAGACATATACGGCAGCGGGGTTCTACCTTGTCCGGAGCAGGTAGCTTGTGGAACAATTGTCCTCTAGGTTACAGGATGTTTCGCATCAGGATCAATTGATACTTTGGTAAGGTCAGAAGCACGATTCTGCTTTATGTTCTTTGGAGGTCTCCACGTCTACAGACTCGGAACCTGCATTTTCGCTTGGGCTGTCTTAACCCGACGACCTCTGGGGCTGCGACAGTGACAGGTGAACATGAAATCCTACGGGGCAGATGGTTCAGGGGAAGGCACTTTCTGCATGATTTCATGAACCATTGGAGGTAAGTCCACTTTGCTTTCTCCTACTTCTGCCCCAGCTCCAAGACAGACCTTTACCGGTCTTTCCTTTAGAGTTTTACCGTGCCCTTTCAAGCTTTTGACTCCACACGGGTGATATCTCCGTCGCCAGGGGATCTCCAAAAAAAAAAAAACTCCAGTCTGATTTTACATCATCCTATACTCTACAGGTCAGACTTTCCTACCACCTGGAGGGTCCCAGGGTGGGCGCAGGTCGGTGGAAGAAGGCTTGGGCGGTTACAGACTAGATTTTGGAGTACAACAGTCTCGGGAGTCCCTCGGCAGGGGTCGGCCGATTTACGATGACAAGAGAGTGAGACTGCTGGCGGCGCTCCATATGCTTCTAACCGCAAAGGGTGTTGATCCCTGTTTTTTACATATCATTTGAATCGAGACAGTTCTCCGGCTTTTGGTTTTTTCACGTTCCGAAGCCAGTTGGCTCGGCCAGGCCTATTCTGGCCTTAGAATCCTTTCAGTCTGTGATTGCTAGTTTAAACAAGAAAGGGAGTTTTACGTGTCCCTTGTCTTCAGGGATGCCTGTTTACTGATTTCCCTTGGGTTTCCTCATCGGGCTTTACTCAGTCGCATTACAGGATTCTCATTTTCACTGTAAGTCCTTTCCTTTCGGTCTCTCTTCCGCTCCCACAGGGTTCAGGAAGATCACAGAATAACTCTTTTTCAGGGGGGTGACGTTGGTTCCCTAATGGGGCAATCTACTGCTACTATCCCACTCTGTACATTAGGTGTCTTCTGAAGATCCGGAGGATCCAGGAGCTTCTGGTTTGACTCAGATCCAATTTATGCTCCTCGTAGATGTTTTCTCAACACAAGTTGCGACGCAATGAGTGGTCGCCTACATTCCCCTCTGAGCGGGAGACAACAATCTTCTTCCCAGGTCAGGCCACCAGGTTGGACTCCTGGGCGAGGGAACATTCCCCGGAGTTTTGTCAGCTGGTCTGCTGTGGGCGGAGATTTCGAATCTACCTCAGGGCGTTCTGACTGACTCTTTAACTCTTTACCACTCATGGACGTGAGCTCTGGTGGCCGTAGCCGAGGATGCCCTCAGGGCTCCTGGGAATTTCTGGTTATTCTATCCTGCCTCCTTTTCTATTTCTACCTCACTTTCGGTAACACAGGAGGGGAATATGCGTGCTAGTCCTCTCGGTGGCTCTGGTTGGGCCACCCATGACAGCTACACCTGTTGTCAGTAGAGGATCCTTGGCTCCTACCTAGACTGGACTGTCTACTTCAACAGGGTCCTTTTCTTTGTTCAATCTTACACTGGTTTCATTTAACCGTGTGTCTGTTCACGAGACCTTAGAAGGGGGGAGTTCCCTAGTTCGGATAGGCCTACTAGGCCCCGATTTCAGAAGTCTGTCACCTCTTCTAGCTTTTTACACTTTTGGAAAACTATTGGACATGATAAGGAAAAAAGGGGGTTTCCCCTTCTTTCATTTACCATTCAGCCGTCATCTTTGGTTTCTCTGGGAGGTTTTGCTCCGCTGCGCTTCAAACCACATTGACCTCAATTTTAGGTCTCTGCCTTTTTCGGTTTTCTTCCAAAAGAAATTAGCCTGGCGGCCGTAAGTTCGGGCTCTCTTTCAGGGAGTACTCTATTAGCTACTCCCCCGGCTGAGCTTCGGCCTCAGCGGTCGTTTCTTCCAAAGGGGATGTCCGTTTTTTCATATAAACCTGACACTAGTGTTTTTCAGTCCTCTTAGAATGTTGTCAGGGCTCGCTGACTCTCTTTACAGAGGTCTTAGGCTATTCAACGAAGTGTTTTTCTTTTGTTCTGTACGATGCTCCCGTACTAAGTAACCGGGGTCCCAGCTTATGTTGGGCTGTTGCATACATCTGACCATTTCGGCGCACTTTACGCGCGTGGTGGGACCTTCGGGGGCAGCTGCCCGTGGGGTCTCCATGAATACTTTGTCGCGCGGCTACTTGGTTGGACCGACATTCGTTTTGTCAAATTCTACAAGTTTGACACTTTTGCGGCCTCTGCATCACAGTTTGGCCGAGCGGTTTTACAGGACTCTCAGCGCTCTCCCACCCGATTTGGGAGCTCTGGGACGTCCCCATTGTAACTACGCTCCAGTGGCCCCTAGTGGATGAAGGAGAAATCGGGATTTTGGTACTTACCGATAAATCCCTTTCTCCGATTCCACAGGGGCCACTGGACGCCCGCCCAGCGTTGTTCCTCCTTGTTTTTTGCTTAACGGTTTGCAGATCACCATATGACTGCTTCTTGAGTTCGTGCTAGCCGGTTGTTTGTCAGGTTCTGTTCCAGGTTTGGTTTGTGTTCTCCTGGTTTACAGGGCGTCATTAACCTCCTCTACCTTAATGTTTTGTTTATTACAGCTCTCCTCGGGAACAGTTTTACGTAGACTGGCTTGGAGGGGAGATAGTAGGGGAGGAGCTAGCCACAGTGTGAGAATTTTAAAGTGCCAGCTCCCAATTACTGCCTACTATTTCCCCATTGTAACTACGCTCCAGTGGCCCCTGTGGAATCGGAGAAAGGGATTTATCGGTAAGTACCAAAATCCAGATTGTTGAGCCATCTGTTGAGAGGCTCCGTTATATTTCATACTGTTAACTGGGTATAGTATCACGAGTTATACGGTGTGGCTGGTATTAGTCTTACCCGGGATTCAAAATCCTTCCTTATTGTGTCAGCTCTTCCGGGCACAGTATCCTAACTGAGGTCTGGAGGAGGGTCATAGTGGGAGGAGCCAGTGCACACCAGGTAGTCCTAAAGCTTTCTTTAGTTGTGCCCGGTCTCCTGCGGAGCCGCTATTCCCTATGGTCCTTACGGAGTTCCCAGCATCCACTACGGACTACGAGAAATAGATTTACCGGTGAGTAAAATCTTATTTTTTTGTTCAGCATGGCCCTACAAGAAGGTTCACTATTGCTGTTAAACACATGCGCTGTAATGCATGGTTATACACACTTTACTTCTGTGGTGTACTTGCTGGTTGGTGTACATAATCAGTGAGTCTAATGCAAAGTCAAACAAGCAGCTTCGCTGCAGAGTCGGTCACACAGTGTGTCGGACAAATACGACTGCACAGGCAGACCCTTGCCGATCCTCTTTGGGTGGAATGCGGGCGCATGTACTGCCTGGGGTGGACAAATTGTGTTTATTTGTCTTATTAATTCACTGTTTCAGCTAGATTGTTTGCGATCGATTTTGCCGCCAGCCCTCATAGCAACAGGCCAGTCCGTCAGGTTCTCAACGAAGGCTGACCAATTTCCAATGAGAGACAATTGGAATGATTGGTTTTATCCCTTGTCAGTTTGTCTACGACGTTTAACTACCCGTCGGAGTGTACCCTACACAGCAGTCGTGCTGTTGCTTCGCCCAGCTTTGGTGGGGGTTTTGGGGTAACAAGGCTGTAGTGGCATGGCACTCCAGTTCAGGTTTGCCCTACACGAAGAAGGCACGACGTCCACTTTGGCTACGTTCTTGACAGGCGGAGTCTAATTCCAAACGAGAATTGAGGCATTACCTTACGCTGGCTAGAGGTCCTGTCTTGGACACCGGCCTTTTGCAGACCACGAGGGGGACAATCTGATTTCCTACCATTGTCTATGCAAATTCCTGAACGGAACTACTCAGACTATTGTCTTTGCGCTTCAGTCCATTCGGCGCCGTGCTACAGAAGCAGCCATACACAGAACATGTGGTAGACTACGGTTATGGTACTGCCATCTACTTCAAGATATCTATAACCAAGTTTCAGTGGCCTTTACACTGAAGCCCACTGACAAGCCAGTGCCATAATGGGGTTCCAGCATCTCTGATCGTCACTTGTGAACATCCACAGTTGGGTGGATCTGCAAATTTGAATTCACAGATTATGAAAATACAGTCGACGGTTTCCCATCATTGACATTTGCAAGACAGGTCTGCCTCCATCATAGGACAAGACATCGGTTCTTCAGACAGGCTCTAGTAGTCTCAGTAGTTTGATACCGCAGGCAACACCCGAGTCGCGGTTATGTTTTGGTTTGGGATAGTTCCAAAACTGGAGTACGTCGCTTGATAGATTCAACGTAAAATAATTGCAGTCGGTGACTGCAAGTGGGATCCGCAGTAATACCGGATTACGATGGATCTCGTATGATGGATCTCGTATTTCGACGAATCAGGCCTACTTATGGTTTGCTTTAAAACCATTCTTACTTTCAAACGCTGCAGTTTGGCTTCTTATCGGCGCCTCGGGTAGTCACAAGTAAAAGCTGGCATGATAGCTCATCTCAGATCCCTAAGAAGGATAACCGTTTCGTACTTTGGAGATCTGCTCATCAATGCTCCGTCTCAACGCTTATTCCTGCAACGTGCATTTCTAACGTACAATGGCGTCGTTCAGCATGGTTGGATCGTCAACCTCAAGAAATCATCCCTCATTCCGTCACAAAGGATTCATGCATAGGAATGATTCCGTGGATAAACGGATTTCCCTGCCTGAACACAACATCAAAGTGTTCGTCATCACATACAGTTAGTACGCAATCCACGGACTGTCTCAGTGCATTTGGGGCATTAGACTACTAGGAAGGAGGGTGGCGTCTTTCAACGCACTCCAGTTCACAGGGGTTCACTCAGATCTTTTTCACCTGAATGTTATTTCACGCATCTACAAATTCATCAGTGCGGTTGTCTCCAAGGACCAGAGTATCACTACTCTGGTGGCTCCAAGTACACAATCTCACCGCAGGGAGAATGTTCGGTGTCCGGAATTGGATAATTCTTACAACGGACGCGAGTCTCAGAGGTTGGGGAGCTGTGGTCCAAAATTGGCAACTTCAGAGTCTCTGGTCAGATCACGTAAGATTGCTTTCAATTAAATGACCTGGAACTCGGGGCAATTTCCAACGCGCTGCAACAAGCTGTGCACATGCTCCGGTCTCAGACTGTCCAGGTGCTGTCAGACAACGCCACGGCGGTCGCATACAGAACAAGGAGGAATTCGAGGTCGCATGGCATGCAGGAAGTTGCTTGAATCCTCAATTGGGCCGAGCGTCACCAGGTGATATTGTCGGCAGTGTTTGTTCTGGAGTGGACCACTGGGAGGCAGATTATCCCAGCTATCAGGATTTTCATCCAGGAAATTGGGTATTGAATTCAGAAGCGTTCAGATGTTGGTCCAGCAGTGGAATTACGCACAGGGGGATCTAATGGCATGTCGAAAAAAATCATCAAACATGCCAGTATGTGTCCAGAACAAGAGCTCCGAAGTCAGTGGCAGTGGATGCTCTCACGATTGCGTGGCCGTACAGCTTTGTGCATCTGTTTCCACCGTTTCCGCTGCTTCCTTGGTTGCTAAAGTGGATCAAACGAGAGTCCACGGGGTCATACTAGTGGTGCCTCATTGGCCTCTGAGAGCATGGTTCTCTGATCTCCGCCGCCTACTCGCAGTCGATCCTTAACCGCTTCCGCCACGTGAAGACCTGTTACAACAGGGTCCGTTCCTGTACCCCGATTTAACGTGGCTGCGTTTCACGGGGTGGCTGTTGAAACTGTCCTGAAACCTGTGGACGTTCCAGAATCTGTTCTACCAACCATGTTACGTGCTAGGAAGCCAGTTACGGCAGCTCATTATCACAGGATTTCGCTGTATAGGTTGGTGGGAAGCTCAGACGTTTCCGATATCTATTCAGTCTTTTAATATTTTTACAGACTGGGTTAGGTGGAGGACTACATTTCTACACTCAAAGTGCAGGTTTTTGCCTTGTCAAATTACCTTCAAAGGCATTTGGCTCTTTTGCCTATTGTACACACCTTCCTGCAAGGTGTCCTCAGAGTACAACCTCCATTTATACCACCTACAGAGCCATGGGACAATGTTATTCGGCCCAGAGTTAGACAAGTGGATTTCACAAGCTACGACGGGGAAGTCCACTTTTCTTCCTACTCCATATGCAAGAACCGCTCCACAGGTCAGGAGAGATTTTTCAGGTCCAGTTTTTTTTAATTCATTTAGATCACATTCCTTTTGAGCCAGAGGAAGAGGTTTTGGTGCACAAGCACGTGGAGTCAGAAGTAGAGGTTGCTCATTGGCAACATCCGGAAAACAGGATAAACCTGCTGACAACACCATGGCATGATGTTCTCCCTGCTCAACTGGGGTCCCCCTTGGTGGGCGCATGTCTGGGAGGTTTTCGGGACATCTGGGCCAAAACCTCACCAGAAGTTTGAATAAACAACATTATCTCCCAGGGGTACAGAATAGATTTTCAGCAGAGACCTCAGTCAGTTTTTTTTTTTTTTTTCCCTCTGACGTCCTAGTGGATGCTGGGAACTCCGTAAGGACCGTGGGGAATAGCGGCTCCGCAGGAGACTGGGCACAAAAGTAAAAGCTTTATGACTAGCTGGTGTGCACTGGCTCCTCCCCCTATGACCCTCCTCCAAGCCTCAGTTAGATTTTTGTGCCCGAACGAGAAGGGTGCATGCTAGGTAGCTCTCCTGAGCTGCTTAGAGTGAGGGGCCCTATACATTAAACGACGCGCCGCCGAGGTGCCCGACGGCCGATACGGCCGACGAGCGACCCGGCGGCGGGGGGGCAGTGACGGGGGGAGTGAAGTTTCTTCACTCCCCCCGTCACCCGGCTGCATTGAAGTGCAGGCTAATATGGACGAGATCGTCCATATTGGCCTGCATGCACAGCCGACGGGAGATCAGCGATGAACGAGCGCGGGGACGCGCATCGTTCATCGCTGTAGTCTCCACACTGAAAGATATGAACGAGTTCTCGTTCATTTATGAACGAGATCGTTCATATCTTTCAAAAAATCGCTGGGTGTGTAGGGCCTATAAAAGTTTAAATAGGTTTTTTATTTTCAGTGAGTACTGCTGGCAACAGGCTCACTGCATCGTGGGACTAAGGGGAGAAGAAGCGAACTCACCTGCGTGCAGAGTGGATTGGGCTTCTTGGCTACTGGACATTAGCTCCAGAGGGACGATCACAGGCCCAGCTTGGTTGGGTCCCGGAGCCGCGCCGCCGGCCCCCTTACAGAGCCAGAAGAGGTCCGGAAAAATCGGCGGCAGAAGACGTTCCTGTCTTCAAATAAGGTAGCGCACAGCACTGCAGCTGTGCGCCATTGCTCTCAGCACACTAAACACTCCGGTCACTGAGGGTGCAGGGCGCTTGGGGGGGGGGAGCGCCCTGAGATGCAATAAAACACTTTTTAAACCTTATATGGCTAAAGAAATGCATCACATATAGCTCCTGGGCTATATGGATGCATTTAACCCCTGCCAGTTTTCCTTAAAAAAGCGGGAGAAAAGGCCGCCGTGAAGGGGGCGGAGCCTATCTCCTCAGCACACAAGCGCCATTTTCCCTCACAGCTCCGCTGGAAGGACGGCTCCCTGACTCTCCCCTGCAGGCCTGCACTACAGAAACAGGGTAAAACAAGAGAGGGGGGGGCACTATTTGGCAGATAATACAAATACAGCAGCTATAGAAGGGAGAAACACTTATATAAGGTTATCCCTGTATATATATAGCGCTCTGGTGTGTGCTGGCAAACTCTCCCTCTGTCTCCCCAAAGGGCTCGTGGGGTCCTGTCCTCTATCAGAGCATTCCCTGTGTGTGTGCTGTGTGTCGGTACGATTGTGTCGACATGTATGAGGAGGAAAATGATGTGGAGGCGGAGCAATTGCCTGTAATAGTGATGTCACCCCCTAGGGAGTCGACACCTGACTGGATGGTCGTATGGAAGGAATTACGTGACAGTGTCAGCACTTTGCAAAAAAAACTGTTGACGACATGAGACAGCCGGCAAACCAGTTAGTGCCTGTCCAGGCGTCTCAAACACCGTCAGGGGCTCTAAAGCGCCCGTTACCTCAGATGGTCGACACAGACCCAGACAAGGACACTGATTCCAGTGTCGACGGTGAGGAGACAAACGTAATGTCCAGTAGGGCCACACGTTACATGATCACGGCAATGAAGGAGGCTTTGAACATTTCTGATACTACAAGTACCACAAAAAAGGGTATTATGTGGGGTGTGAAAAAACTACCCATAGTTTTTCCTGAATCAGATGAATTAAATGAGGTGTGTGATAGAGCGTGGGTTTCCCCCGATAAAAAACTGCGGATTTCTAATAAATTATTGGCATTATACCCTTTCCCGCCAGAGGTTAGGGCGCGTTGGGAAACACCCCCTAGGGTAGATAAGGCGCTCACACGTTTATCAAAACAAGTGGCGTTACCGTCTCCTGATAGGGCCGCCCTCAAGGAACCAGCTGATAGAAAGCTGGAAAATATCCTAAAAGGTATATACACACATACTGGTGTTATACTGCGACCAGCAATCGCCTCAGCCTGGATGTGCAGCGCTGGAGTGGCTTGGTCGGATTCCCTGACTGAAAATATTGATACCCTGGATAGGGACAGTATATTATTGACACTAGAGCATTTAAAGGATGCATTACTATATATGCGAGATGCACAGAGGGATATTTGCACCCTGGCATCAAGAGTAAGTGCGCTGTCCATTTCTGCCAGAAGAGGGTTATGGACGCGACAGTGGTCAGGTGATGCGGATTCCAAACGGCATATGGAAGTATTGCCGTATAAAGGGGAGGAGTTATTTGGGGTCTGTCTATCGGACCTGGTGGCCACGGCAACGGCTGGAAAATCCACCTTTTTACCCCAGGTCACCTCTCGGCAGAAAAAGACACCGTCTTTTCAAACTCAGTCCTTTCGTCCCCATAAGGGCAAGCGGGCAAAAGGCCACTCATTTCTGCCCCGGGGCAGAGGAAGGGGAAAAAGACTGCAGCAGGCAGCCTCTTCCCAGGAGCAGAAGCCCTCCCCCGCTTCTGCCAAGTCTTCAGCATGACGCTGGGGCCTTACAAGCGGACTCTGGCACGGTGGGGGCCCGTCTCAAAAATTTCAACGCGCAGTGGGCTCACTCGCAAGTGGACCCCTGGATCCTGCAGGTAGTATCACAGGGGTACAAATTGGAATTCGAGACGTCTCCCCCTCGCCGGTTCCTGAAGTCTGCTCTACCAACGTCTCCCTCCGACAGGGAGGCGGTATTGGAAGCTATTCACAAGCTGTATGCCCAGCAGGTGATAATCAAGGTACCCCTCCTACAACAGGGAAAGGGGTATTATTCCACGCTGTTTGTGGTACCGAAGCCGGACGGCTCGGTGAGACCGATTTTAAATCTGAAATCATTGAGCACTTACATACAAAGGTTCAAATTCAAGATGGAGTCACTCAGAGCGGTGATTGCGAACCTGGAAGAAGGGGATAATATGGTGTCTCTGGACATTAAGGATGCTTATCTCCATGTCCCAATTTACCCTTCTCACCAAGGGTACCTCAGATTTGTGGTACAAAACTGTCATTATCAGTTTCAGACGCTGCCGTTTGGATTGTCCACGGCACCCCGGGTCTTTACCAAGGTAATGGCCGAAATGATGATTCTTCTTCGAAGAAAAGGCGTCTTAATTATCCCTTACTTGGACGATCTCTTGATAAGGGCAAGGTCCAGGGAACAGTTAGAGGTCGGAATTGCACTATCTCAGGTAGTGCTACGTCAGCACGGGAGGATTCTAAATATTCCAAAATCGCAGCTGATTCCAACAACACGTCTACTGTTCCTAGGGATGATTCTGGACACAGTCCAGAAAAAGGTGTTTCTCCCGGAGGAGAAGGCCAGGGAGTTATCCGAGCTAGTCAGGAACCTCCTAAAACCAGGCCAAGTGTCAGTGCATCAATGCACGAGAGTCCTGGGAAAAATGGTGGCTTCTTACGAAGCGATTCCATTCGGAAGATTCCATGCAAGAACTTTTCAGTGGGATCTGCTGGACAAATGGTCCGGATCGCATCTTCAGATGCATCAGCGGATAACCCTATCTCCAAGGACAAGGGTGTCTCTCCTGTGGTGGTTGCAGAGTGCTCATCTTCTAGAGGGCCGCAGATTCTGCATTCAGGACTGGATGCTGGTGACCACGGATGCCAGTCTGAGAGGCTGGGGAGCAGTCACACAGGGAAGAAATTTCCAGGGCTTGTGGTCAAGCATGGAAACGTCTCTTCACATAAATATCCTGGAACTAAGGGCCATTTACAATGCCCTAAGTCAAGCAAGGCCTCTGCTTCAGGGTCAGCAGGTATTTATCCAATCTGACAACATCACGGCAGTCGCCCACGTAAACAGACAGGGCGGCACAAGAAGCAGGACAGCAATGGCAGAAGCTGCAAGGATTCTTCGCTGGGCGGAAAATCATGTGATAGCACTGTCAGCAGTGTTCATTCCGGGAGTGGACAACTGGGAAGCAGACTTCCTCAGCAGACACGACCTCCACCCGGGGGAGTGGGGACTTCACCCAGAAGTCTTCCACGTGATTGTAAACCATTTGGGAAAAACCAAAGGTGGACATGATGGCGTCCCGTCTCAACAAAAAACTAGACAGATATTGCGCCAGGTCAAGGGACCCTCAGGCAATAGCGGTGGACGCTCTGGTAACACCGTGGGTGTACCTGTCGGTGTATGTGTTCCCTCCTCTGCCTCTCATACCCAAAGTACTGAGAATCATAAGAAGGAGAGGAGTAAGAACTATACTCGTGGCTCCGGATTGGCCAAGAAGAACTTGGTACCCGGAACTTCAAGAGATGCTCACGGAGGACCCGTGGCCTCTACCTCTAAGAAAGGACCTGCTCCAGCAGGGACCTTGTCTGTTCCAAGACTTACCGCGGCTGCGTTTGACGGCATGGCGGTTGAACGCCGGATCCTGAAGGAAAAAGGCATTCCAGATGAAGTCATCCCTACCCTGATCAAAGCCAGGAAGGATGTAACCGCAAAACATTATCACCGCATTTGGCGTAAATATGTTGCGTGGTGTGAGGCCAAGAAGGCCCCTACAGAGGAATTTCAACTGGGTCGTTTCCTACATTTCCTGCAAACAGGACTGTCTATGGGCCTAAAATTAGGGTCCATTAAGGTTCAAATTTCGGCCCTGTCGATCTTCTTCCAGAAAGAACTGGCTTCAGTGCCTGAAGTTCAGACGTTTGTCAAGGGGGTACTGCATATACAGCCTCCTTTTGTGCCTCCAGTGGCACCTTGGGATCTCAATGTTTTGGGGTTCCTAAAGTCACATTGGTTTGAACCACTCACCACTGTGGAGTTAAAATATCTCACATGGAAGGTGGTAATGCTGTTAGCCCTGGCTTCAGCCAGGCGTGTCTCAGAATTGGCGGCTTTATCATATAAAAGCCCTTACCTAATTTTTCATACGGACAGGGCAGAATTGAGGACTCGTCCTCAATTTCTCCCTAAGGTGGTTTCAGCGTTTCACCTGAACCAGCCTATTGTGGTACCTGCGGCTACTAGGGACTTGGAGGACTCCAAGTTGCTGGACGTAGTCAGGGCCCTGAAAATATATGTTTCCAGGACGGCTGGAGTCAGAAAATCTGACTCTCTGTTTATTCTGTATGCACCCAACAAGCTGGGTGCTCCTGCTTCAAAGCAGACTATTGCTCGTTGGATTTGTAGTACAATTCAGCTTGCACATTCTGTGGCATCTCCGGTCATCTCCCTGCTATCACCTGAAAACAAGCAGGCAGGAATTATACCTTATTTCGGTTAACACTCATCCCAGGATTGCGATGCAGTGTCCTGCAATGTTCTAGAATATCAGGACATTCCATTCGCTCTAACAGGGAAAGCAGTAGGGCCATTTATCTTCTTTCCGGTCAGTAATTTCAAGGTCGCTGCCCTCTCATCCACCGGCCGCTGAGCTAACAAAAAAAGTTTGTGCTCATGACGGTGAGACAGCAGAGGCAATGTACCATGGCATACTGATCAGTTTCTCTCATTCTTTCCCTTTTTTCTTTTTTTTTTCTTTCTTTTATAACAAATACTCATGTTGGGCTACGAATGAGCGCATAAGATACCATATAAATGTGATGGGCATTCTGTATCTCTCTACACTGTGTGTGTATATACGCTATTTGAGTATTTATTGAATTTATACAATAACACATGTTTTTTTGAGAAAATAGCAGCAGACGCTTGGTAAATTTATACCTGTTCACGATATGGTTGTTTAATCAGTGAGACACCATTATTGATTTTAAAAAAATCTGAATATAAAACTATGAATAAAAACTAGCTCCCTAGTGAGCAATTAGTGTTCCCTGAACAAACAAGCTCCATAATGAGCAATTAGTGTTTTTTCTGAATCCCCTGTGATAAACAATTGATCGCAAGGTGTATATGAATAAACTTCTGTGTGTGAGCAATTAGTGTTCCTTGAACCAAAAAGCTCCATAGTGAGCAATTAGTGTTTTTTCTGAATCCCCTGTGATAAACAATTGATCGCAAGGTGTATATGAATAAACTTGTGTGTGTATATGTTAAAAATTTCTCTTTTAAAAATACTATTAAAAGTTACATTTTAATGATACTTGAGGGTATATCTGGCCCTTGTCATATTTCAAAGAGTGCCCCCAAGATAGAGTCTTCTTTTCTCTCTCTAGAACATTCTGTGGCAGGCCTGCCACAGCCAAAATCTGTAAAAGCCCCGTTCCACAAGGAAAGTGGGCTCATCTTGGGCGACTGCCCGAGGGGTCTCGGCTTTACAACTTTGCCGAGCAGCTACTTGGTCAGGGGCAAACACGTTTGCAAAATTTTACAAATTCGATACCCTGGCTGAGGACCTGGAGTTCTCTCATTCGGTGCTGCAGAGTCATCCGCACTCTCCCGCCCGTTTGGAAGCTTTGGTATAATCCCCATGGTCCTTACGGAGTTCCCAGCATCCACTAGGATATCAGAGAAAATAAGAATTTACTTACCGATAATTCTATTTCTCGTAGTCCGTAGTGGATGCTGGGCGCCCATCCCAAGTGCGGATTGTCTGCAATACCTGTATATAGGGGGTAATTCCAAGTTGATCGCAGCAGGATTTTTGATAGCAATTGGGCAAAACCATGTGCACTGCAGGGGGGGCAGATATAACATATGCATAGAGAGTTAGATTTGGGTGGGTTATTTTGTTTCTGTGCAGGGTAAATACTGGCTGCTTTATTTTTACACTGCAAATTAGATTGCAGATTGAACACACCACACCCAAATCTAACTCTCTCTGCACATGATATATCTGCCTCCCCTGTAGTGCGCATGGTTTTGCCCAATTGCTATCAAAAATCCTGCTGCGATCAACTTGGAATTACCCCCATAGTTATTGTTACAAAAATCGGGTTATTATTGTTGTGAGCCATCTTTTCAGAGGCTCCTTCGTTATCATACTGTTAACTGGGTTCAGATCACAAGTTGTACGGTGTGATTGGTGTGGCTGGAATGAGTCTTACCCGGGATTCAAAATCCTTCCTTATTATGTACGCTCGTCCGGGCACAGTATCCTAATTGAGGCTTGGAGGAGGGTCAAAGGGGGAGGAGACAGTGCACACCAGCTAGTCATAAAGCTTTTACTTTTGTGCCCAGTCTCCTGCGGAGCCGCTATTCCCCATGGTCCTTACAGAGTTCCCAGCATCCACTACGGACTACGAGAAATAGAATTATCGGTAACTAAATTCTTATTTTTACAATAGGATTGTCTCGGTGTCCTCAGAAAGCGAGGGCACTACTGACGGCGATTAAAAAATTGCTACGCACGGAGGTCATTATGCCAGTCCCCGACGCTCAAAGTGGAACGGGATTCTATTCAAATCTTTGTCGTGCCAAAACCAGACGGGATGGCCAGACCGATACTCCATTTACAAGCTTTAAACCAGTTTCTAACGGTCTACAAATTCAAGATGGTATCAATCCAGTCTGTCATTCCAGGCTTAGAACATGGAGAGTTCATGGTATGCATGGACATAAAGGATGCATAACTTCATATCCCGATTTGGACTCCTCACCAAGCGTACTTAAGATTCACATTGGTGAAGGATCACTACCAATTCAGGGCCTTGCCATTCGGTCCATCATCGGCCCCAAGACTCTTTACAAAGATCACGGCGATAATGGTCGCACGATTGAGACTGTTATGCGCCCTACAAACTGGGCGATTACACTGCAAGATATGAACAATCTCGTTCATTAATGAACAAGATAACGTTCATATCTGTCAGTGTGGAGGCACAAGCGATTAACGATACGCGGCCCCGCGCTCATTCATGGCTGGTGCTCTGTCGGCTGTGCATGTAGGCCAATATGGATGAGATCGTCCATATTTGCCTGCACGTCTATGGAGCCGGGTGACGAGGGGAGTGAAGGAACTTCACTCCCCCCCCCCCCCCCCCCCCTCCCCCGCCGCCAGGTCGCCTGTCTGCCGTATCGGCGGTCGGGCAGCTTGGCGGCACATCGCCGAGTCTGTAGGGCCCATTAGGGGTCACGATCATACCTTATCTAGATCTCCTGCTCAAGGCCACCTCTCAGGAACAGCTGATCAAGGATGCTCATTCAACATGGGTGGATTGTGAACTTCCAGAAATCCAACCTAATGACCACTCAATGGATTCAATTCCTAGGTCTCATCTTGGACACAATAACATTGAGAGTATTCTTACCAGAGAGCAAGATCCAGGCTGGTGGCCTAGGTACTAAAGACACATATGGTTTCCCTACACCTCTGTGTACAGCTTCTCTGGAAGATGGTGGTGTCTTTCGAGGCTCAACAGTACGGCAGACTTCACTCCCAACCATTCCAGATGAACCTCATTGCTCAGGGAGCAGGTTCGCAATGTCTTCTACATTGCAAAATCCGGCTTTCACCTCAAGTACGAACCTCCTTAATTTGGTGGTCGCTACACAGGAATCTGGCAGCAGGGAAGAAATTTGGGATTGGAGGATCCTCACAACGGATGCCAGTCTCAGAGGTCAGGGTGCTGTCCTAGAGGAACATCAGTTTCAGGGCAGATAGACATTACAGGAGAGCAGGCTACCGATCAACATTTTCGAACTGAGAGCAGTTTACAATGCGCTTATCTGAGCCGAAGACCTAGTGATGGGTCACACTTGATATGCATCCAGGAGAGTGGTGTCTACACCCACAGGTCTTCGAGATGGTGGTGGGAAGATGGGGCCTTCCTCAGGTAGACCTAATGGCGTCTCGAAACAACCATCAGCTGCCGAGATGTGTGTCCAGAACGAGAGATAAAGCAGCGGAAGGAGTGGACGCATTGAAATTTCCTTGGTGTTAAAGAAGGGTTTACATTTTTCCTCCTTTCCCACTCATTCCCAGAGTTCTAAAAATGGCAAAATGGTAGCGCTGTGCGCCATTGCTCCCACACAGTGCACACAAACTGCAGTCACTGTAAGGGCGCTGGGGGGGGCGCCCTGGGCAGCAATATGGACCTCCAAAGGTGGCAATAACCTTATATACAGGCTGGGCACTATATATGAGAGATCCCCCGCCATGTTTTGAAATTTTAAGCGGGACCGAAGCCCGCCGCTGAGGGGGCCGAGCTTATTCCTCAGCACTCACCAGCGCCTCAGACTCTCCCCTGCTTAACCACGGTGAAAGAGGGTTTTAAAGAAGGGGGGGGGGCGCAAAATAGATATTACAGCGCTATCTGGGTAAACATATAGTGTGTTTTTTCCTGGGTCATTAGCGTTGGGTGTGTGCTGGCATACTCTGTCTCTCCAAAGGGCCTTTGTGGGGAAACTGTCTTCAGATAAGAGGTTTCCCTGAGTGTGTGTCAGTACGCGTGTGTCGGCATGTCTGAGGTAGAAGGCTTTCCTGGTGAGGAGGTGGAGCAA